>NC_141084.1:35123003-35163003 GCF_041138505.1 Cibotium barometz
TACCTTCAACAATATACCTTCAACATCGGCAATCCCACCGCCTATCATTCAGAGGCTCCACAGTACTACAAAGCTACCACCAACTCCCTCAGCCTTGGATACTTCTTCCTTACCACCCTCTCATCGAAATCGCTTTCAAAAGTGCTTCCCACGACCTCACCAACACCTAACTGGAATCGACTCCTTATCTTAGCCAATTGGGCATGCGGTCAGTACAAAACCCACAATGGGGTGTTGGCATCATAGCTTATGTGTACAAAACCTGTTTCAGGGTACACCCAAATTTTTTTTTTTTGCCATGGACGTACCAAGTTTGCCCACAACTGTTCTCTTCTCAGATCCTAAATTGCTAGGAACGTTCCAAGTTTGGCACGCCTGTTCCATCTTCACCTCGTTACCACGGCCATTCAGTGTGGCCATTCCAACCAATTCTCTCAAGCCTATGAACGTTTCTTCTGTTTTTGCAAGTGCACGCCCATTTGATTTTCCAAGTCAGTTTGCATGCCCGTTTGCTTAGCCACTTTGAAGCCACGGGCGGTCATTCACTCAAGTTCTCACGCCCGTTCGCCCAACTTGCCACGCCCGTTCGCTCACCCGTTCCCTGACTTCCCACACCCGTTCCTTCACAGTGCCATGCCCGTTCCCTGGACTTGCTACGGTCGTGCACTCCTCCCAAACCTATAAATATGGGGGCCCCTTCCATTCCCTCAACTTTTCCCTCTCACCCTAGCCAAACTCTTGTAAATTTTTCTCCTGAGCCCTCACACTCACAATTAGCCAGCAAAATGTTGGTTGTGCTATAATCAGGAGTTGGCTCATTTGCAAGATGTGCCCATAGACTTGGGTTCCACGTGGTTTCAAGGTAAAGAATCTAAGAAAATTATTCAAGCAAGTATGCAACCTCAAATTTCGTTGGAGGAACCTTGGAGTGGATAACCCCGATGGTTGTCAGGGCAAGCTTCATATGTACCATGTGGTGGTACTTCTACAGCTCGACAACTTTCTTACTATCCACCACCACCTAGAGCTACCAATACAACCCGACAACTTGCTTATTATCCACCACCACCAAGAGTAGAAATGACACTAGCAAAATGATGCCATATCCTTATGGTACCATAGCCTAACATGACCAGCCCATATAAAAATCCAAATTAGGGAGGGGACCTCCACGACCCAACACAAACCGCAAGATCTCATGATGTTGTCTCACAATGTTATGACTAGCTTGAGGACTAATCAATGTGCGTTTGCACTTAACATCATTACCTGTAGGGAAATCCAACCATATCATGATAGAATCTTCAAGATAAACCATGGATGTTTCAGTTTTTGTTTTAGCTTCAGATCCCATTTCTGTTTCATATTCCCATTCACTTTCGTCCTCTTTTTGGCTCTCAGCTTTTTCAAGAGTACCCAATGTGTACACTGGCACTCTTGGTCCTCTGACAATTCTAAATGAGGTCTGTTTTGAAACTTGTGAATCCTCACAGTCTTGTTCTATATGGAGCTCTTATGTCTTGGTATAATTCATGGTGAGGTGCAAGTGCTGATGTTATGCTAGCTTCACCACCATGAGAGAAGAGCATTCCTCCAAATGAGGTTTTGAGGACTGCTTTAATTTCATAAGGGATTCATCGAATTCCTCACATGCTTTCTCAACTGCATAATTCGTGCAATTTGTCTCTAATGACTTTTCTATAGGGATTATGTCTTTCTCTTAAAAGGGAAAGCGGTACTCCTCTGGGTTTTGTATTTTGGTTGCTTTTTTAGGATTGGCATTATTAGGTTCAATCACAACCGGTGATCTTGTAAGACACTCAACCATGAACCGGTGATCTTGTAAGACACTCAACCATGCTAAGACACTCAACCATGCTAAGCATGCTCTCCCTAAGCTTGCTTTTTGCATTCCACATATGTCATGTGATTATGATTTTAAATTTGGGGTGGTTGGGTGGGTTCTAGTTTTAAATTTGGGGTGGTTGGGTGGGTTCTAGTTTCTTGATTGGTTATTAAGTGCACTTATAGACAAATTAGAACTTGTTTTATTAGTACGTCACTAAAAGTGACGTACTAGAACTTGTTTCATCTTCTGACTTTCTTTGGATCATTAGTTTTTCATTATGTTTGCCCATGGACGAGAACAAACTTTCTTTTGGGCTTTTGTATTCAATGTCACATATGATTTTTGTGGTTTGTTTGGTGGCCTTTGAGGTGGATGCTTCCACATCATGTGTAGTTTTTGGCTCTTTTGGGTTTACATCCCCTTTTGGGTTTATATCCTCCACAAGCTCCTTTTTCCTATCCTTTAATTCAACCTTGGTTTTGATAGTTTGTTGTGCTTTGGTTTTCGTGGGTTTAGAAGGTTTTGGCTTTTCTTTTAAGTTCTTCTTTAAAGCATGTTCTTCTACCCATGTCAAGGTATTGTCTTTTGCATTCTTTTTTACCATTTCTCGTGCCTTGGCTTGTAAGCGTGTAAGCACATTCAAGGGTACCATGTACTTAAGATGTTAAGAGTTATATTTTGTGAGACAAGTTGCATTGAAGCAAGTCGTATTGGGAAATCTTGTAACATGTGATCAATGCTACATCGTTCACACATGGGTTGCAAAGTGTTAGTGACTATGGGGATGGAAGTATTCCAAACTATGCAGTCTGCCACTTTGTGAGGTCCACAACAATAGAAACACTGAAGTGTTCGATTAACTCCTTCTTGAGCAGTTTCTACCCTTTGGACTATTTCAGTTTGGTGTACGGAAGATGGAGGTTTTGAGTCAATTGTTGATGAATTGGGACACTTTGTAGTATCATGACCAAAGGATTTACAATATATGTAGTATAGAAAAATAGGTGCCTTGTATGCATAATGGGGATTAGGATGGTCGTACTGATTACACTTAACACAAGGCATTTTGCTCCTCACTTATAGAGGCGTTAAGGATGGTAGGTTTTGAAGGAGCTCATCCTCTCTCAGAGATGTTGGTTGTGAAGGAGCTCATCCTCTCTCAGAGATGTTGGTTGTAAGCTTTTAAGCAAGGCAGGGAATGACAATTCCGAGATCAATCTTTCTTTTGCTATTGCTTCACTTGGTTTAGATGAGAAACATTTCGTAGCATGATCATCTTCTATCATGTTATTATCTAAACGTATTGCTTCTTTACAACATTGATCAAATGTTTCCGGATTGGATACAATGATCAAGTTGTGTTCAAATGTTTCCGAATTGGATACAATGATCAAGTTGTGTAAGCTGGTTTTCTTTAAGCCCATCATGAAACATCTCTTCAATTGACAATCGTTCAATTTTTCCCACGACTCATATCGTCAGTCCAAGAGTTTTATCCGTAGGATAAAGTTTCTAATGGTTTCGTTTGGTTTATGCTCAATTGAATAGAGTTCTTTCGTTGCACTCCACTGATAACCTTGTCTTGAAAAACCATGGATAAAGGCTGTTTTCAAGGTTCTGAAGTGGTCTTAATCGCCGACATCAATGTGATGAACCATTGACTAGCTTTTCCCTCTAAGCATAGGTTCAATGCATGTACCTTGGTAGGGTAGTTGGGATTTTGGAGATCTGTACGGCCATGTTTTTGTATGAGTCATTGAGGTCGTATGTGAGTGCTCTTGATGGTAGGGACTCACTCAATCCTTGTACGGCCATGTTTTTGTATGAGTCATTGAGGTCGTATGTGAGTGCTCTTGATGGTAGGGACTCACTCAATCCTTGTGCTACCCCCCTTCCTAAACTAGTTAGTATGTCCAAGGTGTGGGCATCCAAGGGTTAGTACCTATAGGATTTGTGGGAATGTAGGTGAGGGACCAAAGCCCAGTGGGGTTAGTACCTATAGGATTTGTGGGAATGTAGGTGAGTGACCAAAGCCCAGTGGGTTTGAAGTGACAAGGGGTGCAAAACCTGATGACACGCTTGTTGTAGGCATGGAAAATGGTATTGGGAGTTGTAGTTGGGGATAAAAGATTTTAATGGCTCAAAGATGTCAGCCATTGGGTTCAATGAGGGTGTTGGCCCACATAGTCCCTCTATCATTGCCATGTCTGATTGCCTAATTGCTCCTAAATGAGCATACACATTTTATTTTATTTTTTGCTTTTTATATTTTCTCATAGCCTATTACGGCCTCAAGAGGCCTAGTGTACTCTTTGTTGGGTCAAACAAGTGTCTGTTTGCCCTAATTAGCTTAGACGCTACACGCACGACGTGAATGACCTAAAGATATTTTTCTAGAAAAAGTGTATACTAGTAACTTCCCAAATGGAAGAGGAGGTCCTAAAACCTATTTTCCATCACTCTCTCAAGATGAAATTTTTTTCCCCTGTTTTGCAACATGTTTTTGAGGGCATTCCAAAAGGAATTCAGAAAAACTCTGTATGAGAGAGTTGTAGTATTTTTGGAGTACTGCAATTTTGTCTGTCTGAGTCGTTCGTGATTTTGTCGTTTAGACCCTCAAAAAGTAGCCCGAATATTGTTCAAAGTCGTTTTTGCGCTGTTTTTTGTATTTTTTCGTGCTTTTCGGCTGTTTTGCCTCGATTTCTGGGTCAAATTTTGAGAATGCTGGTCGGAGGCCAAAACGATTGATTTTGACTTCGGATGGCCAAGACCAAAGTTGAAGAGCTCGATGTTAGATTTTTTATGAGCCCTAGAGCGCCTTCATCAGATTTACGGTTTAAAAGATACGAGCCTCTAAATAGGGGTGTTTTCTAGAGTCTTTTTTTTTAACGGATGGACCCCCTTTCACGTCGTGAACTAGCAAGGTGTAGTTCACGTCGTTAAGTGGACTTCACGAACTTTATCAAATTTTGATTATTTTTTTTCAGGTCGTGAGATGCCTAGTGTTTTATGTTGTGAAAAGCTTAGTGTTTCACACCGTGAACTAGACTTCACAGAAAAATTAAATTTGTTTTTTTTTTGTTTCACGTCGTAAGATGGCTAGTGATTCATGCCGTGAATCGGACTTTATGGAAAAATCAAATTATTATTTTTTTTGTGCATGAACGTTTAGGCCGTGAAACCTTAAGGCGTGAAAATGCAGAAAAAAATGGTTCATGCATGAACCATTTTTTCAATTTTGTTTTTTTGAGTCTAGTGGGAAATACAAATTTCCTTGTTTGGTGGGATTTTTTTTAAATTTAAAATTAAGGAGATATTGATATTTTTCCTAAAAGGTAAGTGAAAATCAAAAAAGACAACCTTTTTATGACACTTCTTACACCCTTCATAAATGACCCCCAAAATGGACAATTTGACAACTCATGGTGAGCATCTACTCATTGAATGCTCATTAGCCTTAATGAGTTATGTAAAAAAATAATTAAGAATTAATCAATTTCACTAATCTTTTCCTCTTTTACACTGATCAAAGATACTAATTAACCACTAATCCCTAATTAATTCACACAATTGAGCATATCATTGAATAGAGCAAGGGAATGCTAAGCTATGTGCATCAACAATTGTGTAAATTAATCTAAAATAGGAGATTAATTAGACTCTTAATTTTGGTCTCTTCTTTTAAGACAAAATTAAGCAAAGAGTCAAATTCCTCCAATTAATGAAAAAATTGATGTAATTAGGTGTTTTGATGCATCTAGATGCTCTCAAAACACCTAAAAACACTAATTTTGACTACTCACATGATCAATTTAGACTCCAAATAACACGTTTTCTAAACATTTGGTCTCTTGAAGTGGATTAATTACTCTTAATGACAAAAACCAGTCCATTAAGAGAAAGTAGTCGAATTCAAGGGTTTTTTTATGGTTTTGAGAAATTTTTTGAAGTATTAAGCTACTCCTAATGCTTTCTAACACTTTAATGCAAACAATTTCAACAAAAAACACACAAATTAAGCTAAAATTAATGATTTTAATTCTATGTCTAACACTAAAGAGAGCTAACATTCACTAAAAATTGCATTCTAATGCATTATTTGATACAATGGATACAAACTAAGCCTAATAAAAACTATGTGCAAGTCCTAAGAACATGAGAAACCACATTAACAATAACAAAAACAATAAATTAAGCTAGAAATTAAGTTAAAAACCATTCTTTTCAAAACAAGAAAGAGAGCTATTTTACACCAAATCACACACAAATCACCATCAAATCCACATATTCTTCATGGAAAACCATTAATTAAGATAATGGGCAATGGGTAATGCGTAGATAGGGAAAAAACGATTGAAAAAGCCAAGGGATGGCTACCTGACAGTGGCACCAAAAATGTTATGGCTTACCCTAACTCCCCTTGAAACACATCTAACAAGAGATTACCTAGTGAACTGCAACTGTCGTGTGTGAGGATCTTTCCAATGGCCAAGCTCATAACCCTTGAGGTCTCCAAGCTCTATAACTCCTTGAGAAGCAATTCCACCATGCCTCCCATGAGCGTTGTCACGACGCCGCGTTGCACTACGGGTACTCATCCCTCCTCTCACCTCACTTCACTCACACACACTCACTAGCATGCATTAGGGAGAGAGATTGGCAAGAGCAAGACTCCATTGTACAATGGGAGATTATGTTGTATTATGAGAGAAATTCACTTATATACATGGCCATAAGTGTTCACACTCACTTAAACTGTGGCTAGTTGGGCACTTTAGGCTTATAAGAGGCCTAATGCTTTTACAATGACTACTCTCATAATATATCTATGAAGTACATCACTTGGGACTTCATCCTACATGCTAACACATGCTCTTGAAGTGGGAGTTGCCATAAATACTCCATCACACTATTACAGGCACCTGTCCAAATTGTAGCTTTGGATACCATTGCTTCATATCTTGAATGTATGACCCTTTGGTTTATCTATCTTGACTCCTTGATGTAAGATCATGGTGGTAGCTCTTGTTAACCCTAGGAATGGGTTAATAACTATCCACTCACTGATGAAGAATAACCCTAAAGTAAAGCATAAGCTCCTTTACTACATAGGTCCATGCTACACAGCAGTTGTAGCTAACCCCGTGGTGGTGCATAAATTAGAACAGCTCGGCTTGGGAAGACTGTCCACCTATTTGGTTCCCAAAAATCTTTCCTTTTTGTCCATCCAAATTCTTCCTCGACGTATGCATGGGTGTCCTAGCAACCGTGACCTCGTGCATCCCTTGGTCAGAACCCTCTAGGATCCTCCTTAGGTGTCCTAGCACTTCACTCAGGGACCGCTTCGTCGGTCCTAGCCCATCGTACCAGAAGCGCACCATTTTAACTGTACCGAGGCTGGTCAAGACCTCGGCAGGCTTTGCCATACGAGCAACGTCCCTTGACGACTACCCGTCGTCAAGCGTCGTCGCTGCCAGTTGTTCCAATGAACCTTCTCTTAGAAAAACATAAGCCAAATGCTTCCTCCAGCATTCTGGCGTAAAACAGTCCTTTGAATGAAAAAACAGAGGTTCCAATACAAGTAAAATTCTAGTTTAAGATCGGTTCCGACAACCCTTTTTCCACAATTCCCAGTTTCATAATGAGGATCCTTGATCTCTTATGAGGGTAATCTACCCATCATTTTGTCCATTTGTCTAACTAGATTCTTGGTGAGTTTTGGTCAAGAAAAAACTAGATTAGTTTCGGTAGTCTATTCTTTCGATTTAGTAACTGGTGGGGGTTACTCTTTTAACATAAAAATGGATTACTAGAAATTCCTCTTTTTTCTATTTAACTATTTATGTATAAACATAAAAATTAAATTTTCCATGATTATAATGAGAATCATTCAATTAATCTAGGATGATTAATCCTAGAATATGGTAGGAAGTCCTCTTTTCATATTATGAATGAAAATGATTTATGTGTTAATTTTACAAAAATTTTGCCATAACTCCGCTGCTATTACTGGTAATTCTCAATAAATTTGAAAGAATAAAGTTTAGTATTATTCATGTGATTAGAATAACCACTAATTGGATCATTATCTAATTATGGATTGATTCTAAATTTTACCATAAATTTAATAGCATAAAAGTATTAAAAAGCCATTATTTTGGTCTCCAATTAGACAAGCATAGAAATTACTTTTAGATTAGAGAAATGCCTCATGAGAAGCTTCATTCGAATTGAGAATAGGTCATAGGAATGACCATTCTTTGGGGGAGAGAGAGAAATGCTTAAAAACTATTATAAATTAAGCATAAATAAAAATTTATGTATTTCTTCATTACAATACATTAAAGAACTTCAATAGTATTCAAAAGCCATTCAAATTAATGCTTCTCAAGCTTGAGAGGGGTTGAGAAGAGAAACATTTGGAGATTTAAGAAAAAGAAGACAATAATCCACACTTTACCTCCTAAATTACTTGATTCTTTGATCATAGTAGAGGCCCCCAACCAATCAATTGGTTTGGTATGTTGTTGGAGTCTCCAAGGAAGATTAAAGAGAGAGAGAGAGAGAAGCTCCAATCTCTTCAATTTGTAGAAAATAAGGGTTTTTAGAGGATAATAGAAAATAAGCTTACCTTAGAGTAGTTCACAGATGAGAATACAAAGGAATGAGGGTCTATTTATAGGTGAGGGAGGCCACTAACTGAGTCCAACTGAGTTCTAGAATTTTCCAGCTTTAGTTTGGCTAAATTTGGACAAGTTTTGGACCAGTTTGGCTCCCTTTTTGATTTGGTTTAATTTAGGAGAGAGGAGAGATAAAAATATCCTATTATTTAGGAGAGATAAAAATATTCTATTATTTTTTAGTTTAAAACTCATCCACACATGTGAAATAGGCACCTCCTTGAAGGGCCCCCTTTTCCTTACCTATGTATGAAAAATGAATGATTACTCTAAAATATCTCATTTTTTTAATTAATACTTCATAATTTTTAACTAATAGACCTAGTACTTAGTCAACTCTTCATCTTATGTGGGCATTTACTCATTTCTGGGTATTTTCTTTTATTCTTTGGATTTATCTTGTCCCAACACTTGGATTAATCTTATTGGTCCATAGGAACCTTAATTGGACCATAATAAATTTTTTTCTCGAAAATCTTGACCCTTAGGTTAAGGTCTTCTAAATCAATTTTTATTAATTCCAATTGCACCTTGGAAAATCTATTTTGATTTTCTGTTTCAGGGAAACCTTTTTTTTATATCTTTAGAATTTATTTATCAAAAAATATCCCAATATTGATTTACCACTCTCTAGAAATTTTTATCTCACTAGGCAAAACAAGGAAAAATAATATTTTCTTGTATTTAGAAACATAGAATGATTACAAGGGATTGAAGTAGAGGCTTAATTGTTATTCAGGCTGAGGAGGAATCTTGCATCCTCTCCCACTTGAAAAACGCGAGATGTCCTCATCTCACAAAGTGGGGGTAATCCTTCGCCAACTCTTCTTCTTTCTCCCAAGTGGCGTCTTCTAGAGGGAAGAACTTCCACTTTACTAAGAATTCTCTGAGGACTCTGCTCCTGAGAATCTTCTCCCGAATGTCAAGGATTTTCTCAGGTTGGAGTACCATCTGGCCTTGAGTCGGAGAGATCAATTGCTCATCTCATCAAGCAGCACGTGACTTGGGCTAGGTACATACTTCTTAAGCAAACTAGCATGGAATACATCATGCGCCTTGAGATGGGGAGGCAGAAGAAGTTTTAGGCTAGATCACCCACTTTCTTTATGATAGCATATGGCCCACAGTATTTGGGAGAGAGCTTCTTGTACTTCCCTAAGGATAAGGAACTTCTTTTTGGTCGTACTCGAATGAAGACCATATCTGATTCTTCGAACTCTCTCTCGGATCTCTTTTTATCTGCATACTGCTTTTGCCTGTCTTGGACTGCCTTTATATCTTTACAGATTGATTGCATCTGCTGGTCCATGTCATCAAGGATTTGTCTAGACATTTTGACTCTGATCAATGGGTTAGACCAAGTCAATGGTGTAAGGCAATCTTGTCCGTACAAAGCCTTGAAAGGAGTCATCCCAATGCTCCGATGATAAGAAGCATTGTAAGCAAATTCGACTAGATACAGATGACTTAACCACTTCTTGGGTTCCGTGCCACAGCATGACTGAAGGATATCTTCTATTACCTGATTCACCCTTTCTGTTTGGCCATCTGTTTCGGGGTGACAGGCTATGCTGAGATCCAAGAGAGTTCCTATTGCTTCAAAGAACGCAGTCCAGAATGTTGATGTGAATTTACGATCTCTGTCACTTACTATCCTCCTGGGTAAACCATGCAATCTGAAGATCTCCTTAAGGAAAACTCTGGCAACATCCACTGCAGAGTATGTTTCTTTCACTAGAATCAGATGGGCAACTTTGGTTAGCCTGTCAACTACCACAAAAATGGAGTTGTAACTTGATTGCACTGAAGGTAATCCAGTGAGTCCATACTGATGCATTCCCACTTCATCTGTGGAATGTCTAGAGGCTGCAGTTTCCCTGGCATCTTGACTCTCCCTGCCTTGACTCTTTGGCACATTAAGCATTTCCGCACATGATCAAGTATATCCTTTTTAAGTCCTGGCCACCACAGAAGAAGCTTTTCTTCACAGACATATAGGTTTTTATAAACCCTGGATATCCAGCTACTATCAGGCTATCATGGGCTTCTCTCAGAATTCTTCCCTTTATTCCCACATCATTGGGGATACATAGCTGATTATTATAATACATGTATCCTTCATCCAAGAACTCGACTCATTTCTTGAGGAGTCTTGCTTTCTTGCAACAGAAGGGTAGCAATAGGGGCAAAGAATTTGTCCTGCATGATTTTCTCCTTTGCTTCATTGATCAATGGATTTGACACCACTGTAATTGCAAGCAAGGAGGCTTTTCTGCTGAGCGCATCTGCAACAACCACATTTTCTTTCCCCGGCCGATACTTTATCTCAAAATCAAATTCCTGCAGGGTCTGCATCCATCTCCTTTGACGCATGTTGAGATCCCTTTGGTTGAAGATTCACTTCAAACTTTGATGATATGTCATCAAGGTGAACCTTTGTCCCAAAAGATAATGTCTCCACAACTTCAGAGCATACACTACACTGAGAGTAACTCTAAGTCATGGATGGCATAATTCCTCTCATGTGTTCTGAGTTTTCTGGATTCATAGGCCACTGCATGACCTTCCTGCATTAGAGAACCGCCTAAGGCAAATCCACTGGCATCAGTAAACTACCTCAAAGGGTTTGGTAAAATCTGGCAAGCAAGGAGGCTTTTCTGCTGAGCGCATCTGCAACAACCACATTTTCTTTCCCCGGCCGATACTTTATCTCAAAATCAAATTCCTGCAGGGTCTGCATCCATCTCCTTTGACGCATGTTGATGATCTGTCATCAAGGTGAACCTTTGTCCCAAAAGATAATGTCTCCACAACTTCAGAGCATACACTACACTGAGAGTAACTCTAAGTCATGGATGGCATAATTCCTCTCATGTGTTCTGAGTTTTCTGGATTCATAGGCCACTGCATGACCTTCCTGCATTAGAGAACCGCCTAAGGCAAATCCACTGGCATCAGTAAACTACCTCAAAGGGTTTGGTAAAATCTGGCAATTTAAGAACAGGGTTGGTTACTAAGGCTGTCTTTAGCTTGTCAAAGGCACTCTGACACATTGCAGTCCACTAAAAAAGTGTACTTTTCTTGAGAAGGTTAGTAAAAGGGTATGCTATCTGAGCATACCTAGGTATAAAGATCCTATACCATCCAGTTAACCCTAGGAATCCTCTGACTTCCTTTACTAACTTGGGTTTTGGCCATTCTACGACTACTTGGATCTTTGCAGGGTCAGGAGAAATCCCATCCTTTGACACTATGAATCCCAAGTATTCAACCTGGTCAGCAGAGAAGGAACACTTGCTCTTCTTTACAAAGAGTTGGTGTTTCCTTAGGATTTCCAGGACTTTGCACACATGATCTTCATGGTCTGAAGCATTCTTTGAGTATACTAAGATATCATCAAAGAAGACAAGAACAAAATCATCCAAGTATTCTCTGAGAATATCCTGCATGAGATGGATTTCCAGGACTTTGCACACATGATCTTCATGGTCTGAAGCATTCTTTGAGTATACTAAGATATCATCAAAGAAGACAAGGACAAAATCATCCAAGTATTCTCTGAGAATATCCTGCATAAGATGATTGAATGTCACTGGGGCATTAGTCAATCCAAACAGCATGACTGTGAACTCATAATGCCCATAGCGAGTTTTAATGCTGTCTTTGGAATGCTGTCTTTGGGATGTCTTGCTCCTTGATTCTGATCTGGTAGTAGTAACCAGATTTGAGATCTATCTTTGTGAACATTTAGGTCCCACTTAACGGATCCAGAAGTTCATCAATCCTAGGATTAGGATACTTATTCTTAATTGTTAATTGATTCAATCCTCTGTAGTCAATAATACTACAGAGTCTTAACGTTCCATCTTTCTTCTTTTGAAAGAGAACGAGCGCACCCCAAGGTGAGACACTGGGTCTGATGAATCCCTTCTCTAATAGTTGTCTTAATTGTTCCTTAAGTTCTATGGCTTCAGGGACTGGCATTTCGTATGCATGCTGGGCTACTGGCTGAGCTCCGGTGGTTAATTTGATCTCATGATCTACTTCATGAGATGGAGGCATCTCAGTCAGATTTTCAGGAGATGGAGGCATCTCAGTCAGCTCTTCAGGAAACACATTTGCATACTCACTTAACCACTCTGGTCCTTTAGCCTTGCATTTTATGTCTACTGGGGATTCATTTTAATGACATACACAGCTTACTTCTTTCTGAGCCCTTTTAATAATTTGGAAGCCTTGACTAAATGTAGCACTGAGGATCCGGAAATTCCAATTCCTTGAACTTTACTCCCGTGAAGGTCAAGGAAAGAGATGATTTCTTTGTGACAATGAATGTCAGCCTGATTCTTTTGGAGCCAATCCATTCCAAGGATTCCATCATATAATCCCAGGGGTAGGACTTTGAAGAACTGGCACTCTGTTACCTTCCCATCTAGGCTAAACTGAATAAGGTCAGAGTGAAAAGAATCTTCTCACTGGCTAATTCCACTTGCATAGGTTTCCTTGATTTTGATTTAGGACTAATTTACGCAGACATCCTGGGGAAATAAAAGAATGAGTATTGCTTGAATCAATAAAAAGCTTGAATTTCTTACCCTGGTACTCTGCTGGAGTCTGGAGGACTGAGAATTGACGGTTATTCCCCTGATGCTCAATTGCTGATGCTCAATTGTTGTAGATCTGTCCTTTCTCTTCCTCCACTTCCTCAGCTATGGTGACTGTTGTGGCTGCTCTGCAGTCTGAGGTGGAACTCTCTCTCTTTGGTTATTCCAATTCTATGGGAGGGAGTTTGGAGACTACTTTGCATGGAGGCTACAGGCTGTGCTGGCACTCTTCTTGGGTACCTTTGATTCTGGTGTGGGGGACCCTGATTAGACTGATATGAAGGAGGCTATCTCAGAACTTTGGGACCCTGGCTTCCTTGGCCCACCGAAGAAGATGGGCAATCCTTGAGCTGGTGCCCAAGTCCCTGACATCCGAAGCATCTGTTCTCGCTTCAAAGCTCTTCCCTTTGCATTTTGGAGAGAGCCGGAGTTCCTGAGAATGTACTAGGGGGAGGAAAGGTCTTCCTTCATTTCTGAAGCTTCCCGTCTCCACATTCTGGTTAGGATCTTGGTGTCTCTTTGGAGGGGCAGAAAGTTGGAAGAACTTCTCGGAGTCTGAAATCTCTTGAAGGATGAGGGAGCTGGCTTTGACGGGACTTTTACGATGAAGGCTTTGGCAAAGTCCTTCACCATTCTGACAGCTTCAGCCATGGACACTGGCTTGGCATTTTTGACCAGTGTGTCCAAGGGTTCGTTCATTCCCCGAATGAATCTGGCCATGAGTTGCTCTTCATCTAGAGGTGGTGAATATTTAAGTAGAAGAGCGAAGGCCTGATGATATTCTTCGATGGTTTTGCTCCCCTGCTTCAGCTCTAAGAATCTGTTCATTTTGGTTTCCAAAAATCCAGGGGGACAAAATCTCTTCCTTAAATAGGTTTTAAGGTCATTCCAGGACTGAGTATTTCTATCCAGACGGTTGGTGTCACAATGGTTCCTCCATGCCACCCTGGCTATTTTCACTATCTTCAGCCTGGCAAGGGCCATTTTGCTTCGCTCATTGTAGCTGGTGACGTCAAAATATTCTTCTATTGCTTCCACCCATTTCTCCACAGCCTCGCCCAGGTTCTCCCCTTCTCCTTTGAAGGGTCCTGGCTGAGTTCTATGAAGAGCCTTGCGAACGTCACGGTTTCCTTGTCTCATGATTCTACCAAAAATGATATATTATTAAATTTTATTTTTGATATCGTCCACGAGATCCTAAGACTTAAGAGGTTTGGAAAATAATTTCTTAAACAAGACAAATGATCTTATTGGAGATCTATGACATATGTCCGATAACAGATTTTCCCTTATTAGTTCGTCCATAAACAATCACTTATACAGCAGGGAATTTTTCTCCAGAAAACATTTCTTCATTTATATAAAAGTTTCAATATGTACATAGAGCAGCTTGGCTCTAGAAATCAAAATCTCCTCGGGAGATGCATAAGACGGCGGTACTAGGGCCATAGCCATGCCCTGATATAAGCGTTCACTTACTGCCAAGGGAGCTATTATCTTCTCCTTAGGAGTAAAGTGACTAAGGAGTTTGTAAATTTGGCATGCAAGGCGTTGAATGATATAGAATGACACCATGTACCACTTTTAGCTTTATCAGAATCATGGTGGCCAATGAGAGGTTCTGCGTGAGCATTGCACAACATCGATCATGCAAGAGGCATGGACATACTGCCCTGCAAACCACTTATGCTGTCGTCTCTCCGCCGCTGGGTCAGGAAAATAAAAATCCTCGAAATGGTGTGCAAGTTTGACTCGACTTGTTCGAGTTGCAGCAGAAGAGATGAGATGCTCGAAGCAAACGTAGTCATGTCTTGTGAGTGGGTGAGGTCGGGAATACCAGATAAGTATGGAACTTCCATCTAAAAAAATAATTTCTTTGATTAAAAATTCTTTATTAATGAGACTAACAGAATGAAAATACATTATGAAACTAGATAAACTGATCTGGCCAAACTTGAAGTCACTTGGTCAGGTCAAGAAGAGACTTGCACTTGGTCACCGATTTTTTCCTCATTTACGAGGCACAGCTTGATGATCCCCTCCCACACAGAACAAGAACTTCTCAGGATTTAAAACTAATTAACATAACTAATCATATCTAGATGTTTCTCAGGAATCCTCTAATCCAGCCTAACCCCATCTGGCCCATGGGTTAGCCAACCACCCGACCACTGAATTGGTGGGATTCCTTTATAAAGATTTGGTTGGGTTTTCGCCCGGGTATCGAGAGAGGAAAAGAGTTCCCAGGCCCCCTAGCCGGCGATTCATGCAAAAATCAAGGTAGGCATACCACGTACACACCCAATATGAAATTGCCACTTATAACAGATTCGACTGGCTTTAAAAATAATCCTTCAATAGAAATCATAATATTTCTGATCATCATTTTCCTAAATTCTAAGTCCATTGTATTACAAAAGTGTATCCTCTGAACTCTCTGTTGAAGACCAGCTAGCCAACTAATGAGATCCAGTATCAAAATTTGGTTCCCAAAAATCTTTCCTTTTTGTCCATTCGACATGTTTCTCGACATACGCATGGGTGTCCTAGCAACCGCGACCGCGTGCATCGCTTGGTCAGAACCCTCTAGGATCCTCCTTAGGTATCCTAGCACTTCTCAGGGACCGCTTCATCAGTCCTAGCCCATCGTACCGGAAGCGTACCATTTCAACCGTACTGAAACTGGTCAAGACCTCGGCAGGCTTTGCCGCGCAAGCAACGTCCCTTGACGACTACCCATCACTGCCAGTTGTTCCAATGAACCTCCTCTTAGAAAAACATAAGCCAAATGCTTCCTCCAGCATTCTGGCATAAAATAGTCCTTTGAATGAAAAAACAGAGGTTCCAATACAAGTAAAATTCCAGTTTAAGATCGGTTCTGACAACCCTTTTTCCATAATTCCCAGTTTTATAATGAGGATCCTTGATCTCTCATGAGGGTAATCTACCCATCATTTTGTCTATTTGTCCAACTAGATTCTTGGTGAGTTTGGTCAAGGAAAAACTAGATTAGTTTCGGTAGTCTATTCTTTGGATTTAGTAAGTGGAATTAGTCACACGAAGTTTTTGTCTGATTCAGATCGAGAGAAGGACAATTAGGTTTACCGTCACTTACGTAGTCTAACCAAATTCATTCAGTTTAGTTCTACAAGGATTCCCTTCAACTAAACATCTAGATTTTGGGTAAATATCAATTTAGTGATTTCACTAATTAAATGTCCAAAGATATTCCTTCTAACACATAATTTCTCAACCTTAATTCATTAGGTATAATTATGGTGGAAATTTATTTTTTTGACACTAAAATTTAATTCAAATCCATCTTTTCTTAAATATCATAAAAATTCTTCTTTTAACTAAAATATCAATACCTATTTTTAAAAATAAACTTGAAATCCTTCTTTTTCTCATTTCAATGAGTGCAATCCAATTATCGTGGGAATTCCTCTTTTACCCATAAATTAAATCTACTTACAATTCTTCTCAAAAATTACATAAAATATCCATTAATTCCATTAAGCTAAAAATTCCACTTTTCTCATTTAAACATTTGAATTCCAATATGGTGGGAATTTCTCTTTTACCATAAATTAAATCTACTTAAAATTCTTCTTAAAAATTACATTAAATATCCATTAATTCCATTAAGCTAAAAATTCCCCTTTTCTCATTTAAACATTTGAATTCCAATATGGTGGGAATTCCTCTTTCATCATTTAAACTTATCTATACAAAAAGATAAATTTAACTAAATTTTCTCTTAGAATTTAAATAAAAGTCTCCATTAATTCCTTTACATTAGGAATTATAATTTCCTCATTTAAATATTTGAATTCCAATATGGTGGGAATTCCTCGTTCATCATTTAAACTTATCTATACAAAAAGATAAATTTAACTAAAATTCTTCTTTAATTTTTAAATAAAATATACATTATTTTAGCATCATAATTTTTCTCTTACTTCATTGGAATACATGGATTTCCATTGTCATGGGGATTACTCTTTTAACATAAAAATGGATTACTAGAAATTCCTCTTTTTCCTATTTAACTATTTATGTATAAACATAAAAATCAAATTTTCCATGATTATAATGAGAATCATTCAATTAATCTAGGATGATTAATCCTAGAATATGGTAGGAAGTCCTCTTTTTATATTATGAATGAAAATGATTTATGTGTTAATTTTACAGAAATTTTACCATCCACCCTAGCCTAGCTTGGCACTAATCTTATCTTAGCTTAGCTTATCACCATCTCCATGGGAGCTTGGATCCTTAAGCTTTAACATACATTGGACAACCAATTCGAAGGGCTCCAAGTTGTCTAGATGACTTGCGAGAGCAAGGGGATTTAATTGTGTGACAAGCTCCAAAGGATAAGATGGCGGAGCACGAGAGGGACCTACCCAAGGATAAGGTAGTGGACATGAGAGGTAATTACCTAAGGATCAAAAGGTGTTCTCTGCTAGCCCACCAATCCATGATGACATAGTCCCATTAGTGGTGGTAAAATACAAAGAAATCAAGATAGAGGGAGTAATCATTGATGGAAGGGCAAGTGTCAAAATCACGAATGGGGAAACTCAGAGGAAACTGAAGTTGAAGAATATGAAGGAACCTCCTTTCCGAGTGAGAATGGTAGATTAGAGAATAGTGAAATCCTTAGGAATGATTGAATAGGTAAGCATTGAAATTTTAAGCCAACATTCATCATAATGGATGTTGGAACTCCATAACCTATTCTTTTACAAAGACCCTAGCTCAAGATAGCTAAGGTAGTGCACGACTTAGAAAGTGATCAGTTAACACTATGGGCCCAAGAAATAATAGCTAAGGTAGTGCATGGCTACTGGAACTGAAATTGCCCGAGCGCGCCCAATGGAGAGTGTTCACAGTATTCTGGGTAGCACTGGGGGAGGAAGGCCCAGCCTTAGTAGAGGATGGCATCTTTGTGAATCTTTCGGGAGGCGGGGTTTCAAATAGACTTTTGTTAAAAAATTCTTGCTTCAGCCTCTCCTCTTTATCTTCAACGGCCTTTTTGGTTGCTTCTACACAGCTCCTGCTATTTCCTCCTATGTTGGCCTTGGGCTGGGGGTGACAAAACTGGTTTAGTGACATCTGGTGTGCGATGTGGCCTCTTGGTTGGTGGTGGTGGAGTAGGAGAAGTGGATGGTGAAGGAAGAGAGGTCAACCACATTTGGCTCGCTTAGCTGGGTTGCCCTTGGCAATTCGTCCCATCCAATGCCATAATAGATGACCCTTGTCAATAAGGTTGTTGCCGCCAGCTTGCCTTGGTGGGGGTTCGAACATAATTCATGTAGCTCACAGAAAAGGTAATCGTACTAGTTTACCATCTGGCCTTGGTGGACTCTAGCCAATGTAGTCATGCTGAACGGTTGAATCTGTCGGTCCACCTTGTAGTGAGTAAAACCTGTAATGTGCAGGCAAGCATTACTAGATCTTCCTGGGCTATATTTCCCCACTCGACTCCATCCTTGTTGGGGTTGCCCCTGTACAGACCGCGGGTGAACTTTGTGGCATTGTGTTTAGGTGTACATATGGCTGCTCCATATGGGGAAGTGCAAGAGCATCTCACACAAGCTCCACATTGAGCTGGACTTTGTGCGGGGCGTGTTTGTTTTGTTTTGGGGTTGCCCACTAAGGGCGACAGTTGCCCTTAGTGGGCCCGTTGCCCTTAGTGGGCAAGCCCATCCCCAAAATAAAATACGCTCTCTCTCTCTCTCTCTCTCTCTCTCTCTCTCTCTCTCTCTCTCTCTCTCTCTCTCTCTCTCTCTTTTTGGAAATATGTACTCTGCTATTTACATTATCATCTCTGACTCATGGGTTATAGGTGAGTCATGATCCTCATACAATCTGCTTTAAGCTGATCATTTGTGATGCTGTAACAATCTTCCATCACTTTAATTCTAATAATGTTCCATGGAACAGTTACCTTGCAAAGCTGAACTTTTTCAAAGCACCAAAAGTTTCTAGCATTCCAGATATAGAATAAGAACCACATCCTTATTGACTGCATACAGAACTGCAATGCAACAGTAGGCATAGGGCATAAACCAAAGGTTACTGAAAACTGTGTAAGTTTAACAGGCATACACTGTTGAATGTGAGACAAAATCCATTGCCACCATTCTTTGACTGGTTTACAGTACCAAAATACATGTTTAATGTTTTCCATTTTCCCACAGAGGGCACATTTCCCATTGCCAATGTTTTTCTTGTGAAGCAACTCCCCAGTAGGCAGGGCACCTGCTAAGAGTCTCCAAACAAACACTTTGTGCTTATGTGAACAGGGTAAGCTCCATATTGATGATAATCTGGCAATCCACCAATCTTGAGATCTATGCATTCTCCACAATTTATTGCATCTTTCTGATATATTCTGTTGTGCCAAGAGAACCTGATAAAACTGTGAGGTTGTGGACTTCCACCAAGAAACTGCCTCCCCTGGAAGCTGCCAGTCTCTGAACCTTTCCCACAAATTGGTATTAGGTGGAATCTGCAGATTGAATGTGTATGTACATAGTTCATTCCAAGCAAGTCTGAAATTGCAGCCTAATCTGAACCTTCTCTCTCTCTCTCTCTCTCTCTCTCTCTCTCTCTCTCTCTCTCTCTCTCTCTCTCTCTCTCTCTCTCTCTCTCTCTCTCTCTCTCTCTCTCTCTCTATATATATATATATATATATATATATATATATATATCCCAAAAGAAAAAAAACAAAACGCGCTCTCCGCCCCCCAAAAGTAAAACGTGCTCTCTCTGCCCCCCCAAAACAAAATGCATTCTCTCTCTCTCCCAACACAGCAGCTTTCGTCCCCTCCCAAAACAAAACGCCTTTTTTTTCCTTTCCCTCTCTTTAAAAGTAAAACACCTTTTCCAAAGCAAAACACATTCTTCTTCTCTCTTTCCTCTTGATAACAAAACACTCCTTCTCTTTCTTTAAAAACAAAATTCTCACACCCCCTTGTCCTCTCTCTCTCTCTCAGAGATTCTGTACTTCCCTAAATCCTAAAAAGATAGCTCTCGCTCTCTCTCTCTCTCTCTCTCTCTCTCGACTGGCTTTAAAAACAATCCTTCAATAGAAATCATAATATTTCTAATCATCATTTTCCTAAATTTCGAGTCCATTGTATTACAAAAGTGTATCCTCTGAACTCTCCGTTGAAGACCAGCTGGCCAACCAACGAGATCCAGTATCAATAGAGGTGATATAAATAGAGGGATATATGTAAATAGAGAAAAAAAGATTAAATTTAAAAAATTAGGGTTTTGAAAGAAGAGAAAGAAGGAACAAACAAAGAAGAATAGAAGAAACAATGAAGAAAAAAGAGGAGAGAAAAAGGTATAGAGAGAGGAAAAAAGAGAGTGAAGAAAGAGTTGGTGAGAGAGAGAGAGAGAGAGAGAGAGAGAGAGAGAGAGAGAGCTATTTGTGCTAGGACTACTTGACATTCAGCGATGAGTTAAGGGATACCTTGGATGCCGAATTCACACTATAGTCACACAAGGATGGGCTTTGACTCGCTAGCTATTACTCTATTGATTTTAGGTGTCCATGATATGTACCATTGATGGTACTTCACCATCCTTTTTCCATTTTAGGTGTGACTAGTTTTAAGTTTGCATGAATATCCGGCTAGGGAGCCTGGGAACTCTTTTCCCTGGTACCGGGGACAAAACCTAACCAAATTCCTAATTGGATCCCATCACTACAGTGGTTGGCCGGTTGGCTAATCCTAGGATTTAGGGAAGTACAGAATCTCTGAGAGAGAGAGAGAGGACAAGGGTTGGTAACAGAGAGAGAGAGAGAGGGGGGCGTCACGGCACATTTTGCCATAGCTCCGCTACTATGACTGATAAATCTCAATTTTTTTTTTCTAAGGGATAAAGCTTATAATTAAGGAAATAATTAGAATGGTCTCTAATTGGGTCATCAATCCATAATGGATTGAATCATCAATGTGCATAAACTAAAAGCATAGCAAAAAGCCATTAATTTGGCCTCAAGCATAGCTTAATCTTGGATTAAGAAAAAGCTTTATGAAAAGCTTCATTTGGATTGAGAATGGGTCATGAGTATGACCATTTCTTGAGTGAGAGAGAGAAATTATAAAAACCATTAGAATTTAAATATAAATGGAAATTAACTTCTATTTTGAGCTCTCGAGAATGCTCTCTAGAATGTCTGGATTTTTCCCCTAGTATGCGGTTATTCTCATGGCTATACATGTGGCAATAGCCGAGCTTATAGCCACGCATAGATATAGTCTTGTGCATAGCCACATACCCATGACACCTACTCAATTCCTCTCTCTCTACTCTCTCTCCTCTTTACGTGGCTGTGTTGCGTGGCTATGCTCCCCATCGCTTGTAGTGTTTCTATCATATAAGTCTCAAGCTTCCAAGATATGCTTTGGAAACCATTGTTGTCGAGAGTGACCGATATACATCATTGATAATTCCAAAGGAATTATTCAGGATTTGAATAAATAGAGATCTGTAAGAATTCTTTGTGATTTTGATTCTTTGTCTTCATGTCTTTACAAGATTAGATTGATCTTGTCTTTCATGCTTTCGTGAAATAAGGCCTCAGTTCAATCCTTCTTTCGATCTTTTATGTCTGCATCTACATAGGGAAAACCATGGCCTTGGGTTGTTGCTGGTGCTGTTTTTCTTGTTTGGTTTTTTTCCCCCGATGTTTATGTGCCCAAAGATGGACTTTTTTGACCAAAGAGATGGTAGAGAAGTGTGAAGTAAACAAACTTGACTAGAGAGAGGAGAGAGAAAAGGGGGGGAGAAAGAGGAGGCTTTTCAAGCGTTAAAAAGTACATTGAATGCTAGAATTTCATAAGAATTTCTTATCAAAAGGATCATGCAAGAAGGTAGTATCTCTCGGCAGTAAGCTTTGCACTTTTTTATCACCCCCGCAATCTTGTCACATGGCGCTTTTCTTTCCACCCGCAATCTTGTCGCTTCACGGAAATGTTTGAAGCACTTTTCCCCTAAAGACAAGAGGAGAGGAGAGGAGAGGGGAACCTCCAAATTACACTATCAGATTGGTCCTGCCTTATGCGAAATGTTGTGTAGCGTGGATAGTTTTTTTTCCCCTCTAGTCAACACATTTTTATGTTGGCCATTCGTCTTCTGTTTTATCCAAAGGCTCATAAATTTTTATGTATTCAATTTTCAAAAATTTTATGACTACTTCTTGAACTACATTTACTGCATGATACATGGAATGACAAGAGGCTTTCATGATAACAGCAAATTAATTCCCTAGAAATTTAAAAAAGATAGCAATAGGTTTGCCAAAGGGATAATTTCATTATGTCTTTCAATTGGAGCCTCCCACAACCTCTATATAGCATTATTCCTTAGGGGTTTAACAAATAATTAAATTTCCCTTTCTTTTCAAGTACTTAGACTTGGACCAATTAGTCATAATTTGCAAAGGTAATTGCTAACAATCATGATCACATATAAAGGCACGACATGATTTGCAAAAGTCATTTGCAACTTGTTGTTAAGTTAAATGTCCTATTATAGATGTAGACCTCACCTCAATGAAAGATTTTGTTTTGAAAACAAGTGAAATCACATAGTAAATAATTACCAATGATTTTGCTAATTGCAAAATATGAGAATCATACCTTTGCTAAGAGAAGAGAGAGTTAGCCCTAGGTTGTGGAAATAGATTTTTTGCCAATTTGATTCATAAGACGGTAGAGATCTTTACACACTTCAATGTTTTGGCCCAGATGGAGAGAACTTTTCATCAAACTAATGTTTAAATGGTAGAGAGACGTGGTGTGTACATGTTTGCATGTGCATGTGTGTTCACGCACGCATGTGTGTGTGTGTGTGTGTGTGTGTGTGCATTAAGCATTAAATTTACATGGACTGCATAGGACTACATGACGTAGAGACACTTATGCTTGTGGAGATGGGATTGTTTTGCACATCAAATAACAAGACCAACATTCTAATGTGCATCATCCATGTGAATGTACCTGGCATACCAATCCATTAGTACATTGTATTATTCTTCAAAAAAGATATGAGATGTAATTATGAAAGAGAAGGAGAGGAGATAATTTTAAAAAAGACCAAACTCTTTTATTTTGTAGTGTCTTTTACCCTCTTTAAGAACTAAATCTTTTTCTTTTTTAATTTCTTAAAAATGAAATTTTGTTTTAGGTTTGACCCACCCTACAAAAGTAGAACAAAAGAGACCTTTTTCCTAAATTTGATATAATTTTACATTTAAAATCTCTCTATTTATGAAGTTTCAAGGATGATGTCTTAACACATACAAACTTCAAATTTAAGTTGCTCATAGCACATGCTTTTGTTTGGATATATGTTGGGGGCAAAGCCACATACAAGATTAACAATAAAAGAGTCATTTGACCTCAAATAGCTAACCATTAAATTCATATTGCTCAAAGAATTACTTTCTTTCATGATAGTACTTGCCATTGTGATAGTGAACTCATGCATAGATTGTTAATTGGAGGAGCTCGTCATTCCAACTATGCCATACACAACCCATTAATCACTTGGAAATGGCAATGAATTGGGTGCAGTTACCTTGGTAACTTTGGGATGGAAACCTCCTTGGTCCAAAGGTCGGGCAAAACTCTTATAGCTTCAAAAAAATATATGAAGTTATCTTTGATTTTAGCAAGTTGAACCTTTGGTCCTCATGTTATTCCTTCTCTTATGCATTTTCTTCGGGGTTGGAGAGAATATCTTGTCATTGGATTCTTCCTCAAGAAATAAGAGTAAAAAGCTTCTAGGATGGTTGGCTTCATGGCACACTTGTGGCTAAGTGTCTTGCTTGGTGTCTTGATACTTCTCGTGGACCTTAAGGTGTCACCAATTAGTCTACATGGGTTCAAGGAAGTGGAAATGTTGACACTTTGTGACTTTATTTTCTCCATGATGACCATTAATTCTTACTTTATGTTGGACAATGAGGTAGCCAAGTAGCCCATGGTATTATCCTCTATTGGTACATTGGGGGTAGGAACTTAGGGATTCTTAGTTACTATAAAAACTCATGAGGATGGGGTGGAGTTCCATAAAATACTTGGCTTTTTATTGGGGTGCAAGACCTTGTTATTGGCTCTAAGAAGGTTGGTTCCATTGTAATTGTGGGGCTATATGAGGATGTTTAGGGAGGTTGACTTTAAGTTTGATGGGCCCCATAATTTATCATTGGGTTTTCATAAGTTTTCCTTGACTAAGCCTTGCCTAAAGTGAGCTAATAGATTCCTGGATAATGCCTTGTGTTAAACATGGTACCAGGATCGATGTTAGTTTTGCCTTAGGAAGGTCGCCATTGTGTATAAAAATTGTCACGTGCGTGAAGAAATAAAGGCAAAAGGCTCCTGTAACTCTAATGTTTCTTGTGTCCCTAGGCTTGGGATATAAACTTGTTCTTAGAGTAGACACCGTGTGGTCATCTGTTTATTTATTAAGCTTGGTTCTTTTCCTTGACTTAGGCCAGTTATAAACCTTGCTTAACCTTTGACACCTTGCTAACTCTTGATTTACTTTCAATAATTTTAAACTCCTGTTACTTTGCTACACTAGCTCATTCATGTGACCCTTAAACTAAGTTCTCATAGCAACATCCATTGTGGTCTCACATGCTTGAATTTATACACTTTATATCTTTTGAATTCCAGCATACCTTCACTCTACTTCCCTGTTTTGCAGACGGTCTACCACAACACCCTCTCGAGCTTACCATACCATAGCTTCCGAGGACGGAATCTACATCAGGAAGGGGGGCATGTTAACCCATGGCGGACATGGCGACGTACGATATTTTACGTCATTAATTTAAATATTCTGAGTCATGGGCCGGGCTTGTCGGCACCATATGTTAAGGATGAAGGGATTGGGTGATCGCCGATGAGAGGCGCACCTTGGATATCAGTAGGATAAGGGTTAGGGTCGACCGGCCATGTATGGGCGCCCAAGTGTGAATGGCCAAGTCACCTATATAAGTCAAATGTAACCCTAAAATCCTCATTCTCATGTGTTGTGAATAGAAGAGTGCTCTTGCCTTATCTCTTTGGTTTCCTTCTCCTGCGTGTGTGTGAGAGAGAGAGAGAGAGAGAGAGAGAGTGAGAGAGCGATCGAGCGCACTGTGTAGCGGCACGGCGGCGGCGGTGAGGCGGTAGAGCGGCGAGACGGCGGCTCCTCCTTCACGGCTGCGACGCGGGAATCCTTCAAGGCGGCAGATAAGCGGTGAGTGACACACCTTCTGCATTCTGTTTTGAGCTTGCCTTCCTGGTTGTATGCTTGCAGCCATTTGTGGCTCGCATACGGTGTCCAGCAAGTCCCCAGCTACGACCTGTGCGACAAAAGCGCACAAATCTGCTCCATCAACTTAAATGGTATGGTGACCTAAGAAGGAGTATGTAGGCCATAAGAACCTCTCCTCATAATTGTGGAGAATACGAGAACCTTCTTACAAAGTGCAAAGATAAGTGTAAATATAAGGACAAACAAAAGCTAAATCATCCCTCTAGCCCCAAAAGTGGAGTACCCTCACCATCTCTTATACAAGTGGAAATACAAGAACCTATATCCAAAAACTATGCAGCGCCATAAGAACTCAACTTACATGAGGGCAACATTTTAACCTCCATCCTTGCCATCAAAGCAAGCTACCCACCACAACCTCCCAAGAACCAATTGGTACAACAATGATGGCAGCAATATGAGTGGCTTGGAAATTTTCTTTTGCTAATCTAACCACCTAATGCTGGACATAAAAAGTATTTTTCCCCACATCCATGTGGGTATGAGACACTCTTACCCATAATTAAAAATAATCTTAGCTCAGATGAGAGAGAGAGAGAGAGAGAGAGAGAGAGAGAGAGAGAGAGAGAGAGAGTAGATTATGCTTTTTGCCTCTTACTCGAGAGTGAGAGTGACAAAGTGACTGTCTATCAATAAGTGACACACTGGAGGAGCGTGTAAAGGAGAGGAGTGACCTAAATCGAAAGCTTCCCTTTGTTGGAGCTCGGCTTGGTGTGAGTAATAAGTAAGTTTAAATAACACTCCCTCTTGTGCCAAGATGGAAGATTCAAATTGAACATCACTTGTGTTGGGTAGTCAAGGATACTTCAGATCAAGCCTCACTCTTTTCTTAAAACTAAACATTGTTTGGTTTGTATACTAAAGAATGATCAATATGCTTTCAAGAGGTTTTGTATTGAACATTGGAGACTGACCTGTCTCTGTGCTCTTATGTTAAGAGGGAGGATTCAAATTAAACATTGTTTGATTCAGACACACTCCACATTCCCTGAGCCTCACTTTTTGTCTTTCAATTGAATATTATTTGATTTTACTAAAATGGCCCACCCTCCCTCTTGTGTCAACCATAAGCTTGGGACATAGTTTGATTTAAATACTCAAGGATTAACCCACATTTCCTCTTTTTTTAAGAGAGGAAGATTTTTCAAGTTGAACATTTTTTGATTTGTGCACTCAAGTGTGACCACAATATACCCTTAAGAGGAAGAATTTTAAAATTGAACACAATATACCCTTAAGAGGAAGAATTTTAAAATTGAAAATTGTTTGATTTGTGTACTCAAGTGTGACCACAATATACCCTTAAGAGGAAGAATTTTAAAATTGAACATTGTTTGATTTGTGTACTTAAGTGTGACCACAATATACCCTTAAGAGGAGTTTTCAATTGAGCATTGTCTGATTTGTGTACTCAAGTTTGACCACAATATACCCTTAAGAGGTAAACACCAAAAATCTACCCTCTTGTGCCAAGAAAGGGAATTCAATTTAAGCATTTATATCAAGAGGGAGGATTCAAATTGAGCATTGTTCAGATTAGGTACTCAACAATTGAACCACCTTTTCCTTTTATTTCAAGTATGACCACAATATACTCTTAAGAGGTAAACACCAAAAACCTACCCTCTTGTGTCAAGAAAGAGAATTCAATTCAAACATTTTTTGATTTCGGTACTTAAGGATGGTCCATTCTCCCTTAGGACTTACTCTTGTCTTCAAATTAAACATTGTATGATTTTACACCAAAGTTCCACTCTCCATTTTATATCAAGAAGGAGGATTCAAATTGAGCATTGTTTAGAGTAGGTACTCAATGATTGACCCACCTTTTCCTTTTATTTGGAGGAAGGAAGAGGCTTCAAATTGAACATTCTCTAATTTGTATACTCAAGGGTGACCAATGTACTTTTAAAAGGTTTCATATTGAACACTAGGGGTAGATTCAAAGTGACCATTCTTTGATCTATGTACTCATAGATACTTGCCTCACTTTTCTCTTCAATACATTATTTGACTTTACATAAATCTTGTGTGTCAAAAGGATAAGGATTGGATAAAATGGAAATATGGAAGTCTCTTCCTCTTTTGAAACAAGTCAAAGGTGGCTCAAAAATTTGCATACTTAAATTGAGCAAATGTGTACTCAAGGGTGACCAATCTACTTTCAAGAGTTTTCATATTAAACATTGGACCTTGTCTCTCTCTTTTGTCCAGAGGGAGGATTCAAATTTAACATTTCTTGATTTGGGTACTCAAGGATATTTAACAAGTCCTCAAACCTCACTTGTCTCGAAATTGATTGTTTATTAAGATGACCCAGCCTCCTCTTGTGTCTAGATGAATTTAATGTATATATTTAAGATTGACCAATTTACTTTCAAGGATTTTTATATCAAACACTATCTCTTGTGTCAAGAGAGCATTGCTCAATTAGGTACTCAAGGATACTTAACCCATCCTCAAACCTCACGTCTCCAAATTGGAATTATTTAATTTTTCTCAAATGACCCAACCTCCCTTTGTGTGCAAAGGGAAGATTCAAATTAAAATTTAGATCAAGGTTGACCAATCTACTTTCAAGAGTTTTCATCTCAAACACTAGACCTAGCCTCTCTCTTGTGTTATGAGGGAGGATTCAAATTGAGTATTGCTTGATTTGGGTACTCAAGGATACTTTGCACATCCTCAAACCTAACTCATCTCCAAATTGTTTGATTTTACTAAAATGACCCAATCTCCATCTTGTGTCTAAAGGGAGGATTCAAAATAAAACTAGATACTCAAATATTATCCCACCTTTTCTAAAGATGCTTCAAATGGAGCATTGTTCAATTTGTGTATTCATCAAGGGTAACCACCATTACCTTCTTTACTTTTAAGAGGTTTCATATCGAACATTGAACCTAGCATCTCTATTGTATCAAGAGGGAGAAGTTAAATTGAATGTTATATCAAGCCTCACTATGGTCTTGAGATTGAACATTGTTGATTTCACCTCAAATGACTCTAGCTCCCTCTTGTGTTAAAAGGCATGATTCAATTTAAATTTAGTTCCTGATTCAATTTAAATTTAGTTCCGTTTGGGTACTTAAAGATTACCCACCTTATTTGAAGAGAAGAAGATGCTTTAACTTAAACATTATTTTGTTAATGTACTCAAGGGTTACCAATACCTTCTCTATTTTCAAGGAGGATTAATAATTCCTTCTCTATTTTCAAGGAGGATTAATAATTCCTTCTCTATTTTCAAGACGGGTAAACAACACCTTCTCTATTTTTAAGAACGAATACCAATATTTTCTCTATTTTTTAGAAGTTTCATATTACATATTGGACCTAGCCTCCCTCTTATGTCAAGACAAATGACTAAAATTCAAAGTTGTTTGATTTAGGTACTCTCAAGGATACTCCACACTCCCTCAAGCCTTATAGGCTTTTCTTCAAGTTTACCATAGTTTGAATTGGATACTCAAGGATTAAGCCACCTTTCCTCTTATTCCAAGAGGGGAAGAGGGTTTAAACTTATGAACATTATTTGATTTGCATACTTAAGGGAGGGAGACCAATATCTTCATTAGTTATCGAAATTGTGCAAATGGGATTTATTTTTGTAGACAAACTTATTGGGATGAATTGAAAATGAAGTTTTGGAAGATAGGGAATCACAAAATTCGAAAACCTCGATGAAAGCATCATAAAAATCCAAAGGAAAAAATATAATGCACTATCATGAAAGAAAGTAATTCTTTGAGCAATATGAATTTAATGGTTAACTATTTGAGGTCAAATGGTTAACTATTTGAGGTCAAATGATACTTTTATTGTTAATCTTGTATGTGGCTTTGCCCCCAACATATATCCAAACAAAAGCATGTGCTATGAGCAACTTAAATTTGAAGTTTGTATGTGTTAAGACATCATCCTTGAAACTTCATAAATAGAGAGATTTTAAATGTAAAATTATATCAAATTTAGGAAAAAGGTCTCTTTTGTTCTACTTTTGTAGGGGTGGTCAAACCTAAATCAAAATTTCATTTTTAAGAAAGTAAAAAAGAAAAAGATTTAGTTCTTAAAGAGGGTAAGAGACACTACAAAATAAAAGAGTTTGGTCTTTTTTAAAATTATCTCCTCTCCTTCTCTGTCATAATTACATCTCATATCTTTTTTGAAGAATAATACAATGTGCTAATGGATTGGTATGCCAGGTACATTCACATGGATGATGCACATTAGAATGTTGGTCTTGTTATTTGATGTGCAAAACAATCCCATCTCCACAAGCATAAGTGTCTCTACGTCATGTAGTCCTATGCAGTCCATGTAAATTTAATGTTTAATGAACGCGCACACACACACACACACACACACACACACACACACACGCATGCGTGCGTGAACACACATGCACATGCAAACATGTATACACCACGTCTCTCTACCATTTAAACATTAGTTTGATGAAAAGTTCTCTCCATCTGGGCCAAAACATTGAAGTGTGTAAAGATCTCTACCGTCTCATAAATCAAATTGGCAAAAAATCTATTTCCACAACCTAGGGCTAACTCTCTCTTCTCTTAGCAAAGGTATGATCCTCATATTTGGCAATTAGCAAAATCATTGGTAATTTTTACTATGCGATTTCACTTGTTTTCAAAACAAAATCTTTCATTGAGGTGAGGTCTACATCTATAATAGGACATTTAACTTTACAACAAGTTGCAAATGACTTTTGCAAATCTTGTCATGCCTTTACATGTGATCATGATTGTTGTAATTACCTTTGCAAATTATGACTAATTGGTCCAAGTCTAAGTACTTGAAAAGAAAGGGAAATTTAATTATTTGTTAAACCCCTAAGGAATAATGCTATATAGAGGTTGTGGGAGGCTCCAATTGAAAGACATAATGAAATTATCCCTTTGGCAAACCTATTGCTATCTTTTTTAAATTTCTAGGGAATTAATTTGCTGTTATCATGAAAGCCTCTTGTTATTCCATGTATCATGCAGTAAATGTAGTTCAAGAAGTAGTCATAAATTTTTTGAAAATTGAATACATAAAAATTTATGAGCCTTTGGATAAAACAGAAGACGAATGGCCAACATAAAATGTGTTGACCAGAGGGGAAAAAAAACTATCCACTCTACACAACATTTCGCATAAGGGAGGACCAATCTGATAGTGTAATTTGGAGGTTCTCCTCTCCTCTCCTCTCCTCTTGTCTTCAGGGGAAAAGTGCTTCAAACATTTCCGTGAAGCGACAAGATTGCGGGTGGAAAGAAAAGTGCCATGTGACAAGATTGCGGGGGGTGATAAAAAAGTGCAAAGCTTACTGCGGAGAGATACTACCTTCTTGCATGATCCTTTTGATAAGAAATTCTTATGAAATTCTAGCATTCAATGTACTTTTTAACGCTTGAAAAAGCCTCCTCTCTCTCCCCCCCATTTCTCTCTCCTTTTTCTAGTCAAGTTTGTTTACTTCACACTTCTCTACCATCTCTTTGGTCAAAAAAGTCCATCTTTGGCCACATAAGCATCGGGGGAAAAAAACCAAACAAGAAAAACAGCACCAGCAAGGCCATGGTTTTCCCTATGTAGATGCCACCAATCACTTGGAACTGGTGGGTCTTTCGGTGCATTTGTAGGATTAGGGTTTGAGCCTGTCTCTGTGCAGTTTTGGGGGTTATGGTGAAGCCTTTTCTGTGTTAAATTTAGGGCGAGAGAGAGAGAGAGAGAGAGAGAGAGAGAGAGAGAGAGAGCTTTGCTAGACATGATGGCCATCAAAGGCGTTTTGAAGGTCAGAGTGATCAAAGGCACTGATCTGGCCGTTCGAGATCTCTTCAGCAGCGATCCTTATGTGAAACTCAGCATTGGTGAACATGTAAGAAACTTCACTTTGCCTTTTTATTTTCGGTTTCTTCATTCCCCTCTTTCACTCCACATACGGCTGCACAAAATCTAGGGGTTTCGGTGATCTGCTTACACAGAGGAGGTGAACCGCTTTTCGTCTGCACACATGTAGCTGCCCGGTTTGAGCACAGTTTTGCCACATAGTTGCCGTTGTAGCTGTCACGAGCTGCCCTTTTTGAGATGGTTGAATGCTTGGATGGAACATCGTCATCATCATCATTTGGACTTTACCCACTTCCCCGCCCTTGCAAAGGCTCTCCAGACATTTGATGATGGTGGGCTGTGAGGTGGCCCCTTGCAGGAAAGACATTTATCTCTCCAAGTTGAAAACACAAACTCTTCTATCCTGGGGTGCACTGTAACACGCTCATTTGGGCTAGCAGGTTTGAGAGGATTAGCTGATTTAGGCCCGATTGTTTGAACCCTTCTTGCAGTGGGGGAAGGATAAAAGTAGTCGGGTTTTTGCATGTGAGGCAAAAGATTGGGATGCATCAACTCGATGCACAACCTTGAATATTCAGATGGCGGCGGCTGCAAGGGTTCTCTATTGTAGGAGGATCCCCATCAGTTTTGGGGTGGAGGCCACCATCTTGAGATGTGTGGCAAGTGTGAATCACTGCAATTGGCACAGCTATGTGTTTACATGCAATGCAAATGTGCCAGCAAGAATTGAAGCTCAATACCTTTGCAACAAGAGGATATTACACTGGGTGGGTGGTTGGGAAAGCCGTGCCCTGCGGAGACATGGGGAACAGTAATTCTGCTTGATGAGGGAACCTTTATATCCCAATCGGGGTATTTGATTTTGATTCTGCCTATATCTGTAACATTTGTTATGGGAGGCAAACCGCCTGTACATCCTTCCCAAAAAAAACACATGCTGAGGTAGGAGCCTGTGGTTGGGAGGGCAGTAGCTTTGCCATATTGCTCTGGATTGACATGGTTACCTCAATCCAGTAAAATCATCCTTGAACCTCAATCTTAGGAGTTAGCCATCACACTTGTGGTAACCCCCCTTTTCAGTATTACGGAAACTTGAGAATGTAAGGAGTATTGCCTTCTGAATTTGTTTTTTTTTTTTGCATTTGGGGGCTAGCTTGTGTGTGGTTCAGCGAGGCTGTAAACAAAACCAGCCTTTTGAACTGGGGGAGCAACACACAGGACAACCACATATGCAGCATGCACAAGACCAGAAGCAAGCCAGCAAATACATGGAACACCAAGGAGAGATATCAATCAACAATTTTCGGTTGGGCATCTGAAGTCGCAACCCACAAAATCCCCAAGTAACCGGCATTGTTGGCTTGACTCAGCATGTTAGCCACTGCACTTTACCTGATTTTTTTGGCTTCTGAGTGCTCGTAGAGTAAAGAAATGAGTTGGGTTGGAACATAGAAGGCCAATAGCTTGGTCTTTTGAATGCTCAACGTAGTGATGAAGAGTGCTTTACTTCTTTTGTATCTCTGAGCTGTGATGCATTCTGATGTAGTTGATCATGGCAATGCATGTCTTTAGTTTGGAGTTTTCATGTCATGTTGAAGCTTTGTTGTTGATTGTAATAATCAAGACACTAGAAATCCCATCCACTCTATAGAGTTTGATGCACATGATGCAGTATATAGAGCAACAACATGAGATGCTGATGAATGATGAATTCATGGAGGCTCATAGTGACCAAGGATCAACATTATTAAGCATAATGATGAGCTTAAGCTAGAGATATTAAGACATGGATTAATTTAATCATAAGAGTGATTAGCATAATCATGCAAACATTGTATTAATGAGCTTGCCTCTTAAATAGGCTTCAAGTGTACATAGATCCGTCAAGAGAACTCGCGGGCATGATCTTGTTGAAGCTCAACGGTGAGCTTCCATGGTGGTGATAGCTATGGTGTGTGCGTGGTACCGTGTAGTAGAGAGAGAGAGAGAGAGAGAGAGAGAGAGAGAGAGAGAGAGAGTGTATTGGCATGACTCAATGAATTTTTTTTGATAATAGATTGATGAGTACAATGCCTTTTTGTAGGTATAAAACCTTATCTTATGACTCAACACAATCACACTCACGCACGTGTTGTCATATGACACACTTATCTCCTCATAGGAGGTGGTTTACACTCATACACACACAAAAACACATATAAGGGCCTTAGGGCTGTATCACATGGATGAAGCTCCGAATATCCCAACAAACCCCCCTTCGGAGCGAAGGTGGTGAGACACCAACGTAAAGAAGATTATACCACCTACCCCATCCACTCTGTCTAAGAGATAGACTTACCATCTGCACCTCCTGTGCCATGGTAGTCTCTCATATCATGGTAAGAGCGAGGTAGTGAGGCCAGCACTTAGTCACCCCCCACCCCCCTGGCTCCTAACTGGGATCTATGAGAAAAAGGAGCCTTTTATAGCATCAAGGCTCTTTTACACAGGAAAGGAAAACACACACACAAACATAGATACAATCAGATTTTCGGGGGGACTACCCGGGGTAGAGAACCCTTATTGACTCAAATACTAAGTAGGGAAAGTAGGGGGCTTTTAAAAAGCCCAATTTGCATCAATTTCATCTCGAGGATTGAGGCTCTCGAAATGAACCTTGCAAGCATTGACTTCAATAGATTCGTTTGTGGCTTTAGCAGTATCGTCGGCATATTCTGCTACAAGGTTGGCATAATGCTCTTGTTGTTGCTCCTCTTTCTTCTTGAAGCAAAACACTTCTTTGTGGCCAAAGTGCTCGCTGTACCGACACTGGATTTTTCCTACCGTTCTTCCAATTGGAAGAGCTTGAAAATGCATTATCTAGGCTCGTATTCTTGCCATGCTCCTCATCCTTGTTCCATTGGTTCTTTTCGAGGAGGAGAGCTACCATGTCATCAAAGGTGGTGCTTGTCACGCGAAGCACTTCCAAAGATGATTGGAAGCGTGTGGCATCCTTCATGCTTTTCATCCAGCTCACTTTTGAGGTTGGTGAGCTGATTGATGATAGTGTATAGAGCAGATAAGTGGTCTCCTAGCTCATTTGAATCTTACATTTTTAACTCATATAATTTTAGTTTAAGAAAAACTTTAGAATTCGTGATTTTATTACCAAATATTCCGTCCAGCTTGGTCCAATTTTCCTTTGCGGTTGACTTGAAGTCATCATGGTGAACAAGATTGCTGTGGAGATTGAGGCCGATGGCTTTTTGGTTCCTTGCCGACCACAGCTTTAGTGTAGGATCTTCTTGAGAAGGAGCTTCTTCATCACCAATTACGATATCCCATAGCCCCTCCCGCATGAGCAACAATTGCATTTTGGTTTGCCACGTAGGGAAACCAAGCCCGGAAAAAAATTCTAGGAAAAGAGATGATGATGATAAAAGTGTTGAGATAGAAGATGAAGATGCCATAATAAAAGAAAGAGATGTGGCAAGTATAAAAGCTCAAAGAGGAGGATTCATAGTATGTGAATCACAACTTATGAGTGAATATACTTTAGAAATTTCACCATAATTTTGTAGGTTGAATTTTTTGAAACAAATGTAAACGGATGCCGAGCTTCTTACTGTCCGGGGTAGAAGCATGGAATAATAGACGTGAGCGCAGGCACAGGCTTGCAAGAGATGCCAGGCACATATGGCCGGTCAAGGGCATGTGGGATGCGAAGATTAAGGCAACAGCAGCAGCATCTGCGGGTCATCAACCATTCTCCATGCGATAGCCGCAAATCAAAAGGATCAATGTCTCTAGACATTAAAAAATCAAATTGGGCCTTTTTCAAATGAAGGGTTAATCCATTTAACTTGATATTGCCACAATCATAATTTTTGGGGATTTTTCTTTCTTTTTGCAAATCAAGCTTAATCAAGTAATTAGTTATAATAACTTTATTAAACACCATTAAGGGTGCAAATCTAGCATTAGAGGGTTGCTACAACTTGCTAGATCATTATTTAACCCCCTTGTTTGTAAATTCTAATTTCTCTTGGGCAGTAAGGGGTGTCAAATTCCCACCGGATCTCCTCGTGGAATGCTCCTGGTACGAGACTCGAAACCTGCAAACAAACAAACAAGAAGGGGATGCAGGCCTGACTCACCTCCCAACCATGACAGCCGTGGGCAAGCCCACAGTCTTGGCTGTCCCCACCGAGCCACGAGTTGAGCTAACTAGGTTGACGTACCGACCAATCTCCACCTCGCGATGGTCCATACCGCCACGAAGCTACCCTCGCGGGCCTCGAGATTGCTGCCGGCCTCGGCTGCATAAAGCAGGTGCACGTCTGCACTAGATCCAGGCTCCAGACCATAGAGCTCTCACAAATCACGCGAGACTCTATATATCACTAATGACTAACCTTGGCCACTCTTTTATAGGCTCTTGGCCGGTCATCGGGTGTCCACACTTGGGTGCCTGCCCATCCATACTTGGGTGCCTGCCCGTTAGTCTATCCCTAACTCAGCTCGCCAATCAGCCTGCCTAGCTCCAAGCTTCCCCAAACCTCGAAGCTAGTCTTGTGTGCGTATAGCACACAATAGATACACACTGTGCACATGACATACTCCCCTTCCTCTAAGAGCTCACTCCTGAGCTCACTAAAAAGCCAGGGTAATCTCTCTGAAGAGTAGTCAATGTCTCCCATGTAGCGTCCTCCTCAACACGATCCTTCCACTTGATCTTGTATTCTGTGATAAGCTTATTACGCAATCGTCTTTCACAAAATCCAAGAATCTTTTCAGGTTCATGCGAAACAAATGTCATGTCCTCGACATCTATAATTTCTTGAGGAGTAACTAACTGGTCTGTTCCACCCAGTACTTCCTTAAGTCTACTGACATGAAATACAGGATGAACTTTCACATGAGAAGGCAAATCCAATTCATATGCAACTGAACCAATCCTTCGTGTAATACGAAATGGTCCACAGTATCTAGGGGGTAATTTCGGAGATCGACCTGTCCGTAAAGTCTCGGAATCTTTCGGAACTCGCAAATACACCATCGTTCCTTCATAGAACTCTCTGGGTGAACGATGTCTATTAGAATAAAACCTGTCTCGGTCTTGAGCACTTCTAATAGATTCCTTCGCAACTTGTAACATTTCTTGCATATCTTGCAAAAAATTACGTGCTGCATCATGGTGAAGTCCTGAGAATCCTACTGTAACAGGTGATCTAGGTTGAAAACCATACATAAGCATGAAAGGACTAAAACTTGTACTCGAATGCTTAGTACTATTATATGCAAATTCTAACATAGGAAGATAATCCTCCTATGAACTCTGTACATATGCTCGAAGCATATCCTCCAAAATCCGATTCACTCTTTCAGTCTGGCCATCAGATTGAGGATGATATGAGGAACTCAAATTCAAAGTTGTTTCCAACTTCTCAAAAACAAGTTTCCAAAAATCACTCGTAAACTTAGAGTCCCTATCACTGACTATGTCCTGCGGTAACCCGTACAGTCTAAACAATTGCTTGATAAACTGCCGTGCTAATTGCGTAGCTGTAATAGTCTTCCGGGTCGGTAAAAATCTAGCCATTTTTGTCAAGCGATCTACCATAACCCAAATAGAATCGTAGCCTTGATGTGTTCTTGGCAATCCGGTAATAAAATCCATGGAAATACTTTCCCATTTATTACGTGGGATTTGCAAAGGATGCAACAACCCACCTTCTAAAGCGTTCAGCTTTATTTGCTTGACAAATTTGACACTTGAGAACATAATCTTCTACATACCCTTTCATCTTTGGCCAATAAAAAGTGTGTTTCACTAACGATAGTGTCCTATGTACCCCAGGGTGTCTAGCAGAAGGGGCATTGTGACACTCCTTAAGAATCTTGGACCTAATGTCCGGGATCTGTGGTACACAAATTTTGTCATTACTACGGAATAGTAAACCATTCCGAATCATCCACTGGCCTCCTGCAGCCTGAATGGTAGACTGCTCAGTCATTGAGTCTTGGTCAATCAATGAGCTCCCGTCCTGGATCTTCTACCAAAATGGACCAAAATAACTATCAGTCCTGCAAAGCCATCTCAATGACTGAAATAAGTCAGTAGAAATCTCGGTGAACGACAAAGTATTCACCTCTCTAATTCGACTAAGCGCATCTACAACACTATTCATGGATCCTTTCCGATAACGGATCTCGAAATCAAAATCTTGCATTAACTCAGCTCAATGAGCTTTCCTTCCTCTCAAATCATCCGCATCACACACATACTTGATTGATTGATGATCAGTCAATACCACAAACTTGGAGCCATATAAATAATGTCTGTCTAGCTTTTTACTTTCAAAAGCAACCGGTCTACCATCTTGAAATAGAGCAGTCCCGATGGCATAGTCACTGGCATCAGTTTCAAGAACATAAGGCCGACTAGGATCGGGTAATGCTAAGATTAGGTGCTTCCTTGACTTTATTTTTCCAAAGTCTGAAGGCCATATCCAAATCGTTATTGCAAGTGATAGGCTGATTTGACTTACATCCATGATCTTTCAATAAGTCGGTCATCGGTAGTGTGAGTTGAGAGTACTCCTGCACAGATTTCCGAAGAAAAACAACAAAACCGAGAAAAGAACGAAGTTGTTTCACTGTTCGCGGTATAGGCCAGTCCAGAACCTTCTGAACTCGATTATAGTCAATGCTCAATCCATCTCTAGTGATCTTGTGTCCCAAGTAAATGATGTCTGTCATAAAAAACTCACATTTACTTAACTTAGCATATAGTCGATTCTGTCTTAAAATAGATAAGACAATCGTGAGGTGTCTAACATGATCCTCAAGAGTATGACTATATATAAAAATATCATCCAGGAACACCACCACAAATTTTCCCAAATGTTCACGAAAAAGATCGTTCATCATTTGCTAGAAAGTGGCTGGAGCATTAGTTAACCCAAAAGGTAATATGAGAAACTCGTAATGGCCATACCTAGTCCGAAAGGCGGTTCTTTCGACATGCCTTTCATGAATACGTATCTGGTGATAGCCAGTACGTAAATCTATCTTCGTGAAATATTTCGCTCCTGCTAACCGGTCAATCAGGTCATCTGATCTAGGGAGAGGATAACGGTTCTTAATTGTCAGCTTGTTCAATCTCTTGTAATCTATACACATTCTCTAGGTGTTGTCCTTCTTTCTCCTAAGCAACACAGGTGCACCCCAAGGTGATTTACTTGGACGGATCTGGCCCATCCTCAAATAATCTTCGAGTTGTTTAGCCAACTCATCTTCCTCAGCTTGGCTCATCCTGTAAGGTGGAATACTGACAGGATGGGCACCAGGGATTAAGTCAATACGATGATCTACTGCCCTTTCAGGTGGTAAACCCGATGGTAGTTCCTTAGGAAATACATCTTGAAAAACGAATCAAGTATCTTCTGTAATTCTTTGCTTTCAAACACACTTAATTCATTAACTTCCATGGAAGGGATGAGAAATGAAGAAAGTGGAATCAATACACAATGGAAAGCGGTATACAAAGAAGAATCCATTATATATTTCGAAAATCAATTGTATTTACAAGAGGTCCCTGAGAGGGATGTATACAATCATCTAAAATACTATACTGGGTGTCCCGTGTCCTTATGCTGAAAAGAAAAAATATGACTAGACCAATCTATCTGGACTTGAAGAGTCTTAAACTACGCAATCCCTAATAACAAGTCTACATTTTCTAGGTGCATAACATAGCATTCCAGAGTATCTTTGTAGTCTTGAATCTCGATTGGAAGCATCTCCACTTTTCGATCCCATACTTGCCTTCCCGTAGGTAGGCGTACCTCATAGGTATGATCGCTGGGTGTCGTATCAAGACTCAATTTTTGCACAAGTTTGTAGTTAACAAAATGTGTGAGTTGCCAGGGTCTAGAAGAATGTGAATTCTATGGCCATTCACTTCTCCATAAACTCGGAGAAGATCATGCAAGCCAAATACTTTAGAGTTGAACAAACAATCAGAACATGTACTAGGGCGAGAAAGTACAGTAACTGACGTACTTGTCAAAGACAACTGATTAGCTGCCTTTGGCTTGGGTCTTGCGTTGGTCTTTGCACTCTTTTGCTTCGAGCACTCGTTATGCATGTGTCCTTTTTCTTCGCAGATAAAACGTCGTCCCTCCTTCTTGAGCTTTAAAGCCTTAAGGAGTCGTTTCTTCTTCGTTGGTGTCGAACTTGAATTCTTTGAAGGTTGGTCCGAAGACTTTCCTTCAGTCGTGTTAGCCATAGGTGCGGAGAACTTTCTTTTATGCTTGTTTCCCTGCTCGGTAACGGGTTTAGACTTCGAAGAGACCATTGTATCATCATAGATACGAGCTGAATGAATGGCCTCGTCTAATGTTTTGCATTTGTTATTTTTAACTTGTAAACGGTATGAGTCTGGTAAACCAGCTACGAAGAAGCCCAAAAGAGTAGTGGGATCCATCTTTGTAGCTTGCAAGTCCCTAAACTTCTAGAGGTAGATCTCATAAGTGAGGTGCTGCGAGGTCATGGTCAAAGCTGTAAACCGGGCAACATCATAATCATCCTCTTTCTAAATTCCAATGCTAGTGTCTAACCCCTTGTCATGTGCACAGTGTGTATCTATCGTATGCTATACGCACACAAGA
>NC_141084.1:35168003-35608003 GCF_041138505.1 Cibotium barometz
TGGCAAAGTGCCTATGACAGAATGTCTACCAGTTGGGATATTTTTGGAGATAAAGTTTATGGAAGGACCCATCTCTTAGATTGGGACATGTGGCAAGAAAGTGGACCAAAGTGAGACAAGTGGCCTGACACTTGTTATAAAGTGGATCAAAGTGAGACAAGTGGCCTCACACTTGTCACTTCATCTATTGTGTGGCTCTCCACTTGTCATTGTAGCCTTCTCTTGCCATTTTAGCTCATGGGAGGCCCAAATCTATAAATTGGAGTCCTCTCTCTTCATTAATGGAGGCTCTCTTGCTGCACACTAGCCTCTACCACTGTTACAGGCTGCCCTAATGATGGCTAATCTCTTTCTCTGTCTCTTGAAGGCTGCCCATGAAGAATACCGGCTGTTGGGGATTGTTTTGGAGGCTTCTATCGCGAAGAAATATTGAAGGCAAGGGTATTTAATCATTTATTATGATTTCTAGTCATTGTACTTGTTGTACAAGCCTTTGTACTTGTTGTACCAGCCATTGTAATGGCTGTACAAGTCCTTGTACTTGTTGTACTTGTTGTACCACCCATTGTATCGGTTGTACCAGCTTTTGTACTAACTGTACCAGTCAATGTACTTGCTGTACCAACCAATGTACTTGTTGTACTACTCACTGTACATGTTGTATCAGCATTTGTACTACTAGCCATCGTACTTGTTGTAGCCACTGTACCTGTTGTACCAGCCACTGTATCGACTGAATGGAGAGTTGTACTTGTTGTACCAGTTGTATTGCATGAAGACCCGTGGTTTTTGGGGAAGAATCAGTACCCACACGGAGGTATATGGATTATGTTGTTGGCTTGGCATTTCTACAGTCTATGTTCCGGCTTGGTTGTCTCGTGTTGGGCTGTGTTATGGCATTTGTATATGGATAATCTGGCATCTTCCGTGGGGAGAGTAAGGCCCTCAAAGCTTGTACATGATATTATTCTCCTTGGATAATAAAATACTCCAAGGGGGGGGGGTCAGCCCATTCCGGCCTCTATGCGGTGTCACACGTGCGAGCTCCATTTTCAGCATTTGTGGATGTTTTGTCCAGCTTTATGTTTTATGCAAAGTGATGATGGATATGTGTTATGGTTGTGGCCATGTTGAAATGTTTTAATATGCATTGATGGTATCAACAAGTGTGTCAAAGGCCCTAGTCCCTTGGGCACCCGCCGCGAGTCACATGCCGCGAGTTACATTGGTATCAGAGCATAGGCTTTCTTGGAAGCGGAGGCTTCCTTCTATCAATAAGGAAGAGAAAAGATCCCAAGTGGGGACCACACTTACCATCATTGCTGTTAAGCACGGCCAGCTGCTTCATAGCTTATGAAGCAAGAGCATGAGCAGTAGACAGCTTGTTGATCTAAGGATTTATGAATTCACAAAATTTATCTTGGAAGTATGGAGTTGGCTTTATGTGCACACACTTAGCACTCTTTCCATATGGATATTGTGGATTATATTATCAAGCTTACAAGCAAGCTATATGGAGATATATCTCAGGATATCTTAAGGATATGGTGACGAGATATTTCTTTTGGCTTCATGATCAACCTGGCAAAGAAAAGCTAAGTATACTTTGAGTTTGCAAAGTTGGTGCTTTGGCTATTTACTATGAAGTGTGTGTGATGTTTACTAACCCTTGTATAGCCATGCAAGGAGAAAGTTGGTGTTGTTTGCCTTGAGATGGTTTCAGGGAAACATTGTTTATGGCTCCCTTTATTGGGATGGATTATATCTATGGAGATTTCTTTCTTGGACAAGATTATGGACGAATCTATCCCAGTTTATAGAGAAGGAATATTTGGATATCTCATGGATATGATGCTTTTATGGATAAAGTCCACCTCTACCCCAAGGTGTGTGGTTAGCACGGAGTATGTGGTAAGAGTTATGGTATACAGGTCTATGGATTCCTGGACTTCTTTTCTAGGAATTTGGATCTATCCTCAAGTTTATGGATTATTTTTTCTGGCTCCCTTTATTTGAGATGCATTGGACTTATGAAACTCATGGTTCACATACCTTGTGTAGTGTTCTCTTGTCCTACGTGCTCTCTTGAAGATTGTTTCTACCATGTGTGGGTGGAACAATAGAGAACAGATGGAAGGGAACATGGGCACTTCAGAGGGTAGTGTCGAGCACAACATGTCGTGTGTAGTGTTCTCTTGTTCTACGTGCTCTCTTGAAGATTGTTTCTACCATATCTGGGTGGAACAATAGAGAGCAGATGGAAGGAAACATGGGCACTTCAGAGGGTAGTGTGAATTGGTGGCCGAAATGCCTACAAACTATTGGTGGCCGAAATGCCTATAAACTATGTGTAAAAAATGCTTATGGAACACCAGGTTATCTATGCTTGCGAGTGATTGTTTTATCTTGTTACTTAAGCCCATCTCTCATCCAAGGTGTGTGGTCAGAGCACCAACACGGAGTGCAAGTGGTAAAGTGGACATGACGCCTGGTTGGCATGGAACTTATATCTATGCCAAGGGTCATGTGGACCGATGCCTTATTGGCAGGAGACTTATTTTGTCTCGCCCATTTACTTGGGACATGGATTATGATATCTATGCTTGCGAGTGATTGTTTTATCTTGTTACTTAAGCCCATCTCTCATCCAAGGTGTGTGGTCAGAGCACCAACACGGAGTGCAAGTGGTAAAGTGGACATGACGCCTGGTTGGCATGGAACTTATATCTATGCCAAGGGTCATGTGGACCGATGCCTTATTGGCAGGAGACTTATTTTGTCTCGCCCATTTACTTGGGACATGGATTATGATATCTGGACTTATGGGACTGATTTGTCTCGCCCATTTATTTTGGGACATGATATTGCTCTTATGGAGACTTATTTAGTATCACCTATTTCTTTGGAACATGGATTCTTCAGATATATTGGATTTTTGAGACTGTCTCGTCTCGCCCACTTCATGGGACATGATTATATCTTGAATATATGGCTTGAAGCTTAAAGTTTGAATGGGAGAGATGAATTAGGGTTGGAGTTATTCATGTGGGAGACATACACAGAGAGAACAAGGGAGAGAGAGAGAGAGAGAGTTGTGGGGATAAGTCAACTCATAATATGAGTGTGTGACTCCCCTATCACACATGTATATTGCACTAGTACACAGAGTGCACTTAGTACATTAAGTACTATAACTTATGGACTTGTACACACTATAAGGGTGGGCATTATGCCTTTACCCCAACAACCTCCCACTTAAAGGCAAAGTGCCCTTAAGTAAAGGAAAAGAAAAAATCAGCATGTACATGATAATATACAAGGCCATATCAAGGCTGAAACTGGCCTCATCCAATGCCCATTAAGTGTCTGCAAACAATGAGCAAACCGCTCCGGAGGCAAACTCTTTGTCAACAGATCAGCCGGGTTGTCATCCGTATGAATCTTAACAAGCTGAATTTGCTTGTTCTCTATCACCTCTCTGATGAAGTGATACTTCACATCCACATGCTTCGTCTTTGCATGAAAAACAGGGTTCTTTGCCAACTGGATGGCACTCTGACTGTCACAATGCAACAACGGAATATCCCCTGTATAGCCCAAATCAACCACTAACCGAGATAGCCATAATGCCTCCTTGCAAGCCTCTGTGGCTGCAATATACTCGGCCTCTGTAGTAGATAAGGCAGTGCACTTCTGCATCCTGGATATCCCTGACACAGCACCTCCTGTGAATGTAAACACATAACCGGTAGCAGACTTCCGGTTATCTGGATGACCGGCATAATCCGAATCCGTGTAACCATGCACTAATGCATCCTGTTTGCCAAAGCAAATGCACATATCCTGCGTGCCCTTCAGGTATCTCATGACACCTTTCATTGCTTCCCAATGCTTCTTGCCAGGTTTAGCCATGTATCTAGAAACTACTCCCACTGCAAATGCAATGTCCGGCCTAGTAGCAAGCATGGCATACATGAGACTGCCACAAGTTGAAGCATACGGAACCTTGGCCATATCAGCCCTGTCTCTATCCGACTGTGGGCTGTCCATAGCACTGAGTTTCACATATGGAGGCAAAGGAGTACTCGTCTTCTTCCCCCCGTCCATATTGAACCTCTGCAAAACTTTGCCAATGTATTCCTTCTGAGACAAATACAACACATGCTGATTTCTGTCCCGAAGTATCCGCATACCCAAAATGTGATTTGCATCACCCAAATCCTTCATATCAAAGGTTTGATGCAGCCTCTGCTTCAAGGCATCCATCTCTTTTACGGCAATCAACATATCATCAACATACAAGATGAGGATCAATAGACTGCCATCCAAAGCTTTCTTGGTGTACAAGCAGTGATCTATGTCACTTCTCCTGAATTTCTGGGATTTCATGAATGTATCAAATTTGTGATACCATTCCCTTGGTGCCTGTTTGAGCCCATAAAGACTCTTTTTCAGCTTGCATACAAGCTTCTCCTTTCCACTCACTGCATAACCCTCTGGCTGCTGCATATATATCTCCTCATGGAGATCACCGTGAAGAAAAGCAGTCTTCACATCCATCTGAATCAAGTCCAGATCATCATGTGCAACCAAAGCTAACACAGCTCTAAGTGTGGTCATTTTGACCACTGGAGAGAAGATCTCCTCAAAGTCCACACCATATTCCTGCTTGAAGCCCTTAGCCACTAACCTGGCTTTGTATCTTGGCTTTGCATCTGGTGCAACTTTGAGCCTGTATACCCACTTGCATGGCAAAACCTTTTTGCCTGCAAGCAAATGCACCAACTTCCATGTTCCATTTTTGTGCAGAGAATCCATCTCTGACTTCATGGCACGCTCCCAAAGAGCCTTGTCTGCCCTCTGTAAAGCCTCCTTGTAACATGAGGGCTCCCCACAGTCAGTGAGCATCAAGTAGTCAACCCCTGGAACAAACCTGTTAGGGGCTCTGGAGGGTCTTGTGGACCTCCGTACCCAATGACCATCATTTGCAGGTTGCTGTCCAGCCTGCATATCACCAATTGGTGGCTCCTGTTCCATGCCATAAGGCTGGAAAATCATGCCCGGTATTTCCTCTAATTGTGGCATATCCATAGGGATATTTTCTGCCATCTCTGGCTGTCCATTTGGACCATTTTCAGCACCATTTAAGGGCTGGTTTTGCTGCTGTAATGGCTGATTTACAGCCCTTGGTTGTTGTCCATGATGTCCATCATCATCAAAGATGACTCTGCCAGGCTCCTGTTGCCTTGCAGGCTCCTTATACATGCATGTTTCATCAAAAATGACATCATTTCTGCGTATAATCTTTCTATTCACGGGATCCCAAAGTCTATACCCCATTTCACCTCTGTCACCATATCCTAGGAATATGCATTTGTGAGACTTAGGATCAAGTTTGGTGCGCATTTTCCTGCGTATGTGCACGTACGCAACGCAACCAAACACTCTCAAGTGCTTGTATGACGGAGGCTTCCCTGTCCATACTTCCTCTGGCACTTTCCCACCAAGCCTCGTGTTAGGTGACCTGTTTATAAGGTGAACGGCTGTCATAACAGCTTCAGTCCAAAAACCATGAGGTAATGCAGCATGTGACAACATAGAACGGACCTTCTCCTGAATGGTCCTGTTCATCCTCTCTGCTGTCCGGTTTTGTGGAGGATCATAAGGAGTAGAGAGCTCCCTCTTGATGCCTTTAGCATCACAAAAGTCCTGAAACTGTTTGGACATATACTCTCCACCATTGTCGGAACGCAAAGCCTTCAGTGTTTTGCCAGTTTGATTCTCAACAAGAGCAACAAACTTCTGAAACACTGAGAATGTATCACTCTTCAAACGAAGAGGATAAACCCACACTTTGCGTGTGGCATCATCAATAAAAGACACAAAATATTTTGCCCCTCCCAAAGAAAGCTGAGGCATCCCACATACATCTGCATGCACAAGCTCTAACTGAGCATCTTTCTGTCCAAGAGCTTTCTTGTGGGGGCACTGTAGTTGCCTACCATATATACAATGCTCACAAAACTGAAAACTTGAAAACTTTAGAGAGGGCAAGTAACCCAAACGAGACAATTGCTCCATTTCTTTGACACTCATGTGTCCCAACCGGCTATGCCACATAGAGATTTCCGGGAGCTCGGTTGCATTTACATTAGCATGGTGACAAACACCTGCATGCATAAAGTAAAGAGTGTCCACCTTAGAGCCTCTGGCAACAACCAGTGAGCCCTTACTAATTTTCCACTTTCCACGACCAAATGTGGTAACATAATCAGCATCATCAAGCTGTCTAGTAGAAAGCAGATTCTTCTTGATCTCAGGCACATGCCTGACATCATGGAGCATAAGCTGTGAGCTATCTGAAAACACAAGCCTCACATCACCTCTGCCAAGAATCTTGCATGCATGGTTATCACCCAAATAAACCACTCCTTCATTGCCAGCAGTATACCTGACAAACAAGTCTCTGCAACCTGTGACATGAAAGGAGGCACCTGAATCAATGATCCATGAGTGCATACCATGACCACCTGTAAGAAGTGAATGGGCATCAAGTGAAGACGTAAATAGGACCTCATCCTCACTGCCACCTGCATGTGACACATTGATTTCTTCAATCTTGACTCCACTTTTGCCCTTTGGCTTTACATCTTTGGCTTCATCTTTCTCTTTGTCTTTGTCTTTTCCCTTTTCCTTTTGATCATTTTTCCATTTGTAGCATTGCTTTTTAATGTGTCCCTTCTTGCCACAATAATGGCATTCCAAATCCTTTTTGGAGCGAGACTTGCTCCTTCCCCGTTCTTGGCTTTTTCCCCTTTGTTGGGATCTCCCACGTGCATTCATTGCATTGGACTTTCCAACAGAGTTGTTTTTCCTGTTCATCTCTTCTTGAAGAAGAGCACCCTCAACATCTGCATATGACAGCATAGCATGCGAATTGCTAGTGGCTGTCCTAAATGTGTCCCAACTCTCTGGCAAAGTGCATAACATAAAAGTGGCTTTGAACTCATCGTCCATTGCCAACTTTTGATTAATGACCTGGCTGACAATACCATTAAACTCATTTAGATGGGCTGTCATAGACGCCCCTTCCTTCATCTGAAGACCTATAAGTTTCTTCAACCAATACACTTTGCTTGAGGCACTTTGTTGGGCATACAAGTCCTGCAATCTCTGCCACATTCCCCAAGCTGTCTTCTCTTCACGAATGCTGAAAAGTAATGAGTCTGACACAGACAACATGATAGATCTTGCCAGCTCATCCATATCTTCCCACTCTTCAGCAGTAAGAGAAGCGGGCATTACACCCCTTTCTTTGATAGGCTTGTGCTGCTTTTTCTGGAGCAACACATTATAGCACTGGGTTTGCCAAATATCATAGTTATGTGAGCCTTCAAGCTTCTTGATGTGAAGCAATGAAGAGCTCTCACCTGTGGTTGCCATAAGGAGTAGAGAGCTCCCTCTTGATGCCTTTAGCATCACAAAAGTCCTGAAACTGTTTGGACATATACTCTCCACCATTGTCGGAACGCAAAGCCTTCAGTGTTTTGCCAGTTTGATTCTCAACAAGAGCAACAAACTTCTGAAACACTGAGAATGTATCACTCTTCAAACGAAGAGGATAAACCCACACCTTGCGTGTGGCATCATCAATAAAAGACACAAAATATTTTGCCCCTCCCAAAGAAAGCTGAGGCATCTCACATAACTATGATATTTGAGGACAACTTTTAAGAAGTTGGGGAGGATGTCACCAGCTTGGACATTTCCCAGTATGAAAGGGGTCTGGTGGACTCCAGGATGTCTAAATATTTGAAAAGTACAAGCTTTGGGAATGGGGGATTATCCTAGAATACAAAGGATCACACTCCTAAAATTTAGGAGAGTTGCTTTTTTTGGCCCGACTTCGATGGAAATTCTGTTCGTGCATTACATCTGGAATTGAGTAGATACCGAGAGTTGGCAAAGTGCCTATGACAGAATGTCTACCAGTTGGGATATTTTTAGAGATGAAGTGTATGGAAGGACCCATCTCTTAGATTGGGACATGTGGCAAGAAACTGGACCAAAGTGAGACAAGTGGCCTGACACTTGTTATAAAGTGGATCAAAGTGAGACAAGTGGCCTCACACTTGTCACTTCAGCTATTGTGTGGCTCTCCACTTGTCATTGTAGCCTTCTCTTGCCATTTTAGCTCATGGGAGGCCCAAATCTATAAATTGGAGTCCTCTCTCTTCATTAATGGAGGCTCTCTTGCTGCACACTAGCCTCTACCACCGTTACAGGCTGCCCTAATGATGGCTAATCTCTTTCTCTCTCTCTTGAAGGCTGCCCATGAAGAATACCGGCTGTTGGGGACTGTTTTGGAGGCTTCCATCGCGAAGAAATACTGAAGACAAGGGTATTTAATCATTTATTATGATTTCTAGCCATTGTACTTGTTGTACCAACCTTTGTACCTGTTGTACCAGCCATTGTACTGGCTGTACCAGTCCTTGTACTTGTTGTACCACCCATTGTACCGATTGTACTAGCTTCTGTACTTGTTGTACCAAGCACTGTATCTGTTGTACTAGTCATTGTACATGCTATATCAGCATTTGTACTTGTTGTACCAGCCATCGTACTGACTGTACAAGCCACTGTACCGGCTGAATATGTTTTGTCCAGCTTTATGTTTTATGCAAAGTGATGATGGATATGTGTTATGGTTGTGGCCATGTTTAAATGTTTTAATATGCATTGATGGTATCAACAAGTGTGTCAAAGGCCCTAGTCTCTCGGGCACCTACCGTGAGTCACATGCCGCGAGTTACAAGACCAAAGGTGATACAATGGTACCATGGATATACTGAGCCATGGAAAACTGAAAGAAAAAGTAAAATGGATATGCTGTGATTAGCTAATGACGATACCCACCTCGGCCAAAGCGGATCTGATGGTGGAGTGAATGTCAGGCCTCTGTGATGGGAGCGTGACATGTCGGTGGAGAACCTCACGAATCTGTCTTTGTGTGGTGGAGAGTCCTGATGCTCTGGGTCTCTCTCACTAAGAACTCCTCTGGGGCGTGGAGCTGGAGCGTGGGCATGGGTGGTGGGCTCTGACGTCGTAGCAAAGGAACTATTGTGGGCAGTGGATTCCGATGTGGATGTATGTACCACAAAGAAATCTGTGATGGCTCTCTGTGAGGTGTCCTGTCGGATTCGGGGCTATCTCTCAACATGTTGCCTCAACACCACATCCCTGTGTCGTTTGAGCTCCATCAAGTACATGCCTAAGCACCTCTGATTCTCAAACTGTATCTACCGTGTGAGTGGTCCGAATCCCTCTCGGAAGAGGCAGTGGAATCTCTCCCGTATCTCATAGTAAGCTGGGCGATTGAGCATATAATGGGCCTCATCCTCTACTGCTCCTGTGATGCATACTGTGTTTCTTGTTTTTTGTTTGTTTGTTTGTTTTTTTGGGGTTTTTTTTGTTAATGTCTTAATTAAAAGTCTTCGTTTGATATTATCTTTTGATTTCCTCTCCTTAGTAGCTAGGTTTGTTAGTTTATTTATTTTTGATCTTTCAAATGCTTTGTTTTTGTCTTTGTCCTTCTTCACTAGTATTTTCTTTCTCAAATCTCTCAATTTGTAAGTTCATATTTTTCTGACCTTATGAAGGTATATGGTCAGCCCTGAAGGCTAAAATAGGACACCACAAAGGAAGCCAGTAGCAAAGGGATGAAGATGTCTAACAGTCTCTAATGAATCAACTTGCAAAACTTCAAGCAAATGTGGAAGAAGATGTGGCCCTAGGAGTACTGATAAAGTCAATGCTTGAAGAGCACTACGACAACTTCATCACCACATTGAAGAACCTGTCCTATCTCACCTTGGAAGGAGTAATAACCTCCTTCAAGGAAGAAGAAAAGAAGATAAAGAACAAAGAATCAGGGGGAGACAGCTCCTTCTTCAAATACAAAGGTAAAAAGTGTTGCATTTGTGGAAGGAACAATCATGCAGCGAAAGACTTCTATGCTAAGAAGCCTTGTAAACATTGTGGGAAAAATAACTTCAATGAAAAAGACTACCATCATAAGGAAGCAAAAGCCAATGTCGCACAGGAAGAAGAGGTAAACTGCAAAGAAGAAGCCAGCTTTGCAGAATATGAACCTCTTGGGCTTTTAAAGGTCTACTACAAAGAAGGTGGCTTGACTACTAGCAACTCTACTCCAGGACAGAACTAAACACAACTTATAGTGAAACTATGTCATAGGCCTAGATTAATTCAGATGAAGTGTGAACTAGGATAACCTGAAGTGTTGGAGAACAAGCCTTATCCAAGTACAAAATACATAAGGCATGTGAACACTCTTATAAAAGGGAGCAGATAAAATCCATAAAGTAACCACAAGGCAAAAGTCAACAGGGCATCTACTTCTGCTAGAATTAGGGAGCTGATTTAGGGATGCCTACAATCAAGGAGGAGGTGGAAAGAATCTAGGGCACCTAATCTAATATTATTAGCTTTAATCAAGTTGTATTAGCATCTTGTATGGGCCTATTTAAAGGCACTTAGTTCAATGAAAAATCAAGCAAGCATTTCTATCATTTTGTCTATTGCTTTCAGTCGTGTTGTTTTATCTCTTATTCTCTCTCTCTCTCTGCATACATGCCATAGCCGTAATGTTTGAATTCAAGCCTCCATAGGACAGCAAGTTCACCTGTGCAAGCCACGATAACCAACAGAGGAGACAAACTTCGAGCTCCACTCTCGCTCTCCCGGGAAGTAGATCACTGCACCACTCTTAGGAGTGGTGGATCTAGATTGGTGAAAGATGAGGCAGACTTGGAGGGGGGCCGAAGTCTCTGAAAAGTCACCTGCATCCACTGGTAGGAATCTGAAGAAGTTGTAGTCCACAGGATGCCCCCGGGAAGCAGCAACCGTCATTGCGACAAGCTCTGAGAAGTGATGGATCAGTCTATGGACAGAACCCGAATGGCGGCTCCTTCCAGAGTTGGGGGCTGCTGGCGTGGTCGGCAGGAGTGCTCTGGCCTGCACTGGGGGGCGTGTGTGTGAGAGGGAGGGGAAGCCCAGCCCTTTATTTATCATGTCACACCCCACTACAGCGAGTGGGGGTTTGAACCCACGACCTCCATATTGATGCTTTAACCCGCTAACCTATGTGCTATGCACTCCTGTTTAGGGCATTTTCTAGATATCTCGTAATTTCAGGGAGTTCTTCAGCAAAGGAGCATTAGTCTCAAGGCATGGAAGCACTGGAAACTGATCTGCAGTAGCATTAGGGCTGAGGGACAGGCTGAGATCTAGGGAGATCTACCATTTGGTTATATTTTGTACAGAGAAAACATTTAGTTGTATCTTTTAAAACAAGGAGAAGAGTAGGTTACTTGTGAATGCTTGTGTTGAAGTCTTACGCTGCTCATTCTATCTCAGTTCACACTTGCATTTCACCAGCAATCTTACAGAGCCTAATTGTGCTTCTGTTAGATTTGCACAGAGGTGGTCCCAAAGTGCAAACAAAATATACTGTAAACGGCGAGCTTAAGACAGTATCGATTGACATGATACATGGACGTTCTATAGTTCCGAACCACTGCCAGTTTGGTTCAAGAGCTTAGAGCTAGCCAATTTTTTTGACTACCTATTAGGGACAGCACCACAGGGGTTAGAGGGACAGGTTGGCGTGTAGGGCTTGTCAACCAAGTTCAACTACCCATGACCTTCTTTTTCCCCATCGTGTTTGTATGTGTGGCCACCCACAAGAAACCTGGCCTGTCGGCCCAGCCTGTCCACCTGGGTGCCCACACCATGTCATCCTGTCTGCCCAATTTACTGCAGATCTGTAGGATTTGTAGGTGTATCACAAGTCTGTTTTCTTGTGCTCCTTGTAAAAGAGCATTTTTATCTAGAACGTAAAGCATATTTGTTTCCAAAACTGCAGCTGATTGGCTCTATATTGCAAGTCATAAAAGATCATAAAAAGAGCGTATGAGATGCAGTCATGCAAATTTGTGACCAATATTTGTACTAGTCAAGAAGCTCATGAACGAGTCATGACATTGCTTTTTTGTTTGAGCGTGACTGCAGGAAGTGAAGACACGAGTGATCAGAAATGACTTGAATCCAAAATGGGATGAGGAGCTTACACTTGCTATTCCAGATCCTCCACTGCCATTAAATCTTGTAAGTGGGTTGCTTGACATTGTGCATAACATCTTAATGATACAATATGTTTTTTGATGCTAGGCTTATAACAGGCCCCAGGGTAATAAATTAAGGGCCTGTTTTTTATCATGTAAAGTTTGAAACTAGAAGATACCGCTTGATTTTGAAGCTCATTTATATGTGTAAGTTTAAAATAAAGACAGATTTTATGTATAGAATTCTCTTCAAATTTTGAGTAAGGTTTGAGGTATTGTGGACGTAAACATGTTTGAAATCAGCATGCGGTAAAAAATTCTTCCCTAACAAGTGGATTTTTTGAGTGAACAGTAAGGCATAAGGTACCCCATTTAGTAAAAGCTTGTTGCCTGTGCAAGCTTTGGTAAACTTGGTGTTACTTTGATGTGTCATGCATAGATGTGCCTACATGCTAACCTCATTATCAAGAATCTTGTAGTTCTTCTTCTGGATCTCTTTCTAGATTTCTGTATTGAAGATCTTCAAGGATATCTCTAAAGAGATCTTTAGCCTTACATCCTTTTTTTTAATAAAGACCCTCAAGAAAGAGCTCAAGGGAAGCTGAAGAAGTCCATCAAGCCTCTGTCTCTCTTGGAGTCATTTCTCCACTCCAAACCTGTTTCTTACACTTGCTGACGGTTATAGATTTTTTTTGTTTGGCTTTGAAGAAGTTTATGGATTATGACAGGCTCAAGTAAACCGTCAACAATTGTGTCCTACCGCCAATCAAGAATGGGTGCATGCTGTCGGAACCATTGGATGCTGAGAATCATGTCACACCCCATAAGTGGTGAGACTATGAAATCTCGCTTGAACGCGGCCATTTGAAAATTGAACGCAAACTGTTGAGCTGTATGAGTGAGATGTGTGCGGAGACCAGGTGTAAACCCGTCCACGACTAAATTATGAGACACTAATGTGCAACTCATTGTCTTAGCCAACTGCGGAGAGATGGTGTCTTCCAAGTTGCCTATGTCAAATAGGACAATCAATTGTTGTCCCTTGGTTGTGTCATAAGCACAGATGAGAGATTTTGTCTACCCTTCAGTGTCACCCTCTTGCTTATCATCAAATACCATTGGGGGTACTAGATTCAAAGAGGGTAACGACTGTACGGCATTTGTGTTTGAAGATAGAGGGGTGGATGTAGCATCAACGGCGGTCACTATAGAGAAGGATGCTTTGGAGGCTTTATAAGCTTGTAACTTAGTGCACTCCCTCTTACCATGGCCAACTTGATGACAAAAAAAAACAATGATTCTCTGTTTGGTCCTCTAGCTGGAGGTAACCTCAAGTAATGCCCTCCTTGGCCTTCTCCTCAGGCGTCGTTTTAGGCTTAGCCTTTGTGGTTTTCTTGGTGCCTGATGTGCTTTGAGACTTATTGTCTTTACTTTTATGAGTACCCTTACCTCGCTGGGATGTGAAAGAAAGAGCAAACATAGGTTGTAGGCCCAAAGCACAAACTTTATAAGGTTGGAAACAGTTCATTATTGCAGAAAATGAGCACGAGGGAAGCCTGTAGGTGCTTACAAGCATAAGAGACCGTCTCTACAGCCAATGACCTCCAAGAGATGCAAGAATAAAATGGAAACTAAGGGGAAGGGGTGCACCCTTATATATCCCTCCTATGAGCTGGTCGGCCAGGCCGATAGTTGTCTTGTAGCATAAAAATCCTAAAAATGGTAGAAAAATCCCAAATAATATTTGCTAAAATATGTTAATGCAGGGTCTCATAAAATGACCAGTACAAGCATGAAAAGGTGTATGTAGACCCTCTGGAGATGATATATATTCCAACACCTCCTCTTCAGCGCTAGAGGGGCGGTTCAATACCAACACGCTGAAGTAACACCTCCAAAGTGGTTTGGTGAAGAGATCAGCCACATTGTCCTTGGTAGAACAACAGGTCAGCCGAAGAAGTCCCAACTCGATCCAGTCACGTACAAAATGATAATGCACCTCAATATGCTTGGATCGTCCCCATATCACAGGATTCTGAGCTAGAGCAATAGTGTTGGATTATATCATCTCCAGAGGGTCTACATCACCTTTTTTCATGCTTGTATTGGCCAGTTATGAGGCCCTGCATTGGCATATCTTAGCAGAGATTATTCAGCATTACCATTTTTTGGTATTTTTAGGCATTTTATGTATAGCCTTTTATTCTATTGCCATGTTGCCGGCCTGCTACAGCTGGTCGACCAGCATCCTGGGGGAATATATAAGGGCTGGCTCCCTTTCCCCCAATTCATCTCATTATTCAGCATTTAGTTGAGGTCATTAGCAGCTGCTATTGCTTCTCACCATTGTACAGCACCTACGGGCTTCCCTCGTGCTCAGATTTCAGCAATGGAGGATGAGGCCCTCTTCTAGGTGCTGAGGATAGGGTTCTTGAGAGATTTGCTTTCTCTATTTCTGTTTCCCACCCTCTCTCCCTTTGTCTTTGCTTTGCACAGCTTGAGAGGAGACTGTTTACTGCACAGCAACCAACTATCATACATGGTCTTTCTACACTCAGTTATTGCTAGAAGGAGCTGGTGTGTGGATGTCCATCCCCACACCTCACTTGGTGGACCCTACTTTGAGAAGCATATTGGATGCTTAGGCCCATCTTATCATCATCCACTGCATGACTCCATCTATACAGGCACAATTTATCTCTACCCGGAGTAATGCTCATCAGATGTGGACGGAGATCCAAAGGAGGTAAGGGAGAGTTTCGACAATGAAGATTGTCAAACTGGAGTCAGATATGGAGAAGATTACAATCAATAAGTAAGATAACATGGTTGAGAAGATTGGAGAGTTCACCCGTATCAAGCTGCATCTTGAGGAGTGCGAGAGCACAATTAACAATCCAATCTATAAGCTTCTTGGAAAATTGTTTGCTTCCTTTGATTCTTTTAGGGATCATATTTACTTCCGTGATCCTCTCCTCCCTTTTTAAGGAAGCCGTGAGTTATCTCCGCGACTAGTGCATGCTTCGCGGAAAAGGCAAGTCATAGTCTGCTTTTGTTGCCCCGGACAAGGGCAAAGGCAAAGGCGGAAAAGGAAATTCCACCATCAACAACAAAAACAAAGGCAAAGGCAAGGGTAAACACGATTCAAAGGAGTCCAAGGACAAAAACAATGAATGTGATTACTGTGGCAGGACGTGTCATATTGAGGCTTGCTGCTTTGCTCGTCGCGATAGCTCTCGAGTAGGCAAAGCCCATTATAAAGCCCAGGATGCTTCCAAAGCATCTGACAAGGACAACACCAAATATAAGGGCAAGGACAAAGTTCCAGAGGAGGGATCTCTCTGGAGGGATCTGCCAAAGTAGCATACATGGTAGTCACAGATTCATCCACTTCTTCACAGGATTCACTCCTTGTGATCATAAAGATGACTTCTGCTAAAGAGGTTTGTGACACACTTGAAGCGATGGAATGGGTTGGTGATAGTGGTGGTTTTGCCCACATGACCAATCAAGCCCATATCTTGGAGGACTACCATACTCTCTTCTTCAGTTCACATCGGCGACAAGTCCTCGCTTCTTGTCACTGGTGTTGGTAATGTTTCTTTGGGTTTTTTTTGCCACGGATTATCAATTTTTTTTAAAAAAGTATACAAAGCTTTTCAGAAGTGACTTGGTGTGTACTTTGATGAAGAGGTCATTGAAGTGATCGATAGGAAGACTCTCTTGATTGTTGCCAATGGAGTCCATGATGGGGGTCTCTACAAGATCACCAACTTTACTTCCTAGATCCCTCACACTGACTCACATATTCATCAGCTTTTCTCCCCCTTGATGGCTTTGGTTTCTGAGGCAGATACCTCTCTGTGGCATTCACACTTCGGTCATGTACCAGTTCCATTCTCTGCAGGTTGTCAGCAGACTACCTCAGCTCAGGTCTCTTTCACACATTCGCTCATCCTGCATGATTGGCAAGTATCATCGAGATGCATTTCTAGAGGAGGCCACTCATCGAGCGATCCGAAGACTGGAGCTTATACATGCACATCTTGCTGGACCCATGGAGGTTGATTCTCTTGGAGGGGCTCGATATTTTCTTCTTCTTGTGGATGATTTCACTCACAAAGTGTGGGTATGTTTTCTGGCTCGGAAGTCAGATGCTTTTGCCAGTTTCAAGACTTGGATTGCGATGGTGGAAAATCAGTTTGGGGGTATAGTTTCATTTCTCTGGGTTGATAATGGTGGCGAGTTTGTACTGTTTGATGACTTCCTTGCATCAAAGGGCATTCACTGATAGACCACAGTTCCTAACGCTCCTTAGCAAAATGGAGTAGTGAAATGGAAGAACCGGACCATAAGAGAGATGGCTTGTGCTTTGTTGCATCATGCAGGTCTCCCTCTTGCTTTCTGGGGTGAAGTTGTGGCTACCTCAGTTCATCTCATTAACTGCTCTCTCACAAAAGCAGTTGAGGGGATGACTCCGGAGGAGGCTTTTACAGGAGACAAGCGTTCTGTATCTCACCTATGTTTTTTTGGTTGTGTTGCTTATGTGCATGTCCTAGATCAGAAGAGGACCACACTCACACTGAAGTCAAAGACGATGATCTTAGAGTTAGATCCAAAGGGTACCGCTTTTGGGATCCGGAGGTTGATGACATCTTCGTTTCCCGTGATGCTTGGTTTGATGAGAGCTTGTTTGGCATCGACTCCTCTCCACCTGATGCATCTCCAGATTCTTTGGATCATCCATTCTCGGCATATGATAGTGATCTTATATCTCTGCCACGTTCAGTTCCTCCTCCTCCTAATGCGATTCCGGTACCACCTGCTACTTTACAGCCACCAGTTCCAGTTGCACTAGCTTTTGTAGATTCTAGTCCCTCTACAAGTCTTGCTTTGACTCCGGGATTACCCCCACCAGTGCTTACCTCATCACCTCTCCCAGCAACATCGGATGCGTTCCTGCAGCTGGATCTTCTTCTTCACGCTTTGAGAGGAAGGTTGGGCTACCTCGGTGGGTTCAACAACTCTTTAGAGATTTTGGTCTCACTAATGCACAGCTCCATATCCAGATCTCTACCACCATTCCTGGACCTCACTGTTCATCTCAGGCTTCCACATCTTATCACATTGTGAATTATGCTGTCATGAGCTCTCTCCAAGAGATCGATGAGCCCGAGAGTCCATAGGAGGCTCTTACACAACCGCAGTGGCGGAAGCCATGGAAGCAGAGATGTTCTCTATTGAGAGGAATCACACTTGGTCTTTGGTGCCACGACCTTTACATCGTCGTTTGATTGGTGCGAAATGGATTTTCAAAGTCAAGTATGCAGATGGTACTTTGGACAAGTACAAAGCCCGCCTTGTTGTTTGAGGATATGCGTAGAAGGTAGATGAAGACTTTGATGAGACATTTGCTCCTACAGTGTCATGTGCATAGTGTGTATCTACCGTGTGCTACACGCACGCAAGATTAGCTTCGAGGTTTGGGGAAGCTTGGAGCTAGGCAGGTTGATTGACGAGCTGAGTTAGGGATATACTAACGGGCGGGCACCCAAGTATGGTATGTCATGTGCACAGTGTGTATCTACCGTGTGCTACACGCACGCAAGACTAGCTTCGAGGTTTGGGGAAGCTTGGAGCTAGGCAGGCTGATTGACGAGCTGAGTTAGGGATATACTAACGGGCGGGCACCCAAGTATGGACGGACGGGCGTCCAAGTGTGGACGTCCGATGACCGACCAAGAGCCTATAAAAGGGTGGCCAAGGTTAGTTATTGATATATAGAGAGTCTCGCGAGTTTGTGAGAGCTCTATGGTCTTAGAGCCAGGATCTAGTGCAGACGTGCACCTGCTTTACGCAGTCGAGGCCGGCAGCAATCTTGAGGCCCGCGAGGGTAGCTTCGTGGCGGTATGGGACGAGGAGGAGATTGGTCGGTACGTCAACCTAGTTAGCTCAGCTCGTGGCTCGGTGGGGACAGCCAAGACTGTGGGCTTGCCCACGGCTGTCATGGTTGGGAGATGAGTCAGGCCTGCACCCCCTTGTTTGTTTGTTTGTTGTTTGCAGGATTCGAGTCTCGTATCAAGAACGATCACGAGGAGATCCGTGGGGATTCGAGAGTGGTATCAGAGCATACCTCGTGAACGAGCAAGTCGGTAGGTAGAGAAGATGAGGTCGAAGAAAGGTATGTGTTAAAAAAGCTTGCTGTTTTTTCGGTGCATACTGCTGTTTTCAGATTCAGTATGTGTTTTTCTTCATCAAAGAAACCCATGTTGATGGGAGGTGGTAGTCTAATGCATATATGACAGACAAGTGTATGGTGAGGCTCTTGTCTCCTCCTCCTGTGGCATGTCCTCTGTAATGACATAGGAGGATCCTGATGGAGAAAAGTAACATAGAGCTATGTATATAACCTTGTCCTGTGAGAGCTGTAAGCTGATCCACATGTATCTGGCCTCTAGATCTTGTGCTACCACTCAGTCACCCCTGTAGCTCCCGTCTGAATAGAACTGCTACTCCCCCCGACCCTCTCGAGGTACCCTGGCGTGCGGTCTTCCTGTATGCTGACTCCCACTGGAATCCCTCTACTCGAGGTAGCCCTCTCTCTGGGCTCTGATGTGTCTCTGTTAGAAGTATGATGTCTCTCCCTACCATAACATGCTCCAGTCATACAGGCTGCACCCATAGTGAACCATTACAGTTCCATACTGCCATGTGTATCTCTGTCAGTGGCCTGGTCTGTGTCCCATAGGCCCCAAACCGCTAATCCATGGGCCGGCCATCAATGATGACCCGACCATTTCGATAGAAGGCCTTCTTGCCTTCTCTCCTCGCGTGTAAGACTCGTGGCATGCAAGCTCTCCTATGCTCTAGCTGCATCCTCGTGAGATCATCATCCAAGAAAATAGGAGCTCCCTCTAAGCCTCGTAGTACGACCCTCTTCCTCATGAAGGTGACCCGAGAGAGAGAGAATTGTAATAACTTCTGCAAAAGACCAAAGGATCTATGAGACTAGAAGTAATACAATAACTTCATGAAGTGATTGTATCATGCAAAAAGAAAAAACAATTTATGTAAAGAAACAAAATGGCAAAATAATGACAATGCAGCCCTATAATGGCTAAAATACTAAGTTTGAGGGGGGGTCGCCATTAATTCTGGACCCTGGTTCTCTGGCTCACTGGTCCTCTAATTCAGTGTTTCCATTGAGAATGCAGTTTTGTTGCAGGGTACAGGTAAGAGAATAGGGACAAGAAGGTGGAGAAAAGAGGCAGAGGGGGGCCGGGCACTTCAGGACACAAGTAGTGCACATGTGTTGGCGCACCATGGAGTAGCATGGACAGGTTGGAGGGAGGGCGTGAGCCCAGCAGCACCGAAGGGCACAATGTGCGGGGTTCATTGGATCCGTGCAGAGGTGACGGGCTTGGCAGACTGCATGTGCATCGTTATGGGCAAACCAGCTATATAAGCTAAAATATCCGTGTGATATCACATGGTGACAATCCATGAGAGAGAGAGAGAGAGAGAGAGAGAGAGAGAGAGAGAGAGAGAGAGAATTGTAATAACTTCTGCAAAAGACCAAAGGATCTATGAGACTAGAAGTAATACAATAACTTCATGAAGTGACTGTATCATGCAAAAAGATAAAGCAAAAGTAATGACAATGCAGCCCTATAATGGCTAAAATACTAAGTTTGAGCTATTTTTGCAGTTTGTATTTGATAAGGACATGTTCACAGCTGATGATAAGATGGGAGATGCCCGAATCGATCTTCGTCCGTTGATAGCTGCAGCCAAGCTTAAAGAGGGCTTGCAGTTTCAAGAAGGCATGAACATTCGAAAGATTGTTGCAACTGATGGGAATGGTTTTGTGAAAGATAGTGTTATCAAGTTCAAGGATGGGCACATTGTACAGGAAATATACATCAAGCTACGGAATGTGGAGAAGGGTCAAATCGAGCTGGAGTTAAAGTGGCAACCTCGTGACCCTTGACACACTCGTGGCATTGATGACTTCCAAGTGCATACATACTGGTTCTCGAGTTGCCTTTCAACAATTTCTATCCTGTCGTAGTTTGGAATTGCATTGAGCCAATGAGGTTGTGCTTGCATGTAAGTATATATTTTTTTGTGTAGGTTGGAGTTGCAGTTCTTTGGGGGCTGTTGTCATATTGTTTTGTGTGCAAAGACATGATACTATCACTCATGGCTTTCATTCTGAGGTGTTCTCAGTCAAATCATGTATGTATCTTCAAAGTGTTCTCTTTTGAATGGGTCTTATTGAAGCAGTAAAGAACCAATCAGCTTATTCAAGACCAAGATAGAAATTTAACATTATTTAAGGTAGTTTCTTTTTATTTTTGGCTACATATTATTTAGTTATTGTCATGAGTAGTGCAGTAAAAGTGGTGAGGTTATGGCGAGGATGTGCGATGGTGAGAGGCAGAATTGGCAAAGGTGTATAGGACACATGAGTGGCTAAGGTCTGTACCTTGGGAGGCGTTCCCTTCACCACCAGGCCACCCATCCATGGACATTAGAAGGTAGGTTTTCTTCCATTGGTTTGTTTGTCCTTCGGCTTCAGAACTCTTGCTGTTGGATGTCTTTACCCTTGGGTGTGAGATCATAAAAAAGTGAACGAAGGAGAATTAAGCAAAATTGAAATTTAAGAGTATATCTCCAAGAAACTGCAAACCTGATCTATTGGCAGTGCCTTTTCATGAAAAGGTAGACCCTTGCTTCAGCTTTTCTGAACCTCCACCCCTTTGACTAGGTCAAGGCAAAAAAACTACTCAAGCCACTTTATGCTTGTAATGACCTCAGTTCTTGTTTTCTCTCTTGTAAATATATGCAGGGGTTATGCTAAGTTGCTTTTAGGGTGTTTTTCCAGTCATGTGGGTGGCTGGCCAAAGAATCCAAAAACAGAGGGCTTCAGAGTATTGTGATAGTCATCATAGCAAGATTTCTAATGAGGGTACTCCGGCACAAGCTCCATTGCTTTGCAACTATCTAGCCCCTGTTCATGGAAATTAGGGCACATATCTCCTTCTCTCTTCAATATGCGTAAGATGATTAAGTCCTGATTATATTCTTGTGTTGGTAGTGGGTTATACCTTTTTTATATTAGTAAACACTAAAGGAAGGACAAGGCAGGGAGGGAGGGATGGAGGGAGGGAGGAGGACAGTATGGGAAATGTGGCCATCGCCGTGGCCTTGTATTAAACTTGTGGTCATTGACAAGGAGATGGATAATGGTGGAACTTTGCTATCGTACTTATTGAATCCACTTCTAGTGGCTGTCCACCTTGGAAGGTGAAAAAGGAGGGATTAGTAGTTACAATGGTAAGAGTGCATTTTTTATTTCTAGTGTTGGAGAGAGGTTTTGACTTGCAATAAGTCAGAGTACTTGTGGAGAGAGAGAGATCTCCAACTTGCATTCCGCATAGAAGAGGCAAATTATATGTATGGTGTAGAGAGAGAGAGAAAGAAAGAAAGATTTTATTAACGTCTTCCAAAAGACCGAACTCGGCGTATGAGACAAATCAGTGTACCTGTGTGGGGTATCCTCTGTCATCCCAACAAAATGAAAAAGTACTGAACTAAAAAGCTGAATCTGGATGTGCAATAAGTACAATGAGTGGGGGAGGTGATGGAGCTCTACTACTAGGATAATGCAAAGCTATATGCATGGAGTATACAATCATGATATGCAACCTAGCTAGCTCCATCTTGTACCATACTGGGGGTATAAAATGGTATATATCAATGAAGGGGGTGTCCACATCTCTCTCTGGTATAGGCGTGGTGTTCAAAAGCTAGGTGTCCTCTATCTCATGCGGGCTCTGAGTGTCTCTGCTCTCTGGAGAGTAATTCCCTGTTGTGTAGGGGTTGGGAGTGGGGTGGATCTTTGAAAAAATGTAGTAATCTGTCTCTTGTCCCCCCTCTGGAGCTGCCATAGGTCCTGTCTCAATACTCTGTTCCTCTCACTATCAGAGAGACGGATATGTGGTGCATCCCTGTCATACTGGAATGGTGGTAGATGATCCATGTCTAGGCCATGTTGTGAGAACCAATGTGTGACCTGTGCATACCATGATCCTCAGTCTCCTGCCTCAGCCAGCTGTCTAGATGCTTCAAAAGCTCTGTATCCTGTGGCATCTCTCTGAATGTGTCTAGCAGGCATATAGTTTGGAATATGTCCTCTACCATCATAGGAGACGCATCAAACTCTGCTCGGATAATGTCATGAGGTACCGACGGTTTGCTGCGTATCATGCGTGCCATCATGAGGGCATGTGGTCTCTCGATCTGTGTCCACCAATGGGTAGCAAGGCCTGGCGCCCATACCGATGCTCCATACATCACTGCCGGTGTGACTAATGTGTCAAATAGCCACCCCTTCGTTCGGGGCTCCTGAAAATGCACCTGGTGGAACTGTCACTCTACCATAGCGAATGCTGCATATCCCCGTGTCAATCTAGCTCTGGCTGTTGAACCCATGGTGAAGCGCATAGCTGCTGCAGAGAAGGTAACCCCTAGGTACACGTATGATGTCACCACCTCCACTGGGCGTCCTGCGAGAGTGAATGTCAGCTGGCTCTTGCCCTGTCTCGATGTATGAAAGACCATAACCTTGGTTTTCCCAAGGTTCACTGTAAGACCCCTCTGTGCAGAAATCATTGAGTGCAAGTAGATGCTGTTGTAGACCTCCTAGAGACTTAGACACTAATACAATATCATCAGCATAAAGCATAATATGTACTGAGATACCTGCTAGATCAACTCCATCTCCGCCTCCCCGTGTAATGAAGTCAGCCACCTCATCAATGTATAACCCAAATAGCGTGGGGGAAAGTGGGCATCCTTGCTTCACACCAATACTGCTAGCAATAGTCTCGGACATACCTCTTGGGCATTTGACTCGCCCAAAAACCTGCTCGTATGATGCATAGATGCCCCATGTCATATCTCCTGGTATGCCAAGAGACTGCAGGCGCTGAAAGAGCCTCCCTCGTGGTACTGTGTCAAATGCCTGCAGAAATCCACAAAGCAGCAATAGAGCTTTCTCTTCCTCACTCTGGCCTGATCAATCATACATCTCAAAGTGAATACATGGTCAGTGGTAGAGAAGGCTCTCCTGAAGCCTGCCTGCCCTGATGAGCGTAAACCTGCTCGCTCAGCATATAAGCTAAGCTCTTGCTCCAACACTGCACCATAGAGTTTGGCCAACACGTGGCCAACCACAACCGTCCTGTAGTTGCTCGGATCGAGCATATCCCTTGTTTTGTGGATCGGCACAATGGTGTGCATCGTCCACTCCGCAGGCAAACCCTCTGCTAGTGCCCTGTTAAACAGGTGTGCAAGAAAAGGAGCCAAAGAATTTATTGCATATATGAGATGCTCACCCTGTAGGCCCATATGGTCGTAGGCCCGTCCATGCTGTAGGCGGCGGATAGCTTCCTTTACCATGTGGGTAAAGAAGCTAGCTGTGGTAGGTCGAGGCTCCTGTGGCTGAGGTATAGGTGGCTGCTAAAAGGCGTGGTATAGGCCCTCTGCATATGTGTGCCATGTCTGTGGGTTTGCAATGGGTGTCGGTGTCTGGGACTCTCTGAAGTGCCACCATGAGATAGGGCTATCTCTACTCATGAAGAAATGGAAGATCTCTAGCTCCTGTATCTCTGCGAAGGCCCGCCTTTTGCGGCGAGTAAGTCTCCTCATCTCTCTCCTCAACTCCTGCTCTGTGACGGCTCCCAAGGCTCTCTGTATGCGGAGTCGAGTATAGGGCTCTGCACTCGTCATCATACCATTTGTTCTGGGGCATAGTCCTAGATCTCGCAGGCTCTCCTGAGTGGACACGATGTGGGAAGCTCTGTAATGCAGCCGTGTGTAGGAGTGATGCCAGCTGGGCTGTAATGGTATCCATAGGTGCCAGGGGATCCATGAGTAGGAGCCCATCCTCTACTCTGCCAGTGTATATGTCTGCCATGTCGTGTGAAGTAGATGGTAGTGTGTGGCGTCGGTATGTGGGGGGCTGGTGATACTGGTGATCCGGCTAGTGAAAATGCCAAGTATGTATGATCTGCCCCAATAGGACGAGGTGGGATGGAGAATGAGGTGACAAGCTATGATGCCTCCAAAGACCCCATAATGTAGTCCACCACCGTGCCTCCGGTCTGTGTTTGACCCCCATGTGGGAAGCATGTCAGCCCTTCTGATCCCGGCCACTGTAGCATCCCGTTATAAATAACGAGACGATGCCTGGCTCCCAACTCTAGTAAGTGGTCCCCATAATGTCCTCTGTCTGGTCCAGTGTCCTCTGATGCTCGACTAGCCCCTATCTCCTCTGGATCCAGAGGGTGGAGGATTCCATGTCATCATAGTCATACACCTCACACTGTCTGCTCTGTGTGTGGGCATTGAAGTCACCCGTAAGAAATACTTCCCCTAGTGTAGAATAATGCATAAGTCAAGAGCTTACCTTAGCTTTGTCGAAACATGTGTCGTTAGTTATTTATTGTCTTCGAGTTGTAATGGCAACTTCTCGATGTGTGTGCTACATGTGCGACATGTTGACACTATTGTCACACAAGAATGTTCCTTTGCCAATGGGGTCTCTGTGTGCTTAGATGGAGGCAAAAAGAGAGTCTCGCGATGGTTCTCTCACAAAATGTTAGAAGAACAAATTATCCAATAATTTAAGTCACAAAGAAAAGTACTTGCAAACACATAACAAAGAAAAATCAACACACAATTTGGTCCAATTTCTCCACACAAAAGAGTCCACGCTTTTTTTGGTGTATTTTTAATCATATTTACTTGAAATAGCTTGTGGGGCTAAAAATAGCTTTCATTTTTACAAATATGTCGTGACTTCAAACAGAAATAGCTTACTTTATTGAACGTGCAAGTCTATCTACTCTAAATAGGTGTAAACCTTTAATCATATGAATATATATACCCTTTGTAATAAAATCAAGTGTCCATAAGAAGCTGTCATCATATTATCCAAATAAATATATCCATTGTCAATAAATATAAATGCTGTCCAAAATAGAATAATTGACGCGTGTTGCACGAAATCAAGTCTACACTGAAAGTCGAGTGTCTCAAAATCTTCCTGGTCACCTCTGTTATCTAACCCAAGGATATGTACGTACATCAACTAGTTGGGTCTTGTATCTCAGGCTTGATTGTAAAGCTTTGAGGTTAAAGCTTGAGCTTTCTACTTCTTCGCTCACTTGGATGTTTTCTTGGCTACTGCCCTTGACCTAGTTTGGAGCCTTGTGGTGGCATCAATGGGGATTGTATGAATAAGTTCTCCTTGTATACTTAATAAGTCAAGGCTGGCTGAAGTGGTTGATGCTCCTTCTATTGGGGTGATTGTCACTTTGTTGGAACAATCCTTGAAAACATGTTCGAATTCACACTTAAAACGTGTGCCTCTATATAGAATGAAATTAGGTGTTGGCGTTGGATTTAAAGATGGAGTTGGGGTACTTGGTGTGATGATTCTTTAAGGACACTTAGCAACATGATGCAGGCTCTTGTAATGGAAACATTGAAGAGCTGGCTTGTGCAACATGGTATTGACGTCTCTCATCCCTTGAAACAAGGAGGCAACTTCAGGTAGTGCTGGTGCCTCACATGGAATATGAGTCATGGAGATGACCATGTCATGGAATATGAGTCATGGAGATGACCATGTCATTGGTTGCCACACATTTATTGTTGTTTTCAAAGGATTTTGTATTCTCACTGTCTCATGTTTGGAAGCGACTTTTATCAATATCTTACAAAAGTGTGAAAGGTGTTAATCTGTTTTGTATACACACACATACACACACACATACATGTATTTATATATGTAAACATATATATATATATATATATACACACACACAACATATATATATATATATATATATATATATATATATATATATATATATATATATATATATATATATATATATATATATATATATATACATATATGTATTGTGTATATATATATATGTATATATATATACATATATATATATATATACACACACACACACACACACACACACACACACACACACACACTGCAGGAGTGTTCAAGGTGACTGTTTTGCATGGATTCATCTATTGAATACAACTAGTCACTTATCCAAGTTTCACCAAGGATGACATCATACTCAAGGGAATCTAGGGTAACATGGAATGTAAATTCTACATCTCCACCGATTGTTTGAGTAGCATAGCTAAAGTAACCGAGAACTTCAATGTTTTGTCCATTGGCTTCTCTTGCAAGACCATTGTTTGTAGGGATGAGTTTAGGTTGTCCCAATGACACCCAAGTGTCTATTATGACTCGTAGCTATCCTATTTTGGACTCTCTGAGTCCAATGGCAAAGTCACCGATGAGTAGTGCGGTTCCAAGAGGAATCAGTTGGGGTGGTAATACTAGAGGTTGATATGGCATTGGTGCCGGTCTATGCATCTCTCTCAATATAGGTTTCTTATAAATGGGCAGTGGATTATGTGATAGGACTAGTGGTTGCTTTAACACTGGTGGGAGCATAGGTTGTGGTGCTGGGTTTCCCTGACGATGGGTTATATCATGGTTCCCATGGCACCGGCAATGAGTACAATACTGTTGTTGTCTAGGTCTTAACAGTGGACACTCCATGCTTGTATGGTTTTGGCGGCAAATTGCACACTAACCATAGCTCTCTATGAAAATAAATGTGGGTTTCTTTCTTGCGAGGAACTGGCTAGGGTTGGCCTTGAGGTTGCCCTTGGAGCTGGCCCTGACACCACCAGTGAGATGGCCTAATTTTTGTCAACTCATACATGCTCATGTCCTTGACTAGGACTCTAGTTGGTGCTAGTTGGGTACCCTTAGCTGTTGGATGATGCATCCCCTATCTCTTGGTGTGGATGACATTGTCTTGGAGATTATCTACCAGGTCTATTGCCTCACTGGGTAACACTCATCAAGATGTAGTGTCTAGACCTATAGAGATGGTCATGAAGCCTCTTACTCTTGATATTGATCAATGAACATTAAGTTGTCTAGTCTTTCATGGGTGGTTTCATCTCATGTGGAGATAATGGTTCTAGCAATATAGTCCTGCATTGTTTCACCCTCCTCTTGCTTCAGGTTATAGATATGTGCATGGGCTCCTTCAAGTTGCACTGGGGCGACGATATTTGGCTTTTCATGTGGTTTTAGAGACCTAAACCATTGGCTTGCTTTGCCTTTAAGGAAAAGTCCAAATGAATAGATCTTGGTGGAATCATCAATCCTTTTCACCATGTCGAAGATCCCACAATGAATGTGTGGCTTTTCATGTGGGTTTAGAGACCTAAACCACTGGCCTACTTTGCCTTTAAGGCAAAGTCTGAATGAATATATCTTTATGGAATCATCAATATTTTCCATGGCCTCATAAATTTGATCGAACTTCTCTAGATGCTGAATGGGATCTCCAGTTCCATCAAATTGGGTCATCATCCTTAAGATGTGGATTAGCTTCCCCCCGCCCCGCCCCCCCCTCTACTTTGAGTCTCTAGGTATTATGTTTGTGGCATCCCTCCTTCCCATTTCAAACGTCATCCTAAACATGTATTTTGAATATTATGCATGTGGTAGTGGAACATAAGGGAGTGGTTATATGAAACCCTCTGTTTCAGGGTCACATATTTCTTATCCCATGGGGCTGGCAGTGTGGTTTTATCGATGGCACTTGTTCTGTGTCAGCTTGGCTTTGAGATTGTAGGCTCGCTTTGTAGAAGCACATGACACGTTATGTAAATACAATGGTGGATGCCCTTGGTTTGAGGTAGTCTCAAACATTGGTTCTTTATCCTTCCCTTGAACTTGGCTCCATGGTGAAGACACTTTTTAGATCCTATGGAAAGTGGTACTCCTGATTATACTGTGTTGTTGTTGTGTGTTTTGAGGAACACTCGTCTCAAATGATATAGTAAAGGAGACATGTCTCGATTGTCGCAAAATTGTGGTTTTTGGTCTGCTTGTTGGTCGTGTTTAGATTGGGATAAACCTAGCTTAAGATTGTCGATACTAAATGTTTGAAGCATTGTGGCATTGGAAATGGTTTGATCACTTCCCTAGGGAGTGAAATTGAGGCTCTTGGTCCTGGTCCTGCGCCCATGCTCCTTTATTGGAGCTTCGCCCAAAGATAGGGCAGTTTAGTGGCCTTTTCATCATGAAGTTTATGGCACTATTTCATCAGTTTAGTGGCCTTTTTCATCATGAAGTTTATGGCACTATTCATCACCAATTGGCACTGTTTATAGAGCCAATTGATGAATCTGGATATGAGGTGAATCTAGGGCTTGGAGGACCATGTGGCTCCTATTTCTAAGTGTTTCGTTGTTCCTCTGCTCATGTTTGTGTTTAGTTTTCTCATTTCATCCCAGTGCTCCTCATTTGAGATGGATCGAAAGGAGTTATTCCTTCTCAATAGGAAAGTGATTTGTTGAATGCTAGTTGTTTGCTAGGACCGAAGGTTGGGTGGGTTTGATGCACTACAGTTGATTGTATTGTTATTTCCAACAATTAGTCCAAATTGCAAGGTTTTACTATGGTGACACGTTCTCTAGTGCTTCTTAAACCTTAAACTAATTTCAGACACGTCTATTTTGCTCAAGCTATAAAAGCATCTATAAAATGCCCAATGAAAATAAACTTCAAATCAGAATGAAAAACAACAACCTAAACACATTCAAGATTTTAAAATTGTATATTTTTTGGAGTCTGATCTCCTAATCAACACCGGGCGCAATATTGGATAATCCTAATAGCTTGGAATGGTTGGATGAATAGAGCTAAATCCTAGGCTAGTCCTCATCAACAACGGGTGGTGCCCAATATGTTCTAGTCAAAATCTTACCTTAGCCTTGCCGAAGCATGTCTCATTGGTTCTTTCCTTCTAGCTGCAATTGCAACTTCACGATGTGGGTGCATTAGCTTGTCCTATCACGTCCACACTCCGTTGTGTCACACCAGAATGCTCCTTTTCCAATGGGGTGAAGGTAGATCTATCTATGTCTAGATGGATGCAAAAAGAGTTAGTTTTAGTGATGGTTCTCTCTCACAAAAAAGGTGGGGGAGGAAGAGGAAGCTAATGCAAGGCGGCGGGGGAAGAAGAGGAAGCTAATGCGAGAGGAAACCAACAAGAAAACCTATCTAGCATGTATCCACAACAAAACAAGCAAGCAAGATGCAATATCATACATGCAAACAAGAATAGAGAAGAGAAGAGCTCATTAGATGTGGTAAAGCGCCTTACGGTAGGTCAGGCAAGTCAAACCATGTTAACCTACTCTGAGAGAGAGAGAGAGAGAGAGAGAGAGAGAGAGAGAGAGAGAGAGAGAGAGAGAGAGAGAGAGAGAGAGAGAGAGAGAGAGTGAGTGAGAGAGAGAGTATTAATATCCTCAAAAGATCTGAAGGGTCTATGAGACAAAGAGTAGAATAATAGCTCCATAAAAGTATTAATCTATAGAAAATGGAAAAGAAACTAGCTACCTAAGTTATGAACATGTGTCGAGAGTAGTACAAATATCTAAGTGGCCTAATACAAGGTGCCAATATATACAATGGTGGTGACAATTTGCAAACTACTGTAGAAGATTCATTATGATGAAGACGGAAAACATATTTTCTTGAGCCACTCCATAAAGAAAAAAGAAGCAAAAAGCCATAGTTTTGTTTTTGGCATTGAAAAAAAGAGGCCCCCTTAAGTTTGTGTGTGCTAAGGATTGGTTGTTATGGGGTTCATAAGAAACTTGGGGAAGTTCCAATGATTGGTACCCTTTCATTGGTGGGTAAGCCATAATTATCAGCCATGATTTGGTTGTGTGGGTGGGATCAAAATTAAATTAGAAACAATATTCTTTATGATTGAGGTTTGCAAATCCACATTTTAAATGTTTGTGCATATTCTCTATGGGGGCTGTAGAAACCAGTGGCATGACATAATATGTAAATGCAGGGCCAAATTGTGGTAGTTGAATTAGATTTTTTTACCCTTTTCTAATAATGATAAAGCATCTGTTTACTTTTTATGAGAAATGGTGCATCAAAACAATTTCCAAGTGTCAAGTTAACATGATGTTTATGTTGTAATCTTTGAAAGAGTTAATAAGATTAGTAAGTCTTATTCTTGAGATTGCACTTATAGATTGTCTTAGTCTAGATATTAACAATCCCTTTGAACTATCAAACAACAATAAATTTTGTTGATCGTTCAAATATTGAAATGCCTTGATCATTTTGAATTAGTTCGTGTGGGATTCTACATGATATTGTAGTCTTTGGAGATTTTACTATGAATTATGCATAATCACTAACATAACATATGTTATTTTTGGTAAGAGTGTTTGGTATCTTTTAAAAGTGCCTTTGGATGAATCTCTTGGATGACACAAACTTTTCTCTATAACAACTCTCGGATGATGTAATTTTCTCTCTAGCAACTCTCGCACTAACCTTAATAGAAAGAGTTAATGTCAAATTGAATGCACAAGGAAGTAATTTTATATATGCTGGGGATAACTCCCATGTTCACATAAGTGATTGACTGATTTTCCTTGATGTGAGGCAACTTTAAAATGGGAGTGTTATTTTTGAGGGAGCTTGGTGGAGGGAGCTTTGGAGGGATCTTTTCTTGGCTATCCTCTCTCTCTACTTGAACTATCTCTCTCTAACTATTGCCACCACCATCTCCGCCCACCATCACCTGGCCCAGCCCACCCTCCCTCTCTCTCCTCTCTCCACCCTCTTCCCTCTCTCTCTCTCTCTCTCTCTCTCTCTCTCCTTGTCCCACCACCGCCCAGCCCATACTACCCTCTATCCTTCTCCCCTCTCTTTCCTCCCTTTCACTCTCCCACCCTCTCTCTCTCTCTCCTTCTCTCACTCTCTCACTCTCACTCTCACTCTCCTCTCCCTCTCTCCCTTTCTCTCTCCCACCCTCCCTCTCTCTCCTTCTCCCACCCTCCCTCTCTCTCCTCTCTCTCCCTCTCCCACCCTCTCCTCTCTCTCCCTCCCTTTCGCTCTCCCACCCTTACCTCCCTCCTCTCCTTCTCCCACCCTCTTCCCTCTCTCCTCTCCCTCCCTCTCTTTCTCTCTCCCAGCCTCCCTCTCTCTCCTTGTCCCGCCCACCCTCTCTCACCTCTCTCTCCCTTCCTTTCCCTCTCCCACCCTCCCTCTCTCTCCTCTCTCTCCCTCCCTTTCACTCTCCCACCCTCCCTTCTCTCTCTCTCTCTCTCTCTCTCTCTCTCTCTCTCTCTCTCTCCCCCCTTGTCCCACCATCGCCTAGCCCACACTACACTCTCTCCTTCTCCCACCCTCTTCCCTCCCCCTCTCTCTTCCCTCCCTTTCACTCTCCCACCCTCCCTCTCTCTCCTTCTCTCACCCTCCCTCCCTCCCTCTCCCTCCCTCCCTGCCTCTCTCTCCTTGTCCCACACTCCCTATACATAATCTCTTCATCCAGATGTTATTACATGTGGATGTTATTGCATATGGATGTTATTATATGTGCATGTGACAGCATGGTACTCCATGCCCTTTGCATATGATTTCATAGCATTTAAAGCCTTTTCATGTGACGGCATATCTTTGCATGTGAGTACAATCAACAAGGTGAATAATTTTAAGATTTATACATACAAGCGATCTACTATGCCTTGCATAAGAAGCAATGAAGAATGTAAAATTATTAAGGTTAATAAGTTTTCAATTATAATTGAGATCATGGCCTAATTATTTGAGAGGAAGAGGGAGTGAGAGAGAGAGAGAGAGAGAGAGAGAGAGAGAGAGAGAGAGAGAGAGAGAGAGAGAGGGAGTGAGAGAGATAAGAATATGATGCTGTTATTCAAAACATACAATAAACTAAGAATTTAGTATAATTAATCATAACAACAACAAATCCACAATTGATAGAACAGACTTGGCGATCTATAGTTGAAACCAATTTATTCTAAAAAAAGGTTATTACATGGGCTACTGTAATCTAACATTGTTTAAAATTGAAAACATACTATAACTACCTACGGATCCTACACCTATACACTTTTTTTGGTTACTTTTTTCTTTAACTCCTCCCATAAGGGCTCTTCCGTCTCTTCAGCAATATATCTGAAACTTTACCAAGTACCGATGGCGCTTCCAATCTTCATGTTCCACATGAAAAAATCTCCAGAATCAATAGGCTCATCTGCTAGCATCTTTGACCAAAGATTGCAGGCCTCTGCTTTGTGATTCTAAGATGTTCTATTGCGTCTCTGCCCGTTTTGTTGCATAAATCTCTGCAAACCCTTTCCCAGGGTTTCCTTCAGAGTATAGCTAGGGCCATTAGAAGAAGCCATTAGAGATGAACAAAGGTAGTTAATGGTCATGAGGGTTGTAAGGAAGAGAACAATAGAGAGGGCAAGGGAGGCAACAAGAGGGAGAGGGAGGCAACAAGATTTGGAAGTGAGGATAAGAGTAAGAGGCAGGGGTCAAATTTATAGATACACAAAGCAAAAAGCAAAAAGCAACTTTGCATGGTTACCTACTAAATTTAGAAAATTAGATGCTTGGATTTTTCCTAAATTTAGAAAAGTAGATGCATGGCTTTTTCCTAAATTTAGAAAAGTAGATGCATTTTTATCCACTTTTTTTTAAAAAAAGCAGATGAATGGGATGAACATATTCAAGGCATTGACATATAACCATATTAATTATCCTGCTAAAGCATTTAAAAAAATGAAAAGTAAATAGTGCTTGCTAGAGAATTGAGACATCATACATTTTATTATTGCAACGTGAAGGATCTTTTCAAAACTACAGTACAATGTCATTAACAATACTAGGTCCTTTTCACATTGTTCTCCTACTGTTGATGAACATTCTTATTACGTCCTCATTTTTTAGAGTGGGTTGATGTATAAACATATTATGGCTTGCATCTAACCCAAAGATACGCAAATATACATAGTAAAGGTGCTTGAATGCACAATATGGTCGCCTAGTACCTACCTTGATTTTAAAATCGGGACATGTGCACGCTGGATTCTTTCCCATAGTCACCTGGTATTTTTCATTGTGCACTATTGATTCCTGAGTCTCAATTATAAATAATTCCATCTGCCCAACTTTAATGACTAAATGCCCAAAGATCGTAGCTGTACTTGAAATTACCAAATCTATTCACTTACTTGCCATATCTGATATGCCACTTCTGTACCTTGTTGACCATTGACCTACATCATTTACTTCTTGGCAACGCATACCCACCAGCCTTTAATTCTCGAATCTCATTCATAGTCACGTTTGTACCCAGTCCCATTGGCCAAACGACCGGGGGTCTAGCAGGTGATTGACAGATGGGGTAACATACTCTCCAAGTATGATCCAACGTTGACAGTAATGTTATCACAAAAAACGTTTGGTTGCATGTGCATTGGTGTGTCACTCATTGCATCTCCCACCAATCTACTAGTACTTGACGGACTTGGAGCTTTTGATGTTTTGGCCTTTTCCATAAACTTTGTTATTGTAGGGTCTGGTCCATTATATTTTCCTTGCATGAATGCATACTTCTTTATGGTTTGCAAGAGGGCAATAGCGAGGTTTGAAACAACTGCATCATATAAAGAGATGGCCCCCCCTAAAACCCTCTCCTGTTCACCAACTTGCATGCTTCGTTTCTGCTAGATGGGTGGTCAGCATGTGAGGCACACAAGCATCGTTGTTGACATCCTACAATAGGAAATTAAGTTAATTGCATCCTCCAACCGCATTTTATAATGAGATAGTTTAGTTGACAATTTACATTCAAAATACAAGCTATTCTGCATCGTTGACATCCTACAATAATAGGAAATTAAGTTAATTGCATCCTCCAACTGCATTTTATAACCAGATAGTTTAGTTAACAATTTACATTCAAAATACAAGCTATTATTTTCGAGAACCAAGAAAACAATACTTACCCCTACAAGATGTTTCCTCCAATGGGAAAATCTAGTATGCCACCAACTAAGCCAATAATCCATGGCTGGTAAGTTTGCATCAGTTACTTTACCGTTCATCCACCAGGATCTAATGTGTCTATATTTTAAAAGTGCCTCTTTCTCAGTCAATGCACAACGCCACTGACGACATAGTCGCTTGTTCTCTTCCTGAAAATTCCTAACTACATATTGTACTGTATGGATGTTCAAGCTTTGTTCCCAATGAAAAATACACAAACGCTCAAATGACCTTACAATATATTCTCTGGTCCATTATTATAGACAGCCCTAACTGCCCTCCAGTTGGTTCCAGTCTCATTGAAGCCAAAAAAATATGGCTCGGAGAAGCCTTTTTGAACCACAACATTGTTAATCATCTCCTAGAAAAGCACTTGTGCCACTATGTCCTCCTCTTTTATTTCACAAGTTGCAATTGTCTCATGAGCTCTTGCAGGCTACATGCCATCATACAACAATTGGAAAAGTACTAAAAACAAGATCAAATTTTTTTCAAGAACTTAACAAGACCAAACTCTACTTTGGATTATATACATGTGCAGCCATTGTTGTCCATCCTTGCACATGCCTGATGTGATCAAAACAAACCCAAGATTTCCTTAAATCCTTGTCTCCTATTTGGCGCATACGGTTCACTAGATCATCTAAACCACCCGCCGATGCAGGCCCCGTGGTGGTTGATATTTTAAACATATAACACCAGTCTAACTCACCAAAGCTTGCCCAGGAAAACGACTACCATGGAAGAAATCAAAAGCACATTGTCTCTTCAATTCTAGGATACTTGACTCTGCTCCTTACACTGAACTGTTGATCTTAGAAGCACGCACCATCCTCCGGAATCTACAAGAGAATTGGACCACTTAACAAACTATGTAAACGTTCATTCACAAAAATTACCAAACAATTAAAATCAATATGGAAAGAACATAACCTTTAACATTAAATTAGGAGATGCATGTGTTCCAATAATAGTGACAACTCCATGTTGCTAATATTTGATTCATTCTTCGTATGCTTCCTGACAACTGCATCCAATACGAGTTGTTTGGTGATATCCATTTGTACCTTCCTTGGACCACTTGTAGCAACCTCTAAATTGCCTCTTACACAAGTTCTCTTATCTTTTGCAATGCTTGCCTTGATGTGACCCTTTACACCTTATGCAAATGTTCCCCTTGATGTATCATCAATCTGGACATATGTGGATCAGCAGGCATACAATAGTACACCGTAGCACTACACATTCTTTTATATACAAGTTTTTTCTTGCAGTAGAAACAAGCTAGTGATTCATATCCATCCGTTGTTAAGCCCAAAGAGGGAAGTTTCTGTGTGAGTTTGCCTATTATGTCAAAAATTACAAAGTTCCAATAAATACTCTTATAAATCAAAGTTTATTGAAATTAAGCCAAGACAATAAGCTTACTAATCCATGATGTTTTATTTGGTGTGCTATTCATAGTTTTGTCTCCACACAAGGCATAAGTGTACTCAAATAAGCCTACACAAGAACTCTTTGTTATAACTCCAGGAAACTTCACATGACTCTATGCAAGTTTCACCCAACAATGGCCATCATGTGCTTGCTCCATTCCTTGCATTGGAGAGGCTGAAGGATCATGCACATTCGGCAACTTAAAAGTCACATTACCATTATAGATTTGAGGAATCTCTTCTACTTTCTCAATATGTGTGCTTGCTAATAACAATCTATGAAGAACACCAGCATGAGATTCCTCAGACAATAAGTATTTGACCACACTCTTTTGAAGTGGTGTACCAGTGGGAGAATCTCCTATTGTAAGGTCAATAATGACTTCTTTTGGGGTTCTTGTTGTAGTATTGCCTGACTTTCCAATTATTGGAATAACAAGGTATTTTATCATTATATCTTTATCAAAGATATAACATGGTTCCTCTCCAGGTGGGTCTAGCTGACTAGATATGTATATAAGATGTTCTACACCATCATCTTGTGGTTTGATTGCAAAAACTTTCAATCCAGAAAGAGGACATAATATTCCATCAAAATCGTCAGGTTTAGTAATATAATAACGACCCTGTATAGTTCTAACAATAGGATCACTCTCCAAACCTCACACAAAAATGTGAAAAGAAGTGCTCTCCATGGCACGAAAAGCTCTCAGAAACATACACGCTCTTAAAAAATTATCTCACAAACATACAACAAACTAATGACAACGAGTCTAAACACGAATTCTATACATATTAGAATTTTTTTAAAAAATTATACTCATTTTATAAAAATGATCATTATAAATAATGTCATTAATACACAAAATCTAAAATTCAATTTCAATAATTATACTATACAATAAATGCATGCATAGCTAGCTCTCATTTAATGATTATTCCATAACTAACTTCTATTTAATGATTATTCCATAACTAACTCTTATATAAGGATTATTCCATAACTAGCTACTATATAATGATTATTCCAGAACCATCTCTCGTATAATGATTGCATAACTTTTATATCTTTGTCGCGTGATCCCAATTTAAGTTTTAACCTTTTTATCATCTCTTTTATGATTCTATCCATTTTTATTTCAAATAAATAGTACATCTTTGTATTTCCCAACAATGCATGGGAGGATTTGAAAAGATTCAAAATGCAACATCTGAACATGTCTATCATCATCATGGTCATTGTTGTCACCATCATCATCATCATAATAAAGGTCTCTCCTTTAAGTTTAGCCATAATTTTTATTTAGGTTGAGGGAGTTCGTAGCCGCATTTTTCTTTTAACGAGGGGGAGAGGAAAAGAAAGGCGTGTTTTGTTTTGGAGGGAAAGAAAGTTGCCGCGTTGAGGGGGGCGTGTTTTGTTTTGTTTTGGGGTTCCCCACTGGGCCCGTTGCCCTTAGTGGGCAAGCCCATCCCCAAAATAAAATACTCTCTCTCTCTCTCTCTCTCTCTCTCTCTCTCTCTCTCTCTCTCTCTCTCTCTCTCTCTCTCTCTCTCTCTCTCTCTCTCTCTCTCTCTCTCTCTCTCTCTCTCCCCCAAAAGAAAAAAAAACAAAACACTGCCGTGCCATGGCACATCTATGGTGTGAAACCATGCATGTGAGGCCATTAAATACAAATTCAGATGCATGGGATTAAGTGCCATGACTTGAGTCATTATATGATGCCCATGTACATATGTTCATATTGTAAATGAGGTTCAATAAGACGAGCTGAAGCTGAGCCAGGTCTCGAAGCCTCAGTACATGAGTGTGGTGTGAATCGTGGAGTTTTTATGCTTATGGTGGTGAACCTTGGGGGCTAGCAGAAGTCCATGTGCCTTTGTACAAAGGTTTGGATTTTGCTTGAGTATTTAACAGCTTTTCTTGGCCCCACGAGATGGTAAAATGCTCAAAAATCATGCTTGAGATGATAGTGGCATTTGATTGAGGTTCAAAATGGCATGGATATGGCCATGGTCACGACTACATGGTGACGGAGACATGTGAAAGAGGATGTCAAGAATCTTTGGTCAATGCGTGGGAATTACCCCTTGTGAGTCTTGGTGTAAATAAGCCCAAAAAAAATGTTGATGCTTATCAACCTTAAGAAATGGAGAAAATGAAGGGGGCGCGGCGTGATGATTCGAAGCATAAGGAAGGAGGGGCTCTTTTAGCATGGTTGTGGCCATCATTTAGGCTGTGAAGGGAAATAAAATAAATAAATAAATATATTATGTGGCCACCCTATAATAGTCCACGTGGAAGGTTTTGTAGGCGGCCAGCGTGATCATCTAGAGGCTGGCGAAGCATGGAGAAGAGTGGTAGCCGCTCGGGGAAATGGGGGCAGAGGGGGCTAGTGATTCTGGGGGGGACCGCCTGGGGTCGAACGGCTGGGGCTCTGAGAAGCAACTACAGTGAGGGTTAGCTGATGTGGGCAAGAGCCGGCTGGGATTCGGCGGGACCAGAGGCGAAGATTCGAGGAGCAGCGGCCTTGTTCGAAAAAAGGACGGGCTCTCTGGGGAAAAAGAAGACCCGGGTGATCGTGAGTCTGCAGAAGCGCTGGAGTGGCCGCCTTGTGTGAGCTACGTAATTGAGCTGGAGGCCTTGGCGGTGACTGGGCAACGAGCAGACAGAGGCGAGGAGAGTGGAAGAGCCGCCTGGTGTGAGAGGAAGCGAACGGGTGGTATTGCAGGCGCCAACCATGAGGAGAAGTTGGCAGAGATAGAGCATGGAGCAGTTGAAAGGTGGCCGTCAACAAGGGCTCGCTTAATCAGTCCATGGACTGGCCATGAGAATTTCGGGTTTCTTCACTGAATTGGGTTTACATCTCAGAATCTGTTTTCACCTTGAGGAGCTATTCCGCATACTATGCAGCTGACATACCCACAAGGAACACACTTAGGACTGCTTTTATGGTTCCCTATTTTAGCTTGGTAGTGTATGCGTTGCTGTCCTTTATCGCTGGTTTCTTTACCACATCCCTTCGTCTATCAGCATGGTTTTTGCAAGGTCTACACTCTTATCTCCATCCAGCGAGCTCAACTGGCACAGAGCAGCAGTAGGTGAAGGCACTGGGAGCCGCCTGTGCGAGTGAGGAGTCGGGGTGTAGATGAGCTAGGGAGATCTCCGGAAAGGTTTGTTTTTTATGGATTCATGAACCCTAGGTTTTCTTGAGATCAAGAGTCATCTTGAAATGGTGATGTTGACATTATGTGAAACATGTGATGTGAATGGTCACATGTATATGGGAATCTTTTGAAGATTGTGTTGTGCCTACATGTGTTATGTATGAGGCACTTGGATAAAGGGTCAGGAGATCTATGCTTGGAACTGGTCATGCTCTTGACACATAACTTATGTGCAATCATTAAGTTGAATTTGGGGATGTTTTGAAGTGAATTGGCACATGTACATGTCATCCAAAATGGAGATGTCTTATGCCCCTTGAAGAGATATATATTCTGTTTCCTTGTTGGGATTTGAAACGACTCTCACAGCTAGAAGTCTCGCACTTGCCCAGCAATACCGCCCACGTCGTCACGACAACGCGCTCTCCCCCCAAAAGTAAAATGCGCTCTCTCTGCCCCCCAAAACAAAACGCATTCTCTCTCTCTCTCCTAACACAGCAGCTTTCTTCCCCCCCGCCCCCCCCACCACCACAAAAAAAATCAAAACACCTTCTTCTTCTCTCTTTCCTCTTGATAACAAAACACTCATCTTTCTTTAAAAACAAAATTCTCACACCCCCTTGTCCTCTCTCTCTCTCTCTCTCTCTGAGATTTTGTACTTCCCTAAATCCTAAAAAGATAGCTCTCTCTCTCTCTCTCTCTCTCTCTCTCTCTCTCTCTAACTCTTTCTTCACTCTCTTTTTTCCTCTCTCTATACCTTTTTCTCTCCTCTTTTTTCTTCATTGTTTCTTCTAGATTCTTCTTTGTTTGTTCCTTCTTTCTCTTCTTTCAAAACCCTAATTTTTTTAATTTCATCTTTTTTTCTCTATTTATATATATACCTCTATTTATATCACCTCTTAGAAAAAAACCAAACGTGTGGAGTGGAGAGGAAAGATTTTTTATTTGGAGAAAATTATTTTGAAAAGAAAAACCCCCAATTCACCCCAACCCCGGCCTCGGTCTTTTGATATATATATGTTGGAGAGTGAGCCTCCATAGCTTTCTTTCAAATGAGAGCTTAAGGGAAGTGGAGCTCTATATGTAGCCCACCCCCCAAGGAGTGAAGTGAGCATGTGGGATAAAGCCTTCACCCTTCCCTCCACAAGCAAATAGGCCTTCGCCCCTTCCCCCATAAGGAAATAGACTGTTTTGAGGACCACAAGAGCTCTGGATAGGCGAATACGGTGCTGTAAAGCACGCTAGGACCTTTTAAACGATACGCTCATTTTGAACTATCACATGCCCTAGTTCAGGTTCGACCATAAGTAAGGGGGTTAAAAAACGGGTTGAAAACAATCTAAAAATAAGTAAAAATGGGGTGCGAAATACCCAAGAAACCACTTGTGTAGGCTTCAAGGGTAGTTACCAACGCACGTAGGGTACCCACGTCACATGCATCTACGCTCTGGTTGGGTGTCTGACCACTAGAAAGCGTTTCAGTTTACGTAGGCTCACACCATCCCTCCACGTTAGCATCTTGGCCTTCCGCTGGAACCCAAGGGAGTGCAACCCAAGATCCACGAATAGTGGATAGTGACTCGTCCTCTGACTCAGAAGCCATGGAAGGGCACCCTACCAAGAACCCTGAGGAGGCAAGCCAAAACATGCCAGTTTGGGTCCCACAACCCGGATCTAGCATGTTTAATTGTCTAATAGAGACCTTTAGTAGAGCTACACGCTCTGAACATACGACAAGCAAAGTAAATGAAGAAGGAGGGGTAGTGGATTCGCCATTCACATCTCATGTAGACCCTACCCTCCCCGAGTGTCCATGTGGATATTCTACCCACTTCGTTTAATGAAGGCCCTACTGAGCTACCACCTTCCGATGCTCTTCCTAAAGTAGAGGTCCCTAGAAGTCAATCCATAAGAAGTGACATTGCGTCCACTTCAAGAGAACTGTTTGGCACACCAAGTCTAGATGGGATATTTCTCAATGAAAATTGGGAATGTGATCTACACACAGAGACTCTAACTGACCTATACACAAGTTACACATACCATGTAGGTTGGTTAGAAGTCATACGATCTACATCCAGTGCCACTAATCTAGAGGAGCAACAACAAATGATATGTGAGGTTATTCATAGAATTATCCAATTTGAGAGGCAAAATAGGGGGAGTGAACCTAGTTTCCACTGGCCCTATGAGATTTTTGGATACGGGCAAGGCCAAACAACCAACCCTATCACAATTGGGAGACTCCCTCGATGAGTCCCATAGACCCTTCATATGTTGTTTCGCCTGGAGTCTCAATGCAGGTTGAGCCCACGAGCAGTAACTTTAGCTTTCCAACCTTGGCTCAACTTTCCATTAGGGAATCCACAATGCCTACCCCAATGATGAGCATGACGGAAAGTGCACATGTTACCGCTGTAGTTAGTACGATGCCGCTACCTAGTGGAATAGTACCTACAACAGTGCGTGCCAGTGCTGCCTATCGACCATATGTACCTATCACTACTCATGCTTATGTAGCTCCTATGTCGCTTAGTATGCCAATGGCGTATGCTCCACGACCACCTTATCACAACCCTTATCCAAGAGGAGCTAGGCCTAGTCACATATCATATCCTACGTTAGCTGCCTACATACCAAGACCAACGCCAACTCCTATCAACCAGGCTATCCCAAAAGTGCCTCCACCAGCTATGCCTGCTCACCTAGGTAATCTTGCAGCGTTTGCTCAGACGATCGAATGATCTATTGTGGAAAACATGCGGGGCATGCCTGAGAGGGAACCTAGAAGCAAGGTAGTACAAGTTGCCAACCTCACTCAGAACTTCAGTGGTAAACGAGGATGTTAGGAAGGACATTGAAGTCTTCGAACACGTGTGTGATTCCTTGGAAGAGCACAATGAGCTGCATAAGTGTAAAGCCTTAGGCTTAACCTTGAGTGGGAAGGCCAGAGACTGGTATTGAACCTTAAGGGTTGAAGAGCGTACTCACTACCCCACTCTCAAGAGATTGTTCTTGAAAGAATACATACGTGAGGGTGTGCTTTGGGGAGTAGCATCTCAACTCCAAAAAGCTGAACGCGAGGAAGGGGAGTCAGTGAGAGACTTTATTAGTCGATTGAAGCATCTAAATTCTCGATGCACTCTCGATGAGCGCTTCAATAACAACCAGCTGCTCGATAGATTCATCCGAGGATTGCGCCACGAGGACATTTACAATGGCCTAGTCATTAGAGGTCTTACAACGTGGGAAGCAGTCATCACTGCCAAGACAACTTGATGATTGCAGGTAAAAAGGTGTCTTCGGAGACAAAATCCGTTAGTTCACAAGTATCTGGGCACGAGCCAATGACGGTAAAACCTATTGCCAAGGAGCCCAAGATATCCAAAATGTCTGTGAACTGACCTTACTAAGGCTCTCCAAGAATACTTTAGGGGTAATAGAGCTCCTCAAAATAGCCATATGTACCCAAGAAGAGAGCAACAATGGTGTTCGGTTTGCTTAGGACCACATAGCACGAGTGAATGTCCCACATTCAGAGTCAAATTCAATGGGAATTGCAATGCAAGTGGTAAGTATGGCCATCAATCTAAGGATTGCCTAGTACTTAAGTGAATGTTGGCAAATCAGGCACCACTAGCTTGGTCAAACACACCTCAAGTACCCGCGCTGATGCCTGCACCACCTGTTGAGCAACCATCACAGCACATAGTTCCAAGGAACCCGCGAATGTAGTCCAGTCTGTGCCGTTACCACCGCCAGTGCTAGGACCACAATCTCCACATCCAAGGATTACCCCTATAAACCAGATGGGTTGTGAGTCACATAGTGCATGTGGGGATTATGAAGAGGAGATAGACCCCACTGCTCCATATGGGATTGATACATTTGAAATGACTCCCCAGTACTACATGGAGGATCATTTCGGGCAAGTCAAGCTTGTATATCAAGCGGCTGCTCTCGCCCACAAGAGGGCAAAACCTTAATACCTTGGCAAGGAGACCACCTCTTCAATGCTATGATTGTGGTGGACCGCATCGTGTAGCGGAGTGCCCTAATAGGCTACAGAAGATCGCTACTCAGATGCAACCAAATCAAGGGAGCACATCGGGAATTCCGGTCCTTACATGTAATCGTTGTGGCATAGATCATTTGATTGCTCAATGTCCACATAATCCTAATGCACCCAAGATTACGCCATTGAATTTGGTTGAGGTCACCAACCAAGCACGAGGAACCATACCTGTTGTACCTCCGAATGTAGTTACACGGTCAATGCTTCAAAATCAAAACTACATTCTTGAAGAGAGGAATACTGCATCAATTGCTTGGGCAAAGAAAAAGAAAACGCGACGAAAGAGATCGCTTAATGCCACGAGCTCCAAGCCTAGTTCAAAGACTAACATAGGAATAGGAGACGACCCCGTGTATATGAATGATCCTCAAGATGATTCTGATTCAATAGAAACCATGGGGACCAAAGCCACTACCTTAAGGGAGGAACCCACTCGGGAGCTCAACGAAGGAGAATCAAGTGAATACATAAATAAGGGGAAACAGAAGGAAACTTCCTCGGCCCCACAACCAAGTCAGTTAATACCCTCTCGACTACCCAAACTGACTGAGACTCCCCAAGACAAGCCACGTGGACCAAAAACCCTCAAGAAAAAGATTGGAACTTACCCAAACCCAGTTGAGGAGATTGAACAAGTGCAACACTTAAGGAGTTTGGTGGAAGAAACACAAAGAGAACTGGAGCCAAACCCGAGAAAAATCAAAATTCCAGACACAGTGTTTCCTACACAAGTTCAGCCTCACAGGAACCATAAACCGTTAGCTATACCTAGTATCATTCGGGAAGAAAGTGAGGATACGACATCAGGAAGTGGGCAAACATCCTTTTGGCTTGAAAGAATGTTTAATGAGGGAATGCCTGACCCCATCGAAGAGGAAGTGATTCCATCTTCACCAGTCCCCCTAGTCAAGGGGCGATGTCTCGAAAAGTACCGTTGAATGTGTCTAAGCTAATGGATTTCATGTCCTCTGAAATCATAACCACGATCATATCCAAATTATACGGAGATCTTGAGCTATTCTTAGCTCTTTGGGCATTTCTCAATGGAGAACTAAAGGTGGGGCTACCACAATTTGCAAATATGGAGCCCAACCTAGATGAAAACTCGGTTGTGGAAATACCTGTTAACAAGTTGGGATAGTACTTTGAAGGTGACAAATCTAATGCCACCCTCCCCATTACTACCAAGGGATTAACTCTAAAGGGGATCCTTGATGGTGGTGCTGGAGTGAGCATTGGGACTAAAAACTGTTGGGAATCTATGGGGAGACCTCACCTCGAAGTCACAAACATAGTGGTTAAGATGGCAAACGGAACTATTGCTAATAAACCTATTGGAATGTTAATGGACCTTAAGATCAAGGTTCTGGGGTACAAGGTAAGACATACCTTCATTGTAATGGATTTCTCCAAGCATCCTATGTCATATCAAATGATCTTAGGACGTCCTTTCATGAGGGAAGCACAAATGGTGCATGACTGGTCGAAAAACCATGTCTACCTACAATTCCAGGACTCTGTCATTCGAGTTGATCTTGAGAATGGTTGTGCACATCCTTTAGGAAGCAAGGCTATCATCGATAATCTATTGGATACCACTATTCACTCCGCCCCATTAAGGTATTGCTATACATGCAAAAAAGAGACTGATGATGGGAAAGATTCTCCTTATATGGATGTCCTACCGGGTATGACTGAGTCAGATAACGTGGATTGGGTACACCTCTAGCGGCAACCATAGACACATGGGGAAATAGAGGCACAAGTTGGGTAACACCTGAGGGGCAAGATATGCCACCGTTAGTGCCAATAAACATGATAGGTGTTATGCACTTGACTCCTGATGGCGAGAAGGTGGAAAACTCCACTGACACCGAAAGTAGCGAAGACTCTGACCAATGCAACTCTGAGTATGAATATCAAGAAGAAACTGACTTTGAGCCTGATGGGGGGGATGAATCAAATATTCACCCAAATGTGGAAGCAAGGTGCTCAAGGCCTAGGACAGTGACCTCCTGCAGTTCATCCGAAAGTGAGGGGGACACAAGTGAAGATCGACCAAGTGAGTCCGAATCTGATAGAAACAAAAATCAAAAACTTGGTAAGAAGAAAATGAGACATAAGCGCCAACGCTATCGAGCTAATGTACGCACTGCAATAAACAAGAAGAGATCCACTGCAATAAACAAGGAGAGATCCACTGCAATAAACAAGGAGAGATCCACTGCAGAATGGCTTAGTTATGTAGGAGCCATTGACGCTCATCGGAAGTTAGCGGATAATTGGGGACAATACCTCCAAAGTGTCATGTGGTGTATTCCGCAACCTCATGACGTCGCCCAATTAGAAGTCGAAGAAAAGCCAAAACTAAGTCGTACTGCCAGAAGGCGGCAAAACCAAGAGTTAGCTCAGCAACAAAAGGAGGCGGAATTAAAAGAAAAAAACCTGGCACAACAAGAACCAGTAGACTTACACCTCGCACCTGAGCATTTCAAATCATTTACCACAGGGGAACGTAAGGTGGTCTACACAAAAGCCCAACGAACGCCTACCAATGGGAGTAGCGGTGTCTACGATGGCCCTGCGGTAGTTAAGGAGATAGACTTAGCAGATTCGGGTGAGGAGTCTAAACCTGTTTTTATTGCTCAAGACCTTACCCAGTCAGAAGAAGCTGCACTTACGAAGCTTCTTAAAGAATTCAAGGACATATTTGCCTGGACATATCATGATATGAAGGGTGTTTCACCCTCTGTGGTGTAACACACGATTCCAATGATTAGTACTGCTAAACCAGTCCAGCAATGTCCCTACCCAATGAATCCTAAATACGCAAAGATTGTACAAGAGGAAATTGAAAAGCTTGTAAAATGTGGATTCATATACCCAATTGAGCACTCAGAATGGGTTTCTCCGATAGTCATCGTACCAAAGAAGAATGGGAAACTCAGAGTGTGCGTTGATCTCAAAAAGGTTAATGCAGCCACCACCAGAAGGGATCATTACCCCTTGCCGTATTCTGAACATGTGGTTGAAAGAGTTGCAGGCAAGGAGGCATATAGCTTTTTAGATGGGTACTCGGGTTACAATCAGATCACAATTGCAGTAGAGGACCAAGCTAAAACAGCATTTATCACGGAGTTTGGAGTGATTGCCTTTCGCGACATGGCCTTTGGCTTGACCAATGCACCTGCAACATTCCAACGATTGATAAACACGGCCTTTAAGGAATATCTAAGGGACTTTTGTGAAGCTTTCTTAGATGATCTTTGTGTTCATTCCTCTTGGGATGAGCACTTGATGTGTTTACGAAAAATATTTGAAAGGTGTAGATTATATAGCATCTCATTGAATCCTTTCAAATGCCAATTCTGGGTTAAACACGGAGTTATTCTAGGGCATATAGTGTCCAAAAATGGGATTTCCACTGACGAGAGTAAAATCAAGATCATTCTGGAATTGCCCCCACCTACCAGCTATAAGGGAGTCCAACGCTTTATGGGCCATGTTGGTTATTATCGAAGGTTTATTCTATTCTTCGCCGAGATAGCTCGACCATCGAGTTTATTTGGACCGAAGAATGTGACCGTGCCTATGAGCTATTAAAGAAGGCCTAACTGGGATTTAATCTTCCATGTGCATATTGATGCATCAAACTTTGCTATTGGGTGTGTGTTAACTCAACCTGGAGAACACAAACTAGACTACCCCATTAGCTTTGCTAGTCGCCAGTTGAACGATGCTGAGATGAACTACACCACTACGGAGCGAGAAGGGTTGGCAATGATATATGCAGTAAGGAAATTTCGTTATTACCTCCTTGCCACCAAGTTTGTTTTCTATGTGGATCATCAAGCATTGTTGTATCTGGTAAACAAACCGTGCTCCACAGGAAGGATCACACGATGGTTATTGATTCTTCTTGAGTTTGATTTCACTGTTGTTGTGAGACCTGGCAAAAAACATGTCATGGCTGATCATTTATCTCGCATACCTAATGGTGAAGCTCCTACAGGAGTTGACGATGACTTACCTGACACTTCCCTGTTCATGGTGGAGACAATTCCTGAATGGAGTGAGAAGATTGTTAACTTTTTGGTTAATGGCTTTCCACCCAAGGAGCTTCGTAAAGATCTAACTCAAAAGCTGATCAAAGAATGAGAACCCTATTGCCTGATAGCTAGGACTCTTTATAAAAGAGGAAAGGATGATGTTCTTAGGTGTTGTGCCCGAGAGGATGAGTATCTATACATTTTGCAAGAGGCACATATGGGTGTAGCCGGTGGTCACTTCTCAGGAGACTTAACTGTGCAAAAGATCTTACAATCAGGGTATTGGTGGCCCACTATGTTCCAAGATGCATCACATTTTGTGAAGGGTTGCGATGAATGCCAAACGATACAAGAAACCCCAGCAGAAAGATCAGATGCCCCTACATCCAATCAAAGTAAACCAACCATTTGAAAAGTGGGGTTTAGACTTTGTAGGTCCAATTAGCCCAGTGGCCCGCAACACACAATCTCGCTATATTATTGTGGCCATGGACTATATGACTAAATGGGCTGAAGCGAAAGCGACACGTAAGGCAGATGCGAGGACAACAGCTAAGTTCCTCTTTGAAAATATAATCACACACTTCGGTTTTCCTTTTGAACTTGTGAGCGACAATGGTACACATTTTATAAATGAAGTGATTAAGGAGCTCACAATAAATTTCATGATATCCCATCATAAATCTACCCCTTATTATCCGCAAGCGAATGGCCAAGTCGAGAGTACAAACAAGACATTAATCTCTGTTTTGACAAAAATAGTTGAAGCTCATCGCACGGATTGGGATCTAAAGCTTACAACAGCTTTATGGGCCTATCGTACTGCGTACAAAGTGGCTATTAATTGCACGCCGTTCAAGATGGTATATGGCCAAGAAGCAGTCATGCCGTGGGAATTTGTCATTCCTAGTCTTCGTGTTGCTACTCAAGAGGGTTGGGATGGTAATCCCTTAGTAGAGCGTCTGTATATCCTTGAGTGGCTAAACGAAGAAAGACAATTGGCTGTGTACAATGCCCTTGTGGAGAAAGATAGAAGGAAAAAATAGTTTGATCGCCACACCTGAAAGACAAGGACATCAAGGTTGGGGATAAAGTCCTGATGTATGGAGTGCGTAACGAAAAGAAGAAGCTCAAATATGCTGGTAAGGGACCGTATAGAGTATGTGAAATTACCCCGCAAGGTACCATCCGAGGGGAGACTCTCGACGGAGTGGAAACCATTGGATTCCTTAATGGGAGTAAATTCAAAAGATACTATGAACCCCTGAGCCAAGAGGAGTTACATGCAATCCATCAAAAGAAGGCAGCTAAAGAACAAGCTGAGCTTAAGAAGATACAAGAGTTGAAGCCAAAGAACGTCAACAGCGTGCTAGGCGCCAACGAGAAGCCAACTTGGGGATTACACAAGCATTTTTTGAGGAGGCAGAGGAGGATTCACTGGAATCTGACCCGCCTCTAAGATACCCAATTGAGTTACAGAGTCCTTATGGGGAGGTGCTGTATAATGCATTATTGGATACAGGAGCTCAACACAATTTGCTATCATATGGCATCTGGTGTCAACTTGGAAAACCACCTTTATCCAAGAGTGCTATCCAAATTAAAGGTATCAACAAGAAGAAAACCCCTGTCTCGGGAATTCTGCACAGTCCGGTTGCCTATGACAAGGGGACCGTAATTCAAAGCTTTTTGGTTATGCCTGCGGGTACCATGGAAGGGACTGTAAACTTAGGGTGCAAATGGATGTTAGCCACCAAGTGCAATATTGATTGGGCAACCAGGCGAGTTACAACGCAAGAACCCTCTCTCGGGCTGACCGCTCAAAATCCCGCACCTAAGTCATCAACTCAAATGCTAGATAACGAAAAATCACAAAGTCCAGTAACAAAACCATCTTTGGTTGTTTGCCACCCCTCTAACGCTTCAACGCCAAGAGTGGAAACAGGCTGTGTGGTCTCCAAAGCTCCGTATACTATGCTAAAAAGTACATACAAATGGGTCCCAAAAGCTTCGTTAACACTTTCCCTGCTCAATCTCGTTCAGACAAGAAGCCTCGTAGAAGGAAAGCAGCTACCCACTCGAGAAAGGGCAATGTAACATCACGATGGATCCCTAAAAAATTATTAGTAGCCCAAGGGTACTACGAGGGAAATGACCAGATTTGGGTCCCTAAACATAAGCTGAATCCCTCTACATCATCTGTAAAACCTTGCAAACCAATTGTTGCCACCCCAACGACAATTCAAGACCGTGGTAAGGGAAAGGTAACAGAGTGCTCCGCACCACTTCTTCCAGAGTTAGTTTGGATTCCCAAACGATATCGATCATTACCACCTAGCTCAGGAAGGGGGGAGACACATGAAGCTTCTAGCTCCTCATACCAGGCACACGCTGATATAGAAGTTTCTACATGCTCTACACCTACTCTTGTCAACACCCAACAAAAGACCGATGAGTCTACGTCTCCCCTTGTAATAGTATCGTCCTCGGAAACCATTTCCTCCATTCGTCAATGGGAGCGTACACTAAATCTCTGTAATTGGATGTGGCCACAAGGGTCATAAAAAGCTATCTGCCCACATCACAACCTATGACCCGCTGGACAAATTGGTTCCAAGAGGCTGCAACATCATTGTAAAAAATATGATCTACCCAAGGAAAGGGGGAGCATGTACTCACGCTTCAACATTCTAATGCTTCCTCCCTAACCTTCTCCCCTGACCACCATGTAATTGCCAAATTCAAGGGGATGTATATATATAGCTTCATACATAAAAAAAAGAAAAAGAAAAGAAAAGAAAAATAAAAAATAGTAAAAAGAGCAAGAGCACAAAAAGAAGAGAAATATCCGTATACAATCAGGAACTAGATTGACCTGTCATAAACCTACTAATGCTATATCTGTGTTTGCAGATATGGCAAATGCACAAGCATCACACACTTCATCCACTCCCACCTTTGGTGTGAGGTATCATATGTACCTTTCTCAGATTGTTCACATGTGCTATCCTGTAATTGAAACTGAATGGGATCATATAGATGTACTAGCCAGAGAGGAAAATGTTGAGGAATTAGAATGGCTAATTCGCCTATTGACCATGACTGACCCCTACTCCGTAGAGGAAATATCCCCGATAGCCCAATGCTTTCCTTTCCCACAAGATGACTATCCTCGCATGGTTACATTCTTGATGAGTTTATGTGGATGGGAAAATGAAAACGATATATCTGACGACGATGAATGGACGGATGAAACTCATGGCACTACTACTGAGGCTGACTTTATTTATTTGGATGATGCGGATAGAGGCTTAGCCTTAGGGCTAGCGCCAGGACTCTACAACATCCTCTTACCATATCCTCAGTAGTAGTGTGGTGACTGGTAGGTAGGTTAGTGTTTTCAAGTTGTTTCTAGTTTGGAGTCCTTAAACGAGTCTTTATTTTTTCACACTTATGTGCCTCTCGAGGTATAGTGCTTTTTAGTTGATTGTACAGGATGAAAAGTTTGAGGTGGGTTCGCTTTCAAGTCCTGAGATAGCCGCAACGCTCATACATAAATATCTCATCAAATTGTGGGCATTTCTCTCATCGAATCAAGGAGATCTCCAAAATACAGGTGTAATTCTTCCATGCCCACTCTCTTTTGTTTTTACTGTTCAATTAATTGCATGAACTGAAGGCTAACCACATGGAACTTGTAAAAGTACTACTTAGTTTTTGAAGTTGCCTGACGGGCTAGTGTAAATCATTAATGAGCTTAACCTTATTGGATATATTCCTGAGAATGCATGAAGTCTTTCGTTAACCTTGGAATACGATTGTCTTAGGTCTAGGGTCAAACCATCTTAATGTTTGACACCTGACCATGTGTGTGTTGACCTCTAAGACATAGCTTTTACCCCTTGGTTAAAGGGATGTAAGAACACATTATAGTTCAGGAGCGAAGATTAAAAGAAATAAATCTTAAAAAAAAAACCTACAATAAATGGCAATGCAAGTCTATTATGTGCTCTAATGTTGGCCTATCGTCTTATTGACACTTGGTAGGCGAGGAGTATTCTACTCCAAACCGATGCCTTGGTTGGTAGGAGGTAGCCTTGCCTAAGGTGAACTAATAGATTCCTGGATAATGCTTTGTGTTAAACATGGTACCAGGATCGATGTTAGTTTTGCCTTAGGGAGGTCGCCATTGTGTGTGAAAATTGTCACGTGCATAAAGAAATAAAAGCAAAAGGCTCCTGTAACTTTGATGTTTCTTGTGTCCCTAGGCTCGTAGTATTAACTTGTTCTTAGAGTAGACACATTGTGGTCATCTGTTTATTTATTAAGCTTGGTTAATTTCCTTGACTTAAGCCACTTATAAACCTTGATTAACCTTTGACACCTTGCTAACTCTTGATTTACTTTCAATAATTTTAAACTCCTGTTAATTTGCTACACTAGCTCATTCATGTGACCCCTTAAACTAAGTTCTCATAGCAACATCCATTGTGGTTTAATATGCTTGAATTTATACACTTTATATCTTTTGAATTCTAGCATACTTTCACTCTACTTCCCTGTTTTGCAGACGGTCTACCACAACAACCCTATCGAGCTTACCATACCATAGCTTCCGAGGATGGAATCTACATCAGGAAGGGGGGCATGTTAACCTATGATGGACATTGAGACGTACTATGTTTTACGTCATTAATTTAAATATTCTGAGTCATGGGCCGGGCTTGTCGGCACCATATGTTAAGGATAAAGGGATTGGGTGATCGCTGATGAGAGGCGCACCTTGAATATCAGCAGGGTAAGGGTTAGGATCGGTCGGCCATGTATGGACGCCCATGTGTGAACGGCTAAGTCACCTCTATAAGAGTCAAATGTAACCCTAAAACTCTCATTCTCATGTGTTGAATACAAGAGTGCTCTTGCCTTATCCTCTTGGTTTCCTTCTCCTGTGTGTGTGTGTGTGTGTGTGAGAGAGAGAGAGAGAGAGAGAGAGAGAGAGAGAGAGAGAGAGAGAGAGAGAGAGAGAGAGAGAGAGAGAGAGAGTGAGAGAACGATCGAGCACTGTGTAGCGGCACGACGGCGGAGAGGCGGTAGAGCGGCGACGGTGGCTCCTTCTTCACTGCGACACGGGAATCCTTCACGGCGGCGGTTTAAGCGGTGAGTGACACACCTTTGCATTCTGTTTGAGCTTGCTTTCCTGGTTGTATGCTTGCAGCCATTCGTGGCTCGCATACGGTGTTCGGCAAGTCCCCACGACTCGTGCGGCAAAAGCGCAGAGAGAGAGAGAGAGAGAGAGAGAGAGAGAGAGAGAGAGAGAGAGAGAGAGAGAGAGAGAGAGAGAGAGAGAGAGAGAGAGGAGGGAGGTGAGAGTGAGCAAAGAGATGGACTGAAGAGTTAGCAAAGAGAGGGATAAAGAGAGAGAAGGAGACCCAAGAGAAGGATAGGAGGTAAGAGAAGGATAGAGAGAGAGAGAGAGAGAGAGAGAGAGAGAGAGAGAGAGAGAGAGAGAAGGATAGAGAGAGTTAGCAAAGAGAAGGAAAGAGAGAGAGGGACAAGGATAGAGAGATGAAAAGATGTAGGGGAAAGAGAGCTTGAGCTCTTGCAAGCACACACACACTCACCAAACCCTAGAAGAGAACACACAAGGTGAGAGGTTAAAAATTCTTCTTCTTCTTCACATAACAAAAGAGGTCTACAAAGAAGATAAAGTGACTAACACACATAATAGAGTATATACAAGCGGTCCATAATGTGAACACGCTAAGTGGAGTGGGTAGATGTGGACTAGTCGGTGTAGTCCAGCTGTAGAATCTTTGGCGAAGATATATCCGTGCCAAACCCGCCAGTGATGTAAATGTCGAACGGTCATACAGGCGCCTTGTGAGTGTCAGCTCATGTTGAGCTTGACATCTCAACAATCCCCCTCAAGCTCAACTCCAGCTCATGAACTCCAAGTATATCTCAAAATCTATGGAGCTTCTTGTGAGTGTCAGCTCATGTTGAGCTTGACATCTCAACACTCCCCCTCAAGCTCAACTCCAGCTCATGAACTCCAAAATCTCAAAATCTATGGAGCTTCTCAGCTCCCAAGGCCTTTGTGAAGATGTCAGCGACCTAATCCTGTGTGCCAACATGGGACAAGTCGATGTCGCCTCCCAAGAGACTCTCCCTGATGAAGTGGTAATGTACCTTAATGTGTTTCATCTGCGCATGAAAAACTGGGTTCCTGGCCAACTGTATACTGCTAGATTGTCACAATATATGACAACCTTTCTCTCCACATGCAACCCCAAATCAGCACAAGTAGCTTGCGTAACCAAGCTACCTCACATGCTACCACCGTAGCTCCTCTGTACTCTGCCTATGTACTCGATGAGGCAACTGTGGGCTACTTCTTGCTGCTCCATGTCACAGCAACACTTCCCAATGAAAACATAAATCTAATGGTAGATCTCCTGTCTGAGATGCTACCTGCCCAATCTGCATCTGTGTACCATATAGCTCCAATATATAGCTCCAATGTGGTACACATGCTGCATAAAACAATGCATAATCAAAGTGGCCCTCAAGTATCGAAGTGTGCATCGCCCATTGTCAAGATGTGGTTTGCACGGAACCTGTATAAATTGGCTCTCTAAGCCAACAGTGTAGCTCAAATCTAGCTTGCTGATTGTGACATAGATCAAACTCTCCACAATCTTCCTATACATAGTGGGATCCTCCAATGCATAACCTGCATCCGCAGTAAGCTTGCCATTTTGATCTAATGGCACCGAGATTGATTTACAATCAGCCATCTCATACTTGGACAACATGTCCAATACATACCGTCTTTGTGATGGCCAAATACCCTCAGGTGTGTGAATGACCTCAATTCCCAAAAAGTAGTGCAGATCTCCCAAATCCTTCATCTCAAACTTCCTTTTGAGAAGAATTTTCACATGCTCAATCTCTTCCAACTTGTCACCCCCAACAATAGGGTGATGATCACAATACCCTTATCACGATTGCGCACATACAAAGAGTGATCTGCATCTGCTAATGAAAACCAATAGTGACAAGATACTTAGCAATCTTGTCATGCCATGCTCATGGAGCTTGCTTCAGCCCATACAAAGCCTTACGGAGCTTACATACATACTCTGGGTGACCTATATCATCAAAACCAAGTGGCTGATCTATATACACCTCTTTTTTGCAAGTCACCATGCAAGAATGCATTTTTTACATCCTTCTGATGTAAAAACCAACCTTTAGCTATGCAGCCACAACAATCACAACTCTCACAGTTGCCATCTTTGTAACTGGGACAAATGTCTCCTCATAATCAATCCCATGTGTCTACGCATATCCTTTGGCTACCAATCTAGCCTTATATCTGATTATGTTACCATCACTGTTATGTTTCATCTTATACACCCACTTATAGCCAATAGCTTTCTTGCCTTGAGGAAATGGCACCAAATCCCAAGTCTTATTTCCATACAATGCATCCATCTCCTCATCCATAGCTTTCTTCCAACAGACATTTCCAATAGCCTCATCAAAACATGTGGGTTCTACAACCTGCACAAATTTTGCCATATAAGCATAGTGATGTGCCACATAACCATCATAAGTCAACCTCTGCACAGGGTTTTTGACTCTTCCAAATCTTCGTAACTTTGGATTCATGGCTTCCATAGCCTTCTTTACACCAAAGTGTCCTCATTTTGCTGGAATCCCAAGCTCCTCATCGAGGCTCATCTCTGAGCCACTAGAATCTTCATTAAGAGCATGCCCTGCAGAAATATCAGGCATACCAAGGGACTTAACCACTTTCTCTTTGCCTTTATGTGATGTACCAACTACATTTTTAGGACATGACTGGTATTATGACGCAGCTTGCTACTCCATGGTATTATGACGCAGCATGCTACTCCATGGTCTATCAATGGAACCGCTGGATGAGGACTGTCCTGGTCCACTCAATGACACAATGATTGTTGACTTGCACTCTATGCAACCACATTTCCACTTACATCAACCCCCCCAACATCTTTTTCAGCAGAGCAGAAGCATACCAGCTACTCATCTCATCAAATACAACATCCCTGCTTACCCTCAATTCACGTGTAGCAGGATTATAACATCTATATTCCTTTGGCTCAAGGAAATACCCAATAAACATATTTTTCTACTTTTGGATCTAGCTTAATACCCAACTCATCTGGCACATGCACATATGCAATACATCCAAAAACTTTCAAATGAGACAAATCAGGTTTCCTACCAGTAAACTTCTCCTCTAGCGCCATAGCATGTATGGCTACAGTAGGAGTGTTGTTATGATATAAACTGCTGCTGTAGACACAGCCTCAGCAGCCCAATAGCTATGCGGCATTATTTTCTCTGCCACATCAATGCTCGTGCTATCTCTGCAAGGTGCCTGTTTTCCCCCTCAACAACTCCATTTTGCTACGGAGTGTATCTACATGTAAATTGTCTTTGAATGCCATTCTTTTGCAAAAGAATTTAGAGAACTCATTGGAGAAGTATTCTCCCCCTCCATCTGACCTTAGGTACTTCACATGCTTTCTTGTCTATTTTTCAGCCACATCACGCTGAAATTCTAAAAATGAGTGAACATTTCACTCTTCTCTTTCATGAAATACACCCACACTTTCCTCGTGTGGTAATGAATGTTACGTAGTACTACCTGCAGCCACCCATAGACATAGTCTTCGCAGGATCCCATACATTTGAATGCACATCTAGTACATTCTTGCTCACATTTCTGTCGTGTGGAAATACATGTTTTGTTTGCTTTCCAAATTGACATGCTTCACAAACTTTTTGCATACCTTCAACTTTAAACTTAGACAGCTTTGTCACAATTTCTTTAGTTTGCATAGACTTCATTCTTTACACATTTATATGCTCAATTCTCTTATGCCAAATATCTGTATTTGCAACAACTCCTAAACCATTTGCAAACATTGCATCACTCACTTCAGGCATATTTATATTCAATGTAAACATTCTGCCCACTCTGTTGCCTTTTACAACCAACTTGCACTGATCTTTAAAGTCTTATACATAGCAGCCCATCAGGGTTAAACTGGACCTGCAAACCCTGCTCAACCATCTGGCCAAATGGAAACCATATGGCCAAATAGAAACCAGATTCTTTGTAATGTTTGAAACATGAAGTACATCTGAAGATACTTCACTTACCATCCTGCATAGACAATGGCACATCTCCAACATGGGCAATCGGATGAGCAGTGTCATCCCTTGTTTCAACAAAACTTGGTCTTTCAAGACACTTCATTTCCTTGAACCTCTCACCATGACTTGTCATGTGGTTTGAAGTACTTGAATCAACATACCATACATCATCTTTACATGCTGCTACATCATTTCCAGACATAACATTAACCACATGTTGCATAATAAACAACCTCTCATTATCCTCATTATTTCTGCTGAAGGATGCATAGTTGTTTTGCTGCACTTTTCTATTTCGCATGTCACTTTGCTTCTTATAGCAATCTGCCCGCACATGTCCAGGCTTACCATAGTAAAAACACTCTCGTGTATCATTATGCTGTCTTTACCAATTACCACGACCTCTTTGACTCCCCCAACCTCTAAATTGGCCTCTTTCAAGTGTGTGTTATTGTTGTGAATTATGGGACTGTTTACTACTGTTGACCATAATTTTGATTACATGTTCGGCCACCACCTTGGCCACGTCTATGACCTCTACCTGAACTTGTGTAGAAGGCATGCTGCTCTGAACTGTTTTTGTTTTGTGAAGACTGTTGATCTTCACCCAAGTTCTTCTCTTCAATAATCAGCATTGACACCAAATCTGTGAAGTTGGGATTCTCCTGAGTCTGAATAGACGTCTTGAACACCTTGTATTGTGGCCCGAGACTATGTAGACACACTTCCACCTTATCATCATCATCAACAGAAACACCAATTGATGCAAGGGATTCCACAATGCCCTTGATCTTCAAGGCATAATCATTCATAGACATATTCTTCTTCTCCACAATATGAAGCTCATTCTTCAACTCAATCTTTCATGCCTTGGTGTTAGTTTCATATAGCTTCACCGAGGTTCCCATGCCTTGATGTTAGTTTCATATAGCTTCACCGAGGTTCCCATGCCTCCTTACGTGACTTGGCATCCTGTATATGCCCAATCATGGTGTCATGTATATGCCCAATCTTTCATGCCTTGGTGTTAGTTTCATATAGCTTCACCGAGGTTCCCATGCCTCCTTACGTGACTTGGCATCCTGTATATGCCCAATCATGGTGTCCTGTATACTCATAGAAAGCCAATACATAACTTTCCTTGCTCCTTGATTCTAATCCTTGAACTCTTTTACATCTGCAGCCAGAGGGAGGCAGTTGGATTAATCTTCGGTGCCTCCTTATGTTCACCTTCAACGTAGTCCTAGTAACCTTTTCCCATCAGGAAATTTGTCAATCTAAACCTCCAAGCATGGAAGTTGTTCAAGCTTCTCTGAAACAATTTGGTTTATTCCATCATTCGACATCTTTTCTACAATACAAATTTACCAAAAACAACACTCTTGTTTGACCTGCATAAACTATTCTATTCTCTGCAGCGGTACTATACTGCACCCAAACTGTCACAACCAGTGACCTTAATTTGCATACATATACTCAATGGCAACTTTGAGACCTCTTTGCAGCACACATAGTGTCTGCACAACCAATCGCCCTTCCTGTAGTTCCAAAAATAGAGTTCTGCGCAGAGAATCACGCCTGCTCTGCAAACTGAAAAACGGAGGTCCAGACGCGCTTGAAGCTGACTTTTGGTCTGAAAAATGTTGTCCAATGGATATAGTTACCCTGTAGCTTTGGTCCCCCGCGAAGAAATCTCCTCAATCGGAGTTCGTTTTTCGGTGCCTCCCAAAGAGCTCCCGACGATAAGGTTGTAGTAGCCAACACAAAGGGGGAAGAGTAGATGAAGCTCTTATCCTCGTACCGCTTCCTGTGCTTCTCTTGCTTTTGCTGTTCAGCCCCCTTAGCATGAACCAGGCTCTAATACCATGAAAAGATGTAGGGGGGAAGAGAGCTTGAGCTCTTGCAAGCACACACACACTCACCAAACCCCAGAAGAGAACACACAATGTGAGAGGCTGAAAATTCTTCTTCTTCTTCACACACCAAAAGAGGTCTATAAAGAAGATAAAGTGACTAACACACATAATAGAGTATATACAAGTGGTCCATAATGTGAACACGCTAAGTGGAGTGGGTAGATGTGTACTAGTCTCGGTGTAGTCCAGCTGTAGAATCTCTGGCGAAGATATGTCGGTGCCAGCTACCAAACTTGCCAGTGACGTAAATGTCGAACGATCAGGTAGGTGCCTTGTGAGTGTCAGCTCATGTTAAGCTTGACATCTCAAACAGAGAGAGTGAGAGCCAAGAGAAGGAGGGTGGGAGAGTGAAAGAGAGGGAGAGAGAGGGAGGGTGAGAGAAGGAGAGAGGGGTGATGGTGGGGAGGGAAGAGAGAGAGGGAGGGAAGAGGGTGGGAGGAGGAGAAAGAGGGTCGTGTGGGCTGGGCGGTGCTAAGACAAGGAAAGAAAGAGAGGGAAGAGGGTGGAGAGGAGGAGGAGGAAGGGTAGGGAGGGAGAGAGATGAGAGAGAGGGAGGGTGGGAGAGTGAAAGGGAGAGAGAGAGGGTAGGGAGGGAGAGAGATGAGAGAGAGGGAGGGTGGGAAAAGGAGAGAAAGGGAGGGTGGGAGAGTGAAAGGGAGAGAGAGAGAGAGGGAGGGTGGGAGAAGGAGAGATGAGGATATAGCCCACCCACACACACACACACTCTCTCTCCCCCTGATGGAATCTAGATCACAAGATCTTTCTTATAATATATATCATGATATGGATATCAAGATAGCCCCTAACAAGAGGTGTTACCAGGAGGTTGTAACCTATATATAATGCACAATACATGTATTATAAGAGGGGAATCCACCCCTAGAGATAGGAATAGCATGAGCTGGGAGGAAGATAGTCTATGTATTGTAGAATCACATGAGGAATGAATATGCTACGCTTTAACTACGAGTAGTATGGTGTGAGCGAGTGTGTGGCTGACTCAAGAATTATGTAGTGCAAGGTAGTCTAACAGCATAATAGATGGTGTTAAGCAGAAGGCGTGTAAGTCTAGGTAGTGAGAGAGATTAGTCCTTGGCGGGAATACTTCCCAGAGAGAACCCTAACGCCCTCTTCCTTTTCTTCTCTTCCTCCTCTTGGTAGCTATGAGCCGAGACCAATGAAGTCATCTACACTTGACATGAGGGGTTCCACTCAGAAAGCATGTAGCTTTCTCTTGTTTTAATTCAAAAAGAAGATACAATAATATATAGGTTCCATCTCCCATGAGCCAAGATCGGTGGTCATCTACACTTGACACAAGGTGTTCCCACTGGGTTTATCTCCCTCCCCACCAATGAGCCAAGACCGGTGAAGTCATCTACACTTGACACAAGGTGTTCCCACTAAGTAAGCATGTAGCTTTCTCTTGTTTTAATTCACAAAGAAGAAATAACAATATATAGGTTTATCTCCCATGATTTAATTCACAAAGAAGAAATAACAATATATAGGTTTATCTCCCATGATTTAAGAAATGATGTCCGGCCACCTAGCCCTATCTAGATCTATCTTGGACTAACTCCCCTTTTATAATTGGCCTTTAGACCAAGGGGAATAACCTTAGAATTCATGCCACCTAGCCCTGTCTAGATCTATCCTAGGCCCTTTTGTAATTGGCCTTTTCACTAAGGGAAACAACCTTAGAATTCATATCTATATCAAATGCTCCTACATACTTATGGGACAAGATCTTGATGCATCTGGGTGCTAAATCTTCACTTGATTTATAATTGGCCTTTAGACCAAGGGAATAACCTTAGAATTCATGCCACCTAGCCTTGTATAGATCTATCCTAGGCTATCTCCCCTTTTGTAATTGGCCTTTTGACTAAGGGAAACAACCTTAGAATTCATGTCTATATCAAATGCTCCTACATACTTATGGAACAAGGTCTTGATGATTTGAGTGCTAGATCTTCACTTGACTTATTGATCCCAAAAGCCACCATGTAATCTCCCACATTCTTAATTTTCATCATAACAAATTACTTTGTTTCTCCATCAGAGAGAGCCTCTTTGAAGCTGGCTGGATTCTCAAGGTTTAGGATCCTTGTCTAATTCTTTGCTTCATATTGGTTTAGTATAGCCACCCATGCCTCAGCTATGGTAGTCATATATTGAATCAAAGTCAAAACATGAATCAATGGTGCCTTAGCTATGGTAGTCATATATTATTGAATCGAAGTCAAAACATGAATCAATGGTGCCTTAGCTATCGTAGTCGTATATTGAATCAAAGTCAAAATAGGAATCAATGATGTTGGTCATGATGGCACATAAACAATATGCATTCCTTCTTCTTTATGCCAAAGAAAGAGCTAGATTTGGTGAAATTGTTTACGTTGGTCCGCTAGATCAGGAGTTGGTTCCAACCTCACAACAACCCTAGTGGTGATCTTGGCGGTCTCCACTAACTCGTAAATAGTCCAAAATAAACCTTAACTTGAACTTCCATAGTGTATAGTTAGTTGCGTCCACCAATGGTGGTGGGGTCGAGCTCTTGTGGCTTTGTTATCGGTAGGTTGAGCCATTTTTCCAAATCCGCTAGCAAAGAGCTTGCTTTAATAACATGTAAGAAAATATGGCTTGAACACACACAAGCAGTTCCACACAAACAACATGATATTTCACAAGGTAAAGAACTTAATGCAAGAGAGATGGAGTACCATATTGAATACCAAATTACAAACTGATGATGTTTGCCCACCCGTACGCTTTGGGAAAGAGCTTTGATGGTGATCTAGGTAGCACTAAGGATGTTATATACTAGAAAGGGCGCATAGCATAGTGCAGATAGTCAATGATCTCAATATGAGAGAGAGGCTTCCAAACACATCTATGGTCTCATATGGACTGAACCAACCACATCACTCATGGGTTGTTTGTATTGTAGGGTGCATCTAGCATAGTGAGGATAAATCTAAAGTTAATGATCTCAATATGACAAAGATTCTTCCAAACACGTCTATGCGTCGTTTGTATCTTGGGGTGCATAGCATAGTGAAGATAGATCTAAAGATCTAAAGTGAATGATCTCTATATGACAAAGATGCTTCCAAACACGTCTATGGGTGGGTCATATCGTAGCTTGACCACCTTACGAACAACCGACCACATGACTCGACTAGGACAATTAGGTTAAACATATAATCAAAGTCTATGAAGTGCCACGCCTCTCTAAGGTGTTGTGTTGACATAATAAAGCTTTAAGCATTTAATGAAATGAAAAATGATTTTTAATGAAAAATGCTTTTGAAGGTGACACATCACCACAAGTAGTAGTGATATAATATATCTATTTTTCACAAACTAGTGGTACTACCTGCTTTGCAAGTGCCCTTGTATGCAAATGTGCAAGATTTTTGTACATGGGTTTGGAGGATTAATATATTAACTTATGATTGAATGGTCAAAGGGAGGGTTGGTTGATGTGGGTGGAGTAGTCCCTTGTGCCAGCCCCTTCCCAACCCATCCACTCCTCCCAATCCTCCCACGTGTCATCATTCACCCCCATCATGGGCTCCGGCACAAAGGGCTCACCAGCCAATGCATCCGCATTCCCTTGCAAGCAATCCATGATGGTCTGCAGTTTCAATTTATTTTATTAAAAAGAGAACAACCCTCCCTTAGCACCTTCTATATAACCTAAGGTCAAATTAATCTAATTTATGAAGATGGCATCAATTATTCATCTCTTGTTTTACCTCATAGGCATCGTTGATTTGCATGAAGTTGGAGGTGCAAGACTCGCCTTTGCAGACATCCGGGTGAAACTGCAAGAAGCAACAACGATTTTACACAACAAGAGAGAGAGAGAGAGAGAGAGAGAGAGAGAGAGAGAGAGGGGTTAACTATGCTTATTTATCTTAATCACTTGCCTGCAGCGCCAGCTTGCGATATGCCTTCTTAATCTCCTTCTCTGATGCTCCTTGATTAAGCCCTAATCTCTGGAAGGCTCTGTGGGGGCCTGCATAAGCCCTTGCTAATCCGGCCTGTTTAGGCAGCCTAATTGAAGATCGACTTGTAGATCCGAGCTTAACAAAGGGCCTTGATTGCAGGCTGGTGGCAATGCTGGGGAAAGTCATTAAATCGATCAGAACAAGATCAAAACTACTGCAGATGATGGTGGGCAGCTCAAGAGGAGGAAATCTAAGCGAGAAATGAGACGCCGTGCGTGTGCGTGTGCGTGTGCGTGTGCGTGTGTATAATGAAAGGTGGTTTCAGAAAAATGATTAGTGGATAAAATAACGTGGACTTCCCAAAGAGGAAAGACTTATCCTCATGATTAAGAGAATTACGTAGCTGCCAAGTGGACACAACTAGCCTTAAACGGCAATGGTCGGAGCAAGGAATATCGTGATTCGTGGCACAACTTGGAGCCAAGGCTTTTGACCCCTTCTCCCTAACCTATGGCTTTAGGATGACTTTGAGGCCTCCACTCACCTCACATCTCTGATTTTTATTCGTTGTGTTATATTTTTTTGTTAGGAGCTTGGTTTTTTTTTTAATCGTACCCCTTATGGGATGAGAGTGGGATGAGTTGATTGTCTATATCGTACCCCTTATGGGATGAGAGTGGGATGAGTTGATTGTCTATATCTGGATAAAAATCTTGAAAAAAACTCGGTTTTTGCAATGCATGCTGTGAACATCTCTCTCTCGCTCTCTCTCTCTCTCTCTCTCTCCCCCCATTAGAAAGGACAAGAGTCATGCTATCTCTTTGCCTCTCTTCACGAATACGCAAGTTGTGCTCTCGCTTTCTCCCATCTTTCTTTGGTGCTCTCTCTCTCTCTCTCTCTCTCTCTCTCTCTCTCTCTCTCTCTCTCTCTCTCTCTCTCTCTCTCGCCAAATCAGAGCCATTATCGCTCGGCATCGGAGGCGCTTACCTCGCTTCTACGACCTCTCCATTCTAGACAGCCCCATAGCGGAGATATTTGATCTGAGGAGAGGGCAACACTTCAACTGATCAGCATACATGGATCTACTTGATATACATTTTCCAGTATTTCCTACTCAGTATCATCTAGGAGTCTTACTTATAGTTCTTATAATTGTAAGACAATCAGCTTATTGTACTTTTTAGTTTCATTTAGTTGTTCCCTTTGATGAGACACCAACTTCAGATGTACTCTCAATTTTGGTCTCATAGGCCATCATGGCCTCTTGGAGATGTTAATATATCATTTCATTTCTCTCTCTCTCTCTCTCTCTCTCTCTCTCTCTCTCTCTCTCTCTCTCTCTCTCTCTCCATTTTCTTCCTCTGCTTTCACATCCTCACATGTAACTAATTTAAATCCATAAGCATTCCCCTTAGATTTTTCTCTTCCCATTGAAAAATAGAGCTTCCTTTGAGTAGCTAGGAAGTTATGTAGCAAAAGAGCTATATACATATATTACTAGTATATATACAAACCTTTCATGCCACAGTTGACTTTTGTATCCTATAAAGCTACCCAAAGGATGCTACCAAGGAATGTTGGTCCACAATAATGTCAAGCTTGTAAAGCTTTCCATCATTTCTCATAGCACGAGCAACAAGCTGTTCTTCATCTCCTTGTAAGACACCTATCTTTGTAAAATTCCATGTTCATATCATGATAAGCAATAAAACCAACTTAAAGTAAATCTCTTGCTAAATTTGGAATCAACAAAGCATCTTGCTAAATTTGGAATCAAAGCATCTTTGACATGCACCATATCCCTCAATGCCTTGAGCACTATTATCTCAAAGAATTACAATATTCCTCAATGCCTTGAGCACTATTATCTCAAAGAATTACAATATTCCTCAATGCCTTGAGCACTGTTATCTCAAAGAATAGGACTATTCTTGCAATCCTCTTCCACAAAGAATAGGACTACTATCTCAAAAAATAGGACTATTCTTGCAATCCTCTTCCACAAAACTTGAAAACCAATCCTTATGAAATGAAATGTCATATGAGAAGATGCACCATAATCAAGAGACCATTCACCATCTTCAGCTGAAATGTTTGTTTGCCATGAGTAACAATTCATCTTTGTGCTGTCTTTTATCAAAAAAGTTTGAACCTTACATTCCTTGTTTGGAAAAGTTTCTTGCTTTTCCCCTTCTTTCATTCAAATTTTGTGCTTGTTGCTTGATGTGGCAATCCCTTTCAACATGCACTTCTTTTCCACAACAATAACAAGGACCTTTTCTTTGAAATATTAGATGGTCTAAAACTTCCTCTTCCTCTAGTGGTGTAAGATGAATTGTACCTTTGTTGTTGTTGACCTTGATTACTAAAAGAAGAGCCAACACCTTGGCTTTGCATAAGTTGACTGAAAGGAATTTTGAAATTACCTCTTTTATAGGGCTTTGACCTCCTCTTCCTCTTTGAAAGTTTGATCCCATATTGTATGCTTCTTCATTCCCCAAAACCCTTAGGGGTCATCTCCATAGATCTCAACTCTTTTTGGAGTAAAATGTATGAAACTTCTTCAAAAGAGTGAGGGTGCTCACGAGCCATTAGAGCTCTACACAAACTTTTATACCAAGATCCTCAAAACCAACATTTTTCATTTTTGAACTTCTATACTTGATAATTCTTATTATGCAACATTGATGCATCCAATCTTTCACCCATCTTTTCAACTCTCGTCGTCATAGAGCAAAGGTGCTCATGTGCATTGTCCACAAAGAGTTTGTTCACAAAGAATTGGAAATTGGAAACCACCAAGAGATGCACACAAATCTCACACATGGATTTCACACCATGGATCATAAGGATGATTGGCCATTCACAATGTTGCAAATCACAAAGAGATTTTCACCAAGGGAAGTCCTTTATAACATGAGGACATTACAAAGGCTTTACAAAGGATTAAACACAAAGGTTAACAAATTTTAAAAGGTCCTCCCTTCATTCAAGGAGGGAAAGGGGGGGAAAAGGTGTTCCTTGATTTGTACACCAAACGGGCTCACTCCTTTGGAGAAGTATGCCACATAGAAGACATTTCCAACTTAAACTAGGTCCTTACTTTATAGAGAGGCTCTTTTTGAGCTTGGTTAAGCTTACACAAAGCTTAACTAGCTCACACGGACTCACAATTGAGAGCTTCTTTAGCCATAAAGTTGTACAATTTTACAGAGCAGTTGAAGATGAAGAACCCGACTTGTACACCCTCTTTTCTCATAGCTCTCACAAAAAGCTTGTTGTTTACCTCACACACAGTGAATATCACACAGTTGAGCTTGCAGCTCATGAACTTGAAAGTTCAACTCCCATAGAGGCTTAAATTCACCGCATTAAAGTTGTTTTTGAGTTAGATGAGATCACCTTAAGCTTTAATCAAGTCAAAACTACAAAGATGATGCCTCACACAACAGCTCTCAAAATTCCAACATTATTGACCTTGCACTTTAGGCTTTACCAATTCAAATACACTTTAGGCTTTACCAATTCAAATACACTATACAAACATTATTAAGGAATTATTTAAGATTAAGTCTTACTCATAGTAGTTAATTAGATTATTTAAGGATTAAGGATTATTTAAGATTAAGTCTTACTCATTCAAATACACTTTAGGCTTTACCAATTCAAATACACTATACAAACATTATTAAGGATTATTTAAGATTAAGTCTTACTCATTCATAGTAGTTAATTAGATAATATACTCATGAGTGTTCTCTAATCTCACACTATGTGCTTTAATCTCAAACTTCACATGCTTAAGTCTTACTCATTCATAGTAGTTAATTAGATAATATACTCATGAGTGTTCTCTAATCTCACACTATGTGCTTTAATCTCAAACTTCACATGCTTAAAAGTGAAGGAGAACAGGATGGATTTAGGCATGCATGTGCAAACCATTTAAAGTTAACTTGGTCTTTTTTGAAGCCCACTAGTGTGTTAATGGAAAAACCTAGACAACTAGTTTGACACGGTTTCAAATGCATTATAGCACTCCTATGTGTTGATTCAGTGCTTGATAAACTAAATGTTAACCACTTTGCTCATTAATATGGTTTTGCATGTCTGTCCTACCGTAAGGCCTTTTATCGCTCCTTGAACGATCATTTATCTTTTGTAAGACAATATTGAAATATATAATGCAGCCTTATTCTAAGCTTAATGTCACATAGGGGAAGTCTAGAACTTTGCGTACATACTTGCTTAAGAGTAGCAAAAGTGGTCGGATCATTTTTAATTTTTGGTTGGCCTAATATGAAAACTAGTCACGTATATATGTAAATTTTGACATTAAGAAATTGTTATGAGAATTACTCTTGGTTATTAGGAATTATATTTATTATTTTATATTGGGAATGCCCGTGTGGGCCTATTGTGGTACTTGTAATTTGATATTATGGCTGCCTATATCTCATGATGATGTTGGGATTAATTGATGTGTTCAATTGATTATTTAACTAACGTGGATTATGTCTATGAGTATAGGTACCGAATTGTGCGAGGGTGCCGATTGAGGTGTTGCACTATACGAGGGTATCGATTGAGGTGTCGTATGGAATGAGATGTGCAAGGGTACCGATTTAGGTATCACACTATACGAGGATACCGATTGGGGTGTTGTATATGGATGGTGGATTGAGCAGTGGTGTGAAGATGAAGATCATGTGCTAATCATGTATTCAATTTTCATTAATTATTTTTAGCCTTTCATATGGCTAGATTATTTTATGTGCCAGTGTGCACAAGTTTATTTTATGTGTAAATGTGCACAAGGTTATTTTATGTGTGAGTGTACACAATATTATTTTATGTGTAAAGGCCCTTTAGTATTTATCATTGGGGAAAGATTTTGGTATGTATAAACCTTAGAAACCTTGACAAGGTTATTTATATGTAAAGCAAAAGCCCAAAATTGTATGCACAACTATTAATAGCTCCTTGGGCTATATATTGAATAAAATTATCGAAATACTCAGGTCATGGAAGTGTGAGCTACATGCTTGAGGGGGGAGATTGCACTCAATACTTGCCTTTTGTGTGGTGATTTGTCTATTCTATCTTATGTTTTTATTTTATTTTATGTTCAATTTTGATAATCTGATTCAATTATATGGTTAAATTTTGATGTATATGCACGTTTTGATTAATTCTTGAAAAAGTATTTGAGGTCCCATGTGAGTGGTATTGTGGTATAGGTATCAAGTGGTATCGTGGTATTGGTATCAGGTATCAGAGCATAGGGGTACTTGGAATTTGAAGAATAGGAAGGGTATAGAGCATAGGGATACTTGGATTTTGAAGAATAGGAAGAAGCTCACAAAAATCCAAAGGGTAAAGAAAAGAAAAGCCCAAGAACTCTTGGACAAAGCTTGGAAGGTTTACTCTTGGACAAAGCTTGGAAGGCTTTTTGAAGATTTATGGAAAATTTCTTGGACAAAGCTTAGAAGGTTTTTGGAAGGTTTATGGAAATTTCTAAGCTATAGGATGGAGAACAAGATCCATTATTGTCACCTTTTCTTCAGAAACCACTTATGTGAAGACCAAAACCACCTTCTTGAAAAAAAGTGTTTTTTCTCAATTCTTAGGCTCTTTATGATTCTGACTGTATAAATAGAATCACCAATTGGAGGAGCCTTAAGCCCAATTTTTAAATTGCTAAACCCCTGATCATGGCGAAAATCCATAATGGAGGGTGGGTAATTGCCCATAAATCAATTTGAGGGAAAAAGCGCTTATTGGCTTTAAAGTAGATTAATCTTAGATTAAGAAAATTAATTAAGAGAGAGAAGCTCAAGTTTTAAAAGCACACTCAACAGATTATTTATTCTATCCACTATAGTCGTGACAACAAAACCATGGAGAGGCGAATTTTTTTTTTCCAGGTTGCATTACACGTACTTTTCTTCTCCCAGTCGACTAAAGCCAAACCTCTGAAGCCTTATGCTTTTTTATCATTTAAAAAAAAAACAGAGAGTTTGAATTTTTCCTTTTCCTCCTTTGCTGTTTGTAGAGGTTTGATTTTAAGTTTTTTTTTAAAAGCTTTACTATATAAAGCTAATAGTTAAAGCTTTAATCTATAGAGTTTATTTTTTTAAAAAGGAAAAGACTTTCATCTTCTTAATTGCGAGCTGTGGCTAGCTATGGGAAAGTTTATATGTATATATATACACGTATATATACATATATATACATATACATACATACATACATACATACATACATATATATATATATACACACATATATATATAAATATATATAAAGCCTAAGTTATAAGCTTTAACCCCTTGTCTATTTTAAGTTTTAAAAGCTTATCACCTATTACATAAGCTTTTATTTTCTCAAGCTTCTAAGAGCCCTCCTTGGCCAGTTATAAAGTTCTCAAAAAGTTTTAGATTAAAGCTTGGTCAAAGATTTTAAAAAAAGGGGCTTTAAATTTATTAAGTTATTAAAAAAAAGAGGTAAGTAAGCCTTGTCCTTTGTTTTAAAACTGGTCGCCTTCGAGTTTTATCTTTTCTTTATTTTTTTCCTCTATGGGTGTTTTCATGCGTGTTTAGTTTTTACCAAATCAAGCCAAATTAGCTTAGGTTATAGCTGAAAGCATAGCTATTCCAAGCTATTAAACCTATCTTTTAGAGTTATAAATTTAAAAAGCCTTGTTTATTTAAACCGTTTCAAAAGCTTAATCTTGCTCAAATTTAAAGCTTGTGGAGTCAAAATTTAAGTGGCCCAAAACCCTATCCATAATTTTTATACGAGGGTGTTAAATAGCTTATGTATACGTAAACCTTTATTTCCCTTGCGAAAGCATAAGTAAAGAACTTTCTAAAACTGAGAGATGGTGGAATAATTAGCAAAATTTTCCATCATGTGACTCTAAGAGAAAACCTATTAGAGACTTCCCTCTAGACTTATATGATAATTGATAAATTATGACCAAAAGGTTGCCTTCTTCAAGTTTGAGGGGACTCTTTCTCAACATACCTTATGAAGGTATTTATAAAAGATTCAATGACATTTATGCCATAGATTTTGTCCATTGTTAGAAAGAAAAACATGTTCAAGTTTATTTTGTTTGGCCTAGTTTGAATTAGAGACACTAGAAGATGTGTTAGAAATTCTAGCATGTCATCTTTGTGTGTATGATGGAACTCCATTAACACAAGTGCATGGTCACAACTCTTTCTTTGAAAGATTGTACAAACACTAAGTCCTACTTAGTTTAGAGACCTTCTTTATGACCTCAAGCAATCACATATGACCTTTCCCCAGTAATGTCTTTTGACATTAACTCGCCTATGACTTGAATTTTTTTATAATTTTGATTCCTAAGAAAGAGTTATCGGGAAATAGTTAAATTCATGTTCTCCTTTATCAATCAAGGTTGTTAGAATTACTACTAGTCATTCATTATATTCATGTTTATATTGTGCTTAAATTTTGGAGGTATTGAAAAGTCAATTAGTCTATTGTTTATTTACGATCTAATATGCACTCAAAAACCTCCCAAATGAGACCAAAAATAGTTGTAAGACACTACACCAATAAAAACTCTAGATCTCCACGGATTCTCTATTCTAAAAATTGGGAAGTTTTAACTGCCAAATGTTTTGTGTCTATAGTATTATGACCCGGGCATCTCCTCATGACCCTTATCCACCTTCGAAACTCCTACTACTTATGGCAAAGTGTAGCCGTCTAGCTTATTTATCCAAACGGAACGATGCTCTATTTCAGCAATTACTGTGGATATTCAATAATCAACAAGGTCAAAGATTTGGACATGTGACCATGAAGAATGTTTCGTCATGATACCCATTGGTAACACCAGAGTTTTCGCTTCAAACATCCATTTTTGTCAGATCATGGAACATATAAACATCATTCGGGGATATAGCATAGAGGATGACTCAACAATATTAATGGTGGGGAATGTATTACTCGACTTCATTATCTTAAAACTAAGTTACCACCCAAGAAAGTAATTGTACCTAATCACATCCGTATTATTAGATGATTGTAAAGTTTATTATTGAACTTGTTATAGTTAATGTTTTCATCCATTTTGAATTCCATTTTTCTTTAATAGCAAACAACTCTCCAACTTAAGGTAAGTTTCTCCAACTTTGATATCAATAATCAGTTTATATTTTATTTTCATGATGTCAAGTATTACTTCAATTATTGTTTCTAGTACTATTGCAATAGCAACTCTTAAATTCTGACCTTAGTTGTTATTTTTCTCCTTCTTCAATATTTTATTTTTAAATTAAGAAGTTTATAATTAATGTGCATAGAAAAATATAAAGAATCACATATCCTTGGAGTGTTAAAATTATTTTTCCCAGATAATTTCAACGACACTACAATAATGAGATATGTATTCTCTAACATTTTTCTTATAAAAATATTTTTTATTTCTTTAGTTTCAGCTATGTGGCAGATTTACCAAATGTGCGCTTTTGCCGCACAGGTCGTAGCTGGGGACTTACCGGGCACCGTATGCGAGCCACGAATGGCTGCAAGCATACAACCAGGGAAGGAAGCTCAAAACAGAATGCAAAAGGTGTGTCACTCACCGCTTAACTGCCGCCTTGAAGGATTCCCGCGTCGCAGCCGTGAAGGAGGAGCCGCCGTCGCGCCGCTCTACCGCCTCTCCGCCACCGTGCCGCTACACAGTGCTCGATCGCTCTCTCACTCTCTCTCTCTCTCTCTCACACACACACATGCAGGAGAAGGAAACCAAAGAGATAAGGCAAGAGCACTCTTCTATTCACAACACATGAGAATGAGGATTTTAGGGTTACATTTGACTCTTATAGGTGACTTGGCCGTTCACACTTGGGCGCCCATACATGGCCGACCGACCCTAACCCTTATCCTACTGATATCCAAGGTGCGCCTCTCATCGGCGATCACCCAATCCCTTTATCCTTAACATATGGTGCCGACAAGCCCGGCCCATGACTCAGAATATTTAAATTAATGACGTAAAACATAGTGCGTCCGCCATGGGTTAACATGCCCCCCTTCCTGATGTAGATTCTGTCCTCGGAAGCTATGGTATGGTAAGCTCGAGAGGGTTGTTGTAGTAGACCGTCTGCAAAATAGGGAAGTAGAGTGAAAGTATGCTAGAATTCAAAAGATATAAAGTGTAGAAATTCAAGCATGCTAGACCACAATGGATGTTGCTATGAGAACTTAGTTTAAGGGTCACATGAATGAGCTAGTGTAGCAAATTAACGGGAGTTTAGAATTATTGAAAGTAAATCAAGAGTAAGCAAGGTGTCAAAGGTTAATCAAGGTTTATAAGTGGCCTAAGTCAAGGAAAATAACCAAGCTTAATAAATAAACACATGACCACACTGTGTCTACTCTAAGAACAAGTTAATACCACAAGCCTAGGAAAACAAGAAACATCAGAGTTACAGGAGCTTGTTGCCTCTCTTTTTTTCTTTTTTTCTTTTTTTTTGCACGTGACAATTTTTACACACATTGGCGACCTTCCTAAGGCAAAACTAACATCGATCCTGGTACCATGTTTAACACAAGGCATTATCCAGGAATCTATTAGCTCACTTTAGGCAAGGCTACCCCCTACCAACCAAGGCATCGGTCTAGAGTAGAATACTCCTCGCCTACCAAGTATCGATAAGGCGATAGTCCAACATTAAAGCACATCATAGACTTGTATTGCCATTTATTGTAGGCTTTTTTTTTTTTGGTTTCTTTTGATCTTCGCTCCTGAACTAAAATGTGTTCTTACATCCTTACGACAAGGGGTAAAAGCTATGTCCTAGAGGTCAACACACACACAGCCAGGTGTTCAAACATTAAGATGGTTTGACCCTAGACCTAAGACAATCGTATTCCAAGGTTAACTAAAGACGTCATGCTGCCTAGGAATATTTCCAATAAAGTTAAGCTCATTAATGATTTACACTAGTATGCAAGCAACTTCAAAAACTAAGTAGTACATTGACAATTTCCATGTGGTCATGCCTTATAGTTTATGAAATTAATTGAACAGTAAAAACGAAAGAGAGTGGGTATGGAAGAATTACACCTGTAATTGGAGATCTCCTTGATTCGATGAGACAGCTTGCAATTTGATGTAGATATATTTTGATGAACGTTGCGGCAGTCTCAGGACTTAAAAGCGAACCCACCTCAAACTTTTTTAACCTGTACAATCAACTAACAAGCACTATACCTCGAGAGGCACATCAGTGTGAAAATTTCAAGATTTGTTTAAGGAATCTAAACTAGAAAAAACTTGGAAACGCTAACCTACCTACCAGTCACCACACTACTACTGAGGATACGGTAAGAGGATGTTGTAGAGTCCTGGCTCTAGCCCTAAGGCTAAGCCTCTATCCGCATCATCCAAACAAATAAAGTCAACCTCAGTAGTACCATGAGTTTCATCCGTCCATTCATCATTGTCAGATATTTCCTTTTCATTTTCCCATCCACATAAACTCATCAAAAATGTAAACATGCGAGGATAGTCATCTTGTGGAAAAGGAAAGCATTGGGCTATCGAGGATATGTCCTCTACGGAGTAGGGGTCAGTCATGGTCAATAGGCGAATTAGCCATTCTAATTCCTCAATATTTTCCTCTCTGGCTAGTACATCTATATGATCCCATTCAGTTTCAATTACAGGATAGCACATGTGGAATATCTGAGAAAGGTACAGATGATACCTCTCACCAAAGGTAGGAGTGGATGAAGTGTATGATGATGGGGCATCTGCCATATCTGCAAACACAGATATAGCATCAGTAGGTTTATGACAGGACAATCTAGTTCTTGATTGTTTACGGATATTTCTCTTGTTTTTGTGCTCTTGCTCTTTTTACTATTTTTTGTTTTTCTTTTCTTTGTTTTTGTTTTTGTTTTTTTAAATGTATGAAGCTATATATATACATCCCCTTGAATTTGGCAATTACATGGTCAGGGGAGAAGGTTATAAGGAGGAAGCATTAGAATGTCGAGCGTGAGTACATGCTCCCCCTTTCCTTGGGTAGATCATATTATTTGCAATGATGTTGCAGCCTCTTGGAACCAATTTGTCCAGCGGGTCATAGGTTGTGATGTGGGCAGATAGCTTTTTATGACCCTTGTGGCCACATTCAATTGTAGAGATGGTAGTGTACGCTCCCATTGACGAATGGAGGAAATGGTTTCCGACAATACTATTACAAGGGGAGACGTAGACTCATCGGTTTTTTGTTGGGTGTTGGCAAGAGTAGGTGTAGAGCATGTAGAAACTTCTATATCAGCGTGTGCCTGGCATGAGGAGCTAGAAGCTTCATGTGGCTCCCCCCTTCCTGAGCTAGGTGGTAATGATCGATATCGTTTGGGAATCCAAACTAACTCTGGAAGAAGTGGTGTGGAGCACTCTGTTACCTTTCCCTTACCACGATCTTGAATTATCGTTGGGGTGGCAACAATTGGTTTGCAAGGTTTTACAAGTGATGTAGAGGGATTCAGCTTATGTTTAGGGACCCAAATCTGGTCATTTCCCTCGTAGTACCCTTGGGCTACTAATATTTTTTTTGGGATCCATCGTGATGTTACATTGCCCTTTTTCGGGTGGGTAGCTGCTTTCCTTTTACGAGGCTTCTTGGTGGCTGAAGGAGATTGAGCAGGGGAAGTAGCTGTTAGCGAAGCTTTGGGGACCCATTTGTATGTACTCTTTGGCATAGTAAGCAAAGCTTTAGGGACCACCTTGCCTGTTTCCACTCTTGGCGTTGAAGCGTTAGAGGGGTGGCCAACAATCGAAGATGGTTTTGCCACTGGACTTTGTGATTTTTCATTATCTAATATTTGAGTGGATGACTTAGGTGCGGGATTTTGAGCGGTCAGACCTAGTGTTGGTTCTTGCGTTGTGACTTGTCTGGTTGCCCAATCGATATTGCACTTGGTGGCCATCATCCATTTGCGCCCTAAGTTTACAGTCCCTTCCCTGGTACCAGCAGGCATAACCAAAAAGCTTTGAATTATGGTTCCCTTGTCATAAGCAACCGGAGTGTGCAGAATTCCTGAGACAGGGGTTTTCTTCTTGTTGATTCCTTGAACTTGGATAGAACTCTTGGTTAAAGGTGGTTTTCCCAGTTGACACCACACGCCATATGATAGCAAATTGTGTTGAGCTCCTGTATCCAATAATGCATTATACAACACCTCCCCGTAAGGACTCTGTAACTCAATTGGGTACCTTAGAGGTGGGTCAGATTCCAGTGCATCCTCTTCTGCTTCCTCGAAAAATACTTGCGTAATTCCCAAGTTGGCTTCTCGTTGTCTCCTAGCACGCTGTTGACGTTCTTTGGCTTCGACTCTTGCTTGTATCTTTTTAAGCTCAGCCTGTTCTTTAGCTGCCTTCTTTTGATGGATTGCATGTAACTCCTCTTGGCTTAGGGGGTCATAGTATCTTTTGAATTTACTCCCATTAAGGAATCCAATGGTTTCAACTCCGTCGAGAGTCTCCACTCTGATGGTACCTTGCGGTGTAATTTCACATACTCTATACGGTCCCTTACCAGCATATTTGAGCTTCTTCTTTTCGTTTCGCACTCCATACATCAAGACTTTATCCCCAACCTTGATGTCCTTGTCCTTTAGATGGCGATCAAACCATTTTTTCCTTCTATCCTTCTCCACAAGGGCATTGTATACAGCCAATTGTCTTTCTTCGTTTAGCCGCTCAAGGATATATAGACGCTCTACTAAGGGATTACCATCCCAACCCTCTTGAGTAGCAACACGAAGACTAGGAATGACAAATTCCCATGGCATGACTGCTTCTTGGCCATATACCATTTTGAATGGTGTGCAATTAATAGCCACTTTGTACGCAGTACGATAGGCCCATAAAGCTGTCGTGAGCTTTAGATCCCAATCCGTGCGATGAGCTTCAACTGTCTTTGTCAAAACAGAGATTAAGGTCTTGTTGGTACTCTCGGCTTGGCCATTCGCTTGCGGATAATAAGGAGTAGATTTATGATGGGATATCATGAAATTTGTTGTGAGCTCCTTAATCACTTCATTTATAAAATGCGTACCATTGTCGCTCACAAGTTCAAAAGGACAACCGAAGCGTGTGATTATATTTTCAAAGAGGAACTTGGCTGTTGTCCTCGCATCTGCCTTACGTGTCGCTTTCGCTTCAGCCCATTTGGTCATATAGTCAGTGGCCACAATAATATAGCGAGATTGTGTGTTTCGGGCCGCTGGGCTAATTGGACCTACAAAGTCTAAACCCCACTTTTCAAATGGTTGGTTTACTTTGATTGGATGTAGGGGCATCTGATCTTTCCTCTGGGGTTTCTTATATCGTTGGCATTCATCGCAACCCTTCACAAAGAGTGATGCATCTTGGAACATAGTGGGCCACCAATACCCTGATTGTAAGATCTTTCGCGCAGTTAAGTCTCCTGAGAAGTGACCACCGGCTACGCCCATATGTGCCTCTTGCAAAATGTATAGATACTCATCCTCTCGGGCACAACGCCTAAGAACGTCATCCTTTCCTCTTTTATAAAGAGTCCCAGCTATCAGGCAATAGGGTTCGCATTCTTTGATTAGCTTTCGAGCTAGATCTTTACGAAGCTCCTTGGGTGGAAAGCCATTAACCAAAAAGTTAACAATCTTCTCACTCCATTCAGGCATTGTCTCCACCATGAACAGGGAAGTGTCCGGTAAGTCATCATCAACCCCCGTAGGAGCCTCACCATTAGGTATGCGAGACAAATGATCAGCCATAACATGTTTCTTGCCAAGTCTCACAACAACCGTGAAATCAAACTCAAGGAGAATCAATAGCCATCGTGTGATTCTTCCTGTGGAGCATGGTTTGTTTACCAGATACAATAATGCTTGATGATCCACATAGAAAACAAACTTGGTGGCAAGGAGGTAATAACGAAATTTCCTTACTGCATATATCATTGCCAACCCTTCTCGCTCCGTAGTGGTGTAGTTCATCTCAGCATCGTTCAACTGGCGACTGGCAAAGCTAATGGGGTAGTCTAGCTTATGTTCTCCAGGTTGAGTTAACACACACCCAATAGCAAAGTTTGATGCATCAATATGCACATGGAAGAGTAAATCCCAGTTAGGCATTCTCAAGATTGGAGCACTCGCCAAGGCCTTCTTTAATAGCTCATAGGCACGGTCACATTCTTCGGTCCAAATAAACTCGATGAGAAGCTTATACAATGGTCGAGCTATCTCGGCGAAGAATAGAATAAACCTTCGATAATAACCAACGTGGCCCATAAAGCGTTGGACTCCCTTGTAGTTGGTGGGTGGGGGTAATTCCAGAATGACCTTGATTTTACTCTCGTCAGTAGAAATCCCATTTTTGGACACTATATGCCCTAAGATAACTCCGTGTTTAACCCAGAATTGGCATTTGAAAGGATTCAAGGAGATGCGATATAATCTACACCTTTCAAATACTTTTCGTAAACACATCAAGTGCTCATCCCAAGAGGAATGAACACAAAGATCGTCTAAGAAAGCTTCACAGAAGTCCCTTAGATATTCCTTAAAGGCTGTGTTTATCAATCGTTGGAATGTTGCAGGTGCATTGGTCAAGCCAAAAGCCATGACGCGAAAGGCAAACACTCCAAACTCCGTGATAAATGCTGTTTTAGCTTGGTCCTCGACTGCAATTGTGATCTGATTGTAACCCGAGTACCCATCTAAAAAGCTATATGCCTCCTTGCCTGCCACTCTTTCAAGCACATGTTCAGAATATGGCAAGGGGTAATGATCCCTTCTGGTGGTTGCATTAACCTTTTTGAGATCAACGTACACTCTGAGTTTCCCATTCTTCTTTGGTACGATGACTATCGGAGAAACCCATTCTGAGTGCTCAATAGGGTATATGAATCCACATTTTACAAGCTTTTCAATTTCCTCTTGTACAATCTTTGCGTACTTAGGATTCATTGGGTAGGGACGTTGCTGGACTGGTTTAGCAGTGCCAATCATTGGAATCGTGTGTTGCACCACCGAAGGTGGAACACCCTTCATATCATGATATGTCCAAGCAAATATGTCCTTGAATTCTTTAAGAAGCTTCGTAAGTGCAGCTTCTTCCGCCTTGGTGAGGTCTTGAGCAATAAAAACTGGTTTAGACTCCTCACCCGGATCTGCTAAGTCTATCTCCTTAACTACCGCAGGGCCATCGTAGACACCGCTACTCCCATTGGTAGGCGTTCGTTGGGCTTTTGTGTAGACTACTTTACGTTCCCCTGTGGTGAATGATTTGAAATGCTCGGGTGCGGGGTGTAAGTCTACTGGTTCTTGTTGTGCCCATTTTTTTTCTTTTAATTCCGCCTCCTTTTGTTGTTGAGCCAACTCTTGGTTTTGCCGCCTTCTTGCAGTACGACTTAGTTTCGGCTTCTCTTCGATTTCTAATTGGGCGACGTCATGAGGTTGCGGAATACACCACATGACACTTTGGAGATATTGTCCCCAATTATTAGCTATCTTTCGATGAGCATCAATGGCTCCTACATAACTGAGCCATTCTGCAGTGGATCTTTCCTTGTTTATTGCAGTGCGTACATTAGCTCGATAGCGTTGGCGCTTATGTCTCGTTTTCTTCTTACCAAGTTTTTGATTTTTGTTTCTATCAGATTCGGACTCACTTGGTCGATCTTCACTTTCGGATGAACTGTAGGAGGCCACTGTCCTAAGCCTTGAGCACCTTGATTCCACATTTGGGTGAATATTTGATTCATTTTCCCCATCAGGCTCAGGGTCAGTTTCTTCTTGAGATTCATACTCAGAGTTGCATTGGTCAGAGTCTTCGCTACTTTTAGTGTCGGTGGAGTTTGCCACGTTCTCGCCATCAGGAGTCAAGTGCATAACACCTATCATGTTTATTGGCACTAACGGTGGCATATCTTGCCCCTCAGGTGTTACCCAACTTGTGCCTCTATTTCCCCATGTGTCTATGGTTGCCGCTAGGTGTACCCAATCCACGTTATCCGACTCAGTCATACCCGGTAGGACATCCATGTAAGGAGAATCTTTCCCATCATCAGTCTCTTTTTTGCATGTATAGCAATACCTTAATGGGGCGGAGTGAATAGTGGTATCTGATCGATTATCAATGATAACCTTGCTTCCTAAAGGATGCGCACGACCATTCTCAAGATCAACTCGAATGACAGAGTCCTGGAATTGTAGATAGACATGGTTTTTCGACCAGTCATGCACCATTTGTGCTTCCCTCATGAAAGGACGTCCTAAGATCATTTGATATGACATAGGATGCTTGGAGAAATCCATTACAATGAAGGTATGTCGTACCTTGTATCCCAGAACCTTGATCTTAAGGTCCCTTAACATTCCAATAGGTTTAGCAATAGTTCCATTTGCCATCTTAACCACTATGTTTGTGACTTCGAGGTGAGGCCTTCCCATAGATTCCCAACAGTTTTTAGTCACAATGCTCACTCCAGCACCACCATCAAGGATTCCCTTTAGAGTTAATCCCTTGGTAGTAATGGGGAGGGTTGCATTAGATTCGTCACCTTCAAAGTACTGTCCCAACTTGTTCACATGTATTTCCACGACCGAATCTTCATCAAAGTTGGGTTGTAGATCCCAATGCAAGCGTGTCGGGTCTATCCATATTTGCAAATTGTGGTAACCCCGCCTTTAGTTCTCCATTGAGAAATGCCCGAAGAGCTAAGAATAGCTCAGGATCTCCGTATAATTTGGATATGATCGTGGTTCTGATCTCGGAGGACATGAAATCCATTAGCTTGGACACATTCAGCGGTACTTTTCGAGACATCGCCCCTTGACTAGGGACTGGTGAAGATGGAATCACTTCCTCCTCGATGGGGTCAGGCATTCCCTCACTAAACATTTGTTCAAGCAAAAAGGGTGTTTGCCCACTTCCTGATGTCCTATCCTCACTTTCTTCCCGAATGATACTAGGTATCGCTAACGGTTTATGGTTCCTGTGAGGTTGAACTTGCGTAGGAAACACTGTGTCTGGAATTTTGATTTTTCTCGGGTTTGGCTCCCCAGTTCTCTTTGTGTTTCTTCCACCAAACCCCTTAAGTGTTGCACTTGTTCAATCTCCTCAACTGGATTTGGGTAAGTACCAATCTTTTTCTTGAGGGTTTTTGGCCCACGTGGCTTGTCTTGGGGAGTCTCAGTCAGTTTAGGTGGACGAGAGGGCATTAATTGACTTGGTTGTGGGGCCGAGGAAGTTTCCTTCTGTTTCCCCTTATTTATGTACTCGCTTGATTCTCCGTCTCATTGAGCTCCCGAGTGGGTTCCTCCCTTAAGGTAGTGGCTTTGGTCCCCATGGTTTCTATTGAATCGGAATCATCTTCAGGATCATTCATATACACGGGGTCGTCTCCCGTCCCTATGTTAGTCTTTGAACTGGGCTTGGAGCTCGTGGCATTAAGCGATCTCTTTCGCCGTGTTTTCTTTTTCTTTGCCTGAGCGATTGATGCAGTATCCCTCTCTTCAAGAATGTAGTTTTGATTTTGAAGCATTGACCGTGTAACTACATTCACGGGTACAATGGGTGTGGTTCCTCGTGCTTGGTTAGTGACCTCAACCAAATTCAATGGCGTAATCTTGGGTGCATTAGGATTATGTGGACATTGAGCGATCAAATGATCTATGCCACAACGATTACATGTAAGTACCGGCATTCCCAATGTGCTCCCTTGATTTGGTTGCATTTGAGTAGCGATCTTCTGTAGCCTATTAGGGCACTCCGCTACACGATGCGGTCCACCACACTCATAGCATTGAAGAGGTGGTCTCCTCGCCAAGGTATTAAGGTTTTGCCCTCTTGTGGCAAGAGCAGCCGCTTGATATACAGGCTTGACTTGCCCAAAATGATCCTCCATGTAGTATTGGGGAATCATTTCAAACGTATCAATCCCGTATGGAGCAGTAGGGTCTATCTCCTCTTCATAATCCCCACATGCACTATGTGACTCACAACCCATCTGGTTTATTGGGATAATCCTTGGATGTGGAGGTTGTGGTCCTAGCACTGGCGGTGGTAACGGCACAGACTGGACTACATTCGGATTCCTTGGAACTATGTGCTGTGACGGTTGCTCGATAGGTTGTGCAGGCATTAGCGCGGGTACTTGAGGTGTGTTTGACCAAGCTAGTGGTGCCTGGTTTGCCAACATTCGCTTAAGTGTTAGGCAATCTTTAGATTGATGGCCATACTTACCACATGCATTGCAATTTCCATTGAATTTGACTCTAAATGTGGGACATTCACTCGTGCTATGTGGTCCTAAGCACACCGAACACCATTGTTGCTCTCTTCTTGGGTACATATGGCTATTCTGAGGAGCTCGATTACCCCTAAAGTATTCTTGGAGAGCCTTAGTAAGGTCGGTCACAGACATTTCAGATATCTTGGGCTCCTTGGCAATTGGTTTTACCGTCATTGGCTCGTGCCCAGATACTTGCGAACTAACGGATTTTGTTTCTGAAGACACCTTTTTACCTGCAATCATCAAGTTGTCTTCTAACTGGATTGCATTGGCAGTGACTGCTTCCCACGTTGTAAGACCTCTAATGACTAGGCCATTGTAAATGTCCTCGTGGCGCAATCCTCGGATGAATCTATCGAGGAGTTGGTTGTTATTGAAGCGTTCATCGGGAGTGCAGCGAGAATTTAGATGCTTCAATCGACTTATAAAGTCTCTCACTGACTCCCCTTCCTCGCGTTCAGCTTTTTGGAGTTGAGATGCTACCCCCCAAAGCACACCCTCGCGTATGTATTCTTTCAAGAACAATCTCTTGAGAGTGGGGTAGTGAGTGCGCTCTTCAACCCTTAAGGTTCGATACCAATCTCCGGCCTTCCCACTCAAGGTTAAGCCTAAGGCTTTACACTTGTGCAGCTCATTGTGCTCTTCCAAGGAATCACACACGTGTTCAAAGACTTCAATGTGCTTCCTAACATCCTCGTTACCACTGAAGTTTTGAGTGAGCTTAGCCACTTGTACTGCCTTGCTTCTAGGTTCTCTCTCAGGCATACCCCGCATGTTTTCTGCAATGGATCGTCCGATCGTCTGAGCAAATGCTGCGAGATCACCTAAGTGAGCAGGCATAGTTGGTGGAGGCACTTCTGGGATAGCCTGGCTGATAGGAGTTGGCATTGGTCTGAGTAAGTTGGCAAATGACGTAGGATATGATGTGTGACTAGGCCTAGCTCCCCTTGGATAATGGTTATGATAAGGCGGTCGTGGAGCATACGCCATTGGCATACTAAGAGGCGTAGGAGCTACCTGAGCATGAGTAGCGATAGGTACATAGGGTCGATAGGCACTGGCACGCACTGTTGTGGGTACTGTTCCACTAGGTAGCGGTGTCGTACTAACTACAGCGGTAACAGGTGCACCTTCAGCTATGCTCATCATTGGGGTAGGCATTGCGGATTCCCTAATGGAAAGTTGAGCCAAGGTTGGAAAGCTAAAGTTACTACTCGTGGGCTCAACTTGCATTGAGACTCCAGGCGAAACAACATATGAAGGGTCTATGGGACTCACCGAGGGAGTCTCCAATTGTGATAGGGTTGGTTGTTTGGCCTTGCCCATATCCAAAAACCTCATAGGGCCAGTGGAAACTAGGTCCACTCCCCTATTTTGCCTCTCAATTTGGATAATTCTATGAATAACCTCACATATCATGTGTTGTTGCTCCTCTAGATTAGTGGCGCTAGATGTAGATCGTAGGACTTCTAACCAACCTACATGGTATGTGTAACCCGTGTATAGGTCCGTTAGAGTCTCTGTGTGTAGATCATATTCCCAATTTTCATTGAGAAATATCCCATCTAGACTTGGTGTGCCAAACGGTTCTCTTGAAGTGGACGCAATGTCACTTCTTATGGATTGGCTTCTAGGAACCTCTACTTTAGGAAGAGCATCGGAATGTGGTAGCTCAGTAGGGCCCTCATTAAACGAAGTGGGTAGAATATCCACATGGACACTCTTTGGGAGGGTAGGGTCTACATAAGATGTGAATGGCGAATCTACTACCCCTCCTTCCTCATTTACTTCGCTTGTCGCATGTTCAGAGCGTGTAGCTCTACTAAAGGTCTCTATTAGACGACTAAACATGCTAGATCCGGGTTGTGGGGCCCACACTGGCATGTTTTGGCTTGTCTCCTCAGGGTTCTTGGTAAGGTGTCCTTCCATGGCTTCTGAGTCAGAGGACGAGTCACTATCCACTATTCGTGGATCTTGGGTTGCACTCCCTTGGGTTCCAGCCGAAGGCCAAGATGCCAACGTGGAGGGATGGTGTGAGCCTGCGTAGACTGAAACGCTTTCTAGTGGTTTAGGCTCTAGCACCCGACCAGAACGTAGATGCATGTGACGTGGGTACCCTACGTGCGTTGGTAACTACCCTTGAAGCCCACACAAGTGGTTTCTTGGGTATTTTGCACCTCGTTTTTACTTGTTTTTAGATTGTTTTTAACTCGTTTTTGACCCCCTTACTTACGGTCGAACTTGGACTAGGGCGTGTGATAGCTCGAAACGAGCGTATCGTTTAAAGGGTCCTAGTGTGCTTTACAGCACCGTGTTCGCCTATCTAGAGCTCCTTTAGTCCTCAAAATAGTCCGTTTCCTTTGGGGGGAAGGGGCAAAAGCCTATTTGCTTGTGGAGGAAAGGGTGAGGGCTTTATCCCACATGCTCACTTTACTCCTTGGGGAGTGGGCTACATATAGGGCACGACTTCCCATAAGCTCTCACTTGAGAGAAAGCTATGGAGGCTCACTCTCCTATATATATATATCAAAAGACCGAGACCGAGGCCGGGGCCGGGGTCGTGGGTCGATTGGGGTTCTTTCTTTTCAAATTATTTTTCTCTGATTAGAAAATCTTTCCTCTCCACACGTTTGGTTCTTAATTATTTTTCTCTGATTAGAAAATCTTTCCTCTCCACACGTTTGGTTCTTTCTTTCAAAATAAAATTTAATTTTTTATTTTTTGTTTTTTATTTTTTAGTTATTTTCTTTTTTTTTTGGATAAGTTTTCTAGGGTTTCTAGCCTTGGCCGCAGCGCAGTTCGTGCACACAGCACAGATCTGGGGATTCAGAAACCCCCTCACACGCAGAAAACCAAATAACCGATCGTGCGCCCACACGCGGAGCGGGAAAATAACAAAAGAAACAGAAATGCAGAAGACAAATTGCAGAAATAGAGATTGCAAAACACAGAAACACCTAAACAACAAACACACAGTCGCTTTCCTACAGTGTAGATTAAACTTCACGCAGCAGCCGAGCTGCAAACTGGAGCTTGGTGCAGGGCAACTCCCCGGCAACGGCGCCAAAAATGTGCGCTTTTGCCGCACAGGTCGTAGCTGGGGACTTGCCGGGCACCGTATGCGAGCCACGAATGGCTGCAAGCATACAACCAGGGAAGGAAGCTCAAAACAGAATGCAAAAGGTGTGTCACTCACCGCTTAATTGCCGCCTTGAAGGATTCCCGCGTCGCAGCCGTGAAGGAGGAGCCGCCGTCGCGCCGCTCTACCGCCTCTCTGCCGGCCGTGCCGCTACACAGTGCTCGATCGCTCTCTCACTCTCACTCTCTCTCTCTCTCTCACACACATGCAGGAGAAGGAAACCAAAGAGATAAGGCAAGAACACTCTTCTATTCACAACACATGAGAATGAGGATTTTAGGGTTACATTTGACTCTTATAGGTGACTTGGCCGTTCACACTTGGGCGCCCATACATGGCCGACCGACCCTAACCCTTATCCTACTGATATCCAAGGTGCGCCTCTCATCAGCGATCACCCAATCCCTTTATCCTTAACATATGGTGCCGACAAGCCCGGCCCATGACTCAGAATATTTAAATTAATGACGTAAAACATAGTGCGTCCGCCATGGGTTAACACCAAAACATTCCACAATACAAGAATAGATTGACTCCCTGCGCGCGTTCTTATATAAAGAATGGGAACTTTGAGAGGAATTCTAGAAGAAATTTCTAAGAGACGACTAAGTAGGAGAAATAAAAAAGAAATAAGAAAATTTAACGAAATCAACAAAACAAACACTGTCCTACAAAAAACAAGAACAAGATTTTATCTACATCCACACAACTGATGACAAACATCTTAAGCAAGAGGGTATCATCATCAATACATTATCAAACAATGGACGTATGGATTCACTTCTTTTTGTAAAAATTTCACATTTGTTTTTGCATTTGTTTAAACATTTCTACAACCTAAAGACTTAATTAGCAAACTCTAGTAAACCATAGATTCAACATTAAGATTACTTCAAATTCCGAAACTAAAGAAAATTTGTGTCAGAATTTAAGTTTTGGAGGGAACTAGCCACTCCATCTTAAACTTTTATTTTGAAGAAGTATGAGAAAAGAAATAGCCGCCCATGGTCCTCCGATCTGGATGCCTCACCCCTGAACCCCGAACACTCTAACTGATCACTCTCCAGTGACAATCAGGCTCCATGTCCAGTCGAGCCCTACGTAACATGTTACAAGCTAGTGACATTACATCCCCCTTAAGAAGAGTTTTCATTTGTGAAAACTCTTTTAGGATAGTGGTAAGCATACTCAAGCGTTCCTAAGAGAATGCTTCCTCGTCTCTGTCCTTCCTCTTGATAAGTTCTTCTCGGTACACAGTATGCCTCGTGTTTCGATCTCTAAATCCAAGAATTTTTTTGGGTCACATGTGGAAGAGATGGTGGTTTAATAAGTTCTACCAAGATGTCAGGAGGAGTAACTACATTATCCTGATGATCCACTATTTTTCCTATTCTACTAACATGAAAAATAGGATGTAATTGAGAGCTCTCTATTGGAATTAGGGTTAGGGTTGCAACAATGCACACACACAAGATAGAGAAGCTTGAGAGCACACAAACTCACTAGATTAGAATGAAAAATTATGTGCTAAATACAAAAGATAAGTATACACCCCAAAATGAGTAGATAAGAGGGTGTACATACGCACGACACGAAAAAAACCTCCTTGTGTGAGGAAAAAAGTGCCTCAACGGTCCTAAGTACATTCCACTACCATATAATGCTACAAGTCCCCCCTAGAGTGATGATGTGAACATGTACATGGTATGGCCGATCAGAGTCTTGAAAAGGAAGTAAGCCCAAAGCTTTACAAAAAGCTTCAAACTTTTCACAAGAAAGAGCCGTCGTGAATAAATCTGCCATGTTGTCATGTGTAGGCACATAGACTAAACTGATTTCTGCTGTAGAGAGTCTTTCCCTAACATAGTGGTAATGCACCTCAATGTGCTTAGTGCGAGCATCAAACACTGGGTTCCTCGCAAATGCTAATGTGCTATGGTTGTTAGTGAAAATCCTAGTGCTAGATGACTGCCCCTAACACCCAAAATCAACCATAAGACGTCTGAGCCACACACACTCAATTGTAGCTGTAAAAGATGCCATGTACTCAGCTTCATAGCTGGAAGTGGCTACTGTAGGAGGCTGATTCTTACTGAGCCATGGTATACATGAATCACCAAGGCGAAAGCAAAATCCACTAGTGGACACTCGTGTGTCATAACATCTAGCCCAATCTGAATCACTGAAAGCATGCAGTTGTGACTCACCCCCCCTTTGGATAAAATAATCCAAAATACTGAGTGCCTTGTAAATAGCAAAAAACTCGCTTAATAGCCTGCTAATGCTTCGTACCTGGGCTATGCATAAATCTGCTCAATTGTGAGACCACATAATGTATATCTGCTGGCCTTGTGTTACACACATAAATAAGGGATCCAAAAGCTTGCTGATACACACTAGCATCAAAAGAGTCTCCTACATCTCGAAGACTAAGTCGAGTACCTGTCTCCATAGGTGTAGCCCCACAGGTTTATAGTCTTCAAGATTAAACCTCTTCAATAGCTTATGTATATATTTAGACTGCAACATAATAATGCCATCATTGCGTTGTATAAACTGAATCCCCAAATAGTAATGCAAGGGCCCCAAATTTAACATCTCAAATGATGACTGCAAATCAGCTTTAAAGGCTGAAATCTGATCTATATCAGGTCCCGTGAGTATTATGTCATCAATGTATAGAACGATGACCAAAAATATGTCCTTACTCCTCTTCACATAGAGGGTACTCTCTGTTGGACTGTTGCAAAAATCATTTGCAATAAGGTATCTACGAATCTTCTCATACCATGCTCTAGGAGCCTGCTTAAGGCCATAAAGAGCCTTTTTCAACCTGCATACTTTAGACTCTTCTCATTCACAGCAAAACCAGGAGGCTACGATACATACACCTCCTCATGTAAATCACCATTCAAGAATACAGTCTTAATGTCCAATTGATGTACATTCCACCCATGATGTGATGCCAAAGCAATGAGACACCTAGTGGTAGTCATACGAGATGTGGGTGCAAAGGTCTCATCATAATCAATGCCCTTTTGTTGGGCATACCCCTTTGCAATAATTCTGGCCTTGTAGATCAATGCTACCATCTGCTTGGCGTTTTAACTTGTAAACCCACTGTTAATCCCATTTTGGAGGATTAATAAACATGCTCCTCCAATTGAGGACAGTAATAATTGTCATGAAACGACACTATAAAAGTTGTACATTATGAGATATTGGCCACCCGAGGCCTAGTTAAGTAAGTTTTGGGTACCCAAGTGTGAATAAGGACCAAATGTATACAAGGCATTTTCTCATAAATGAAAAGACACAATCCCCTTTTGTGCTATAGAGAGCTCTTCTTTGTGTCTTGAGAGAGATTGAGAGAGAAAGCATTCTAGCATTGTGCCTCTTCTATGCTTGTATGATTCATGCTTGTGTGGGGGAGTGAGAGAGAGTGATTGCCTTATGTGACGGTGCGAGTGACTCTACGGTGACAACGTGGAGGTGGAGCTTAACAAGTGAGCTTAGAGGCCTCAAGGGACTCAAGTTCGAAGCATTGGTAAGTACCCTACGACAGTTGTAATCTATTGCTCATCCTTTAGGTGAATGCATTGAGTTCCCTCTTGGAGGTGTGGTAGCCCATAACATTTTTGGCGCCGCTGTCGGGGAAACACTTTTGTTTCTTCCTTCCTCTTGGAGTTTTAGCTCCCATTGCATAAGATTCATGATTGCCCTTGCATTATGGTAGTGCATTGTGTAGAAAATGAATGGATATGATTTGTGTGGAAAATGAATGGACATGATTTGTGTAGAAAATGAATGGATATGATTTGTGTGGAAGTAAGAAATCTTGTGAAATTGGTTGTGGTTGTTGTGTATGTGTGTGGTGAAGTGGTCTTAGAATAAAGCTTCACTATTTTTTCTAGTTAATTTTGATATTGCATCGTTGGAAGCATCAACGTGAATGAGCAGGTTGGTGTTCTGTTTTTCTTCTTTTCTAAAAATTCACAAAAATAAAAAAAATAAGGAGCCATTGATGACTGTGCCTTGAACTTTTATTCCATTTCTTAGATGTGGCACAATCATTTTGGGAACGATTGGATAAGTATTTTGTACCCAGAATCATAATAGTCGACACTTGAAGTTTCCACGTGAAACTGCAAAAAAATGTTCACACTGTGAACTGTTTTCTATAACTTCACGTCGACGAACCGCTCCCGACAACATCAGTGCCGCCGCGACGATTAACGCCAAAAATCACTGGATTGTCTTGCCAAAAATAGGTAACCTTATCATGACACCTCTGACGCCACGAGGTCTTACAAGATTAAGAATCGTGAAAGTGCAAAAATTCGTTCACACCGTGAACTTTTTCAGAACTCTTCAAGGCGCGAACCAATTCATTCATGACATGACCCATTTTAGAAGACCTTCACAGTGTGAATCCTTTTTTTGTTCACGATGTGAACTTTTTCCTACAAACTCACGGTTTAGTCCAATCCAACGTACGAGTTTGGTATAGTCAGGCTCAGGCTACGAAGGTCAAGAAAGGAGGGACACCTACAACAAAGATGAGGGATTTTGACCCCACGAGCAAAAAAAATTGAACACGTGAAAGTGTAGAAAAACGTTCACGACGTGAACTATTTTCTAGCACTTCACGCCGTGAACTGTTCTCTGCATCTCACAGCCTCAAAAATAGATCGATTGAATCTGATCAAAACTAAATTGGGTCATCAAAGTAGCTTATCAAATCATGCATACATGCAGTTAAGATCTAGAAAGCTCATCGGAGACGATCTTACACCTAACGATAGTGCATCGATGAATCACCCAAGATCTTCCTATAAAAAAAGTGTGGGTTCAGGTCACTCAGCCCAAGCACTGAGTGTCTTAAAAGAAACTTGACCACCGTTGAAACTAGTAGTGAAGAGTCCATGAAAGAAGGGCTGAGGTACTCTGGGTTTGGGGAAGAGGAGAAACTACCCTCCCCAACCAGATCCAGTGGTATCATTGATATCGCCTAGGGATTTTTTGGTCTCCAAACCAGTCATGTGACGAGACGAAGAAGTGCAATCTATAGGCATGGGTCCATCAACCAATGGTGGACTTGGTCTAAGACAAGAAGTGCCCATCAAACGTCAAATTCAAGGCTGTTGAACATCGGCACCTCCCCCCCCCCCCCGAATGAGATGAGACATGGAAAGTGCGGCCAAGATGGGTCAAGTATTCTTCCCCACCTTAGAGGAAATAGAGTTAGATCTCAGAAGGAGCGAGGTAGAACAACAGCTATACGAGAGTTGAGCTTAAGGAAACAAGAGCTCGATACTCAAAGGGCGAGAGCTGAACAAAAGGAGATGGGAAGCTTAAACCTACTCCAATCACGGGGTAAGGAGCTAGAATTAGTCATGGGAAGAAGTGAGGGAGAAATTCCAAACTTAGAACCCATAAATGAGGAGCCCAGATCTAAGGGTTTGTAACCCTAGAAGAAGGGGATAATCTAGCAAGAGTGGCAGGCGAAGTGGAGGACCGTCTCTGTACACCAAAAAAGATATTAAGCAGATGATCAATCATCCTACGTTCCTACAGGACATGGAACTTTCAATTCTGCAAAGGCGTATAGAGGCAACTAATGATGAGCCACTCCAAGGTACAATGGCAAGATCATCCCATGGACCGGAGATACCTAGAAGAGCCAACACAGGAAGAGGATGAGGTCTAGGAAGGGGGGGAACAATTCCTCAAAGACCAAGGATGGATCCAATCATTGACGTTAATTCAGTCCACAAGGACAGATCTGTTAAATATGGCAGCAGAGATGGGCCGAGGAATGGTCAGAGAACTAGGCACTGCTCTACAATCCTAACCCACCCAGATGAAGCCACATATCATTTCCAAAATCTTCCAAAAATTCTCTGGGGACGCAGATCCTATCCAGCATGTAGAGATTTTTAAATCCACATGTGAAACCTGTGGGCCTGTCAGTGATGTGACAATGATTCATGCTTTCTCACTGACCCTGGAAGGAAAAGCACATCAGTGGTTCCAAACCCTCAAACCTGAGGATAAGGTTAACTTCACACGACTCAAGAATGTGTTTGTGCCCAGCTTTGCTAGAAGTGGTGACAGGTGGAGCCCTGTGGCACAGCTGCATAATATTAAACAAAAGTAAATAGAGTCAATGAGAGACTATACGTGTCTCGACTTAAGCACTTAAATTCAATGTGCAAACTACGGGAGAGGTTAACTGACGATAAATTATTGCCTTAGTTTTCGGAGAGGGGTTAGAGACCACAAGAAGCATGATTATCTAGTACTAGCCCCACCAGCTACTCTTGATGCATGTTGCAAATTGGCAATTGAATACAAAGATAATATGCTCGAATTGCCGCAACCAGAAGACGTCAGAATATCTTCAGCAAACTATGACTTCTCGTGTCTTGAGTCACCAAGAAATTGGAACTCAAAGCAAGCAAGTCGGAAACATGACTGTGGACGAGCTTAGCAACACAATACTAGAGAAATTGAAGGTAAAGGAGGGAAGAGAAACATTTGGACATGGGCATAACCATCTTTACCCCCGCATGGAATTGGTGTGGTGCTCTATGTGCAGATTGAATTACACTACCACCGAATGTCTACAATTAAGAGAGCAAGGCACTTCAATGTGCTCTACTGCAGGACAACCCAACTCTTCCTATTTACCTAGGGAGATGTTCCGAGTACAAGACGCTTCACCTCTGCCACCACCAGTTCTACCACCACAACCACCACAGGCTAAAATCAACCAAGTATTAATTGAAGAGCCATCAGAAGATGTTGATGTAGTACGTGAAGTAGAACTTAGTGGAGAATACTATGAGAAAACTACAGAGGTCACACGCCTGAATTCTACGTCCTACAGAATAACACGCCAATACTTGTGTTTCAAACCACGGTACAGTGGAAGGGCAAGGACATGAACTTGAACATGAGGAGAGGACTGCTGCAATGTTTTGGCTATGGAGGGTTGCATTGAATTGCATCATTGAATATCATTGAAATGCTGAGTGCCCAAACAAGAATATGGTTCATACACACCAACCCCAACAAGTGACTGCTACACCCAACAATGACATGCCAATACTCACTTGTACTAAATGTGGTATTGATCATTTGGTCAAGATTGTCCATACTGCGCAAATGGTTTGACTTTCACTGCTAATCAGTTTATCATCCGAACCATTAGTGTGCAGCCTGGAAATATCACACTACTCAATGTCGTGACACGAGCCTAAGCTCAATTAGGAGACAAGGGAAAGAACCGAGTAGATGAGACTATTTCCAGAACTGGCCACAGGAGAAGAGTGAAAAAAGTGGGTATGGGTGACACAAGGGTCACAATCCAAGATGGATCTGAAGAAGATACGATCGACACCAGATCCACCCAATCGAGAGAAGAGGGGGATCAAAGGATCAACCACAAAAAGGGCCGGATCTAGAGGAGCAAAGGGAGTAACCAACAACTCCTAAAGGAGTTGGTGAGTACCCCAATGCCGACGATGAGGAAATGTTCCACGGGAACACTCACGGGAACACGGATTATGGAAGGAGGCCGAAAGCAATTAATGCGAGAGAGCGGGATTGTAGCCATGGGAACATAAAGACGCACATAATTTTTCCATATTTTTGTGCCGAAGTGCAATGTAAATAGTTTTAGGCCAATGTGGGTTCTAAATGAGAGTTCTAAGTGTATTAAGCAAGGCTCACTTATGGGGTTGTCCGCCCATGTGTGAAAGAGGCCTAGGGTTAGGGTTAGTGACATCTCTACAAAAGAGATGTTAGCTAAAGAAAGTGGACGTTTTTGGCCATTCTCATAAGCTATTGAGTGAAGCTCTTGAGCTCTCAAGCTATGGCAACTCTCTAACTCTCTCTCTATTGTACTCTAATGAGCATCAAGCTCGAATGAGTATAGCTCCACTTCTTTCTCTTAATCTGTTTTAGCATCATTGAAGTAGATTTATCTATGATTAGTTGAATGCTTCTTTCTTTCTCTTGTGTATGCTGCATGCTTGTAGTGTGTGTGTGTGTGTGTAGTCTCCATTGATGCAAGCTCTTGCCCACTTCATTGGCAATGAGTTATTCATGGATAGACTCTCTCTATGAGCTTGTGGGTTTGTGAATGTTACATTCTATGCTTACTTAAGCTTGTGGGTTAGTAGATGCACGCTTATGGGATTGCAGGCATTAGGGAAAGCTAAGATTTAATCAATGTTTGAATGGGATTAAGAGATTACCATGCATTGCTTGTTCTCTTGATTAGTGTAGTGGATTTAAGGGATTGAGAGATTGATTGAGGTGCTGAATGGTTGAATCGTCAAGTGGTGGTTTGTGTACGTTAGCTCTCCCTCATGGGATAAGCCTTTATGCACTAATCGGGTCGAGTCCTCGGATTGACATTGTGTTTCTTAACACATTTGTTGATCGATAGTACTCTATGAGCACTATATTGCACGGTAGAGAGAACCATTCTACAATGGCGCCACTGCCGGGGAGCGAGTGCCTACATTAGTTGAGCACCATACACACACTACCACTCCTTGTTAAGCTCTAATCGGTTGCAAAACTGTTGGATAGGAGAGCAGGCTTTGGGACTAATTTTGGTATTTATTTAAGACTAATCTGTTGTTAAATTCTCTTTATTTGTCTTGCAATTTGAGTGCGATTGGCTAGCTACGCTTCTCCCTTGAGGTCAAGACAAGGATTCAACACACGGGAAGGATTGGAGGTAGGCGCTAAACCTGCAAATTTTAATTTGTGTGCGAAAGAGAGGCCTGTTTTTGCATTTTTGTCATTCTGTTTGAGGATAATCTTTGCTGTCTGAGGTTAATTTTTATAGTTTCAATTTTTTGCATGTTCGTTTTATTTTCTGTTCTTAGCTTAGTTTAGTTTTCTGCATCTTTAATTTTGTGCATTTTAGTTCTCTGTTAAACCTGCACCTGTAGAGAAACTGAAATCTGTACACACACATGAAGATTGAACATTTCGAATTTGCTACAAATCTGAGAGCTGCACATGCATTGAGTTCCCTGCACATGTATTGAATTCGTTGTAAATCTGACAACTGCACACGCATTGAGTTCACTGCACATGCACTTCAAAAAAGAAGAAAAAATAATAATAAAAGAAGGCTGTTGTGCATGAACAGCGCACCGCACCATAAAGACCGCCACCGCACACCAGATAAGGGGGTGCAAAGCAAAAAAAAAAAAGTCTGGAAAATTTTTCATTTTTAGCCGCAAAAAATTGGGAGGTTATTTAACTTTTCGAGAGGAGTTAGAAAACACCCATCGTCAAAATTTCGGTCCTGGAACCATTTTTCCATAGTGAGTCAATATGGAAAACTGGTAAATTTTAGGCGATTTTCGATCTGGAAAAATACGCTATTTTTTGGCCTAATGTATTCGAGGGGGTTCAAAATGGGTTCTAGCAAAGTTTGAGCCAACTTGAAAATTTTTGGATTTTTTTGAAAAAAAAATAAAATAAAAGAAAACCTTAAAATTTGACCTTATGCACTTGCGGTCGAGACGTCATATAGACACTGCCATAGGGTCTAGGGCACCTTCTAGAGAGTACCTACACAGGAAAGTGGGACCCAATCGGTCGAAAATTTGGCAGATATTGCTGAAACCTTTTCCGAATCCCAATCTGATACCCTTTCCAGGACAACTAGCTCATTGTCTATGGACAATCTAGGGCCGTCAAATAGTCATCCCTTAGCCCCAAATAGGACACCCACAAGATCTTTTAATCCATTTGAAGCCGACACCATGGGGTTACCACTCAATGTGAGACTTCAATATGTCTACACGAATGCTCAAGGAGCTGAGATCTTTAGGGATCCACAACAACGGTATCTCGTTAAGATCGCAGACTTTTTCTCAGAGCTTGATAGAGCACCTCTAGTCAATGACCAGGGTAACATGTACATGGGTGGAGATGGTGTTCGCTACTACGAAGTCACCTATCATATCCAGAGAATGTAGACAAATTAGGGGAGCTCTCTAAAAGTGAGTTCTTAGACTTATCAAAGCCTTTCAGAGCAAGGGAGTCTAGAGATGATTGGCTCATTGAGCCGGACATGCCTGGACCATCCAATGCCCAGTCCTTAAAGCCATCCATAGATGATTTACTTTTTGTAGATCTAAATTTGGAAAGGGACAAGAAAGGCAAGAGCAAAATGGATCAGGGGGCTGAGAACCAATGGGAGTTTGTACGACAAATTCCAGTGACAAAGATCTTTTAGGATGACCCACTTCAAGAGGTCTATAAGGACTCTTTAGAAGGATATTATGCCACAACTAGATTGCCAGAGCTAGATCTTCCTCTAGAACTTGTGGTGGTAGTCGAGAAGCTTGCAGAATACAAGAACTGAATCGTTGATAAATGGGCCAATGAATACCGAACCTTAGATTGGAAGGAGATTCGTGAGCTCATGTGGAAAGGACAACCATTATTCATGGAAGTGTTCTCAACAAATATAGCTAAACCAGGAGAGACAGCCTTTCTTGGAGAAACTGTTGCTCCTCCCCTATGAGAGTTCACTAGAGAGGGACCCTCGACATCAAAGTGGACCACTGCAAGTAGCCCAACTCTAGCACCAAGATATTATCCTACACCAAAAGTGCGACCACAGATCACACCACAACAACGTTTCTCTCACTATGACAATTGGAGGGTAGGGGAGCCAACTCGGCCTCCCATAAATGCACCTCCTGAAATGCGGGTATCAAGATCTTTGGAGGGGGTTGGTGGGGCAGGTAATAGGGGACCCACACCAATTTGGGATGCATGTGGACCATCTTACCAAAGAGAGGGAGAGTGAGAGGCCGTAGGCCCGATGATGAGTATTCAAGACGAGTAAGGCCATCTACTCTTCAGAAACTGGTAAAGAAGTACGAAGGGTCGGGAGATCCATATGACCATGTAGCAGCATTTAGGCAAGCAGTTCGAGCTGAGCAAGTGACTGACAAGCATACGCAAATTGAAGGATTTGGGCTCACTCTTGAGGGAAAGGCCCTTGCTTGGTTTTATAGACACTAGAGGCTTCAGACAAATCTTCTTTACGAGTTTTGGAAGAGAGATTCATTGCTGCTTTTTCCTTGATGGGGATTCAGCATGACACAGTAGCAAACATCTACTCTTTCAAGCAAGGTGAGACTGAGAGTGTTAGAGACTATGTAAATAGGATAAAGCAGTACATTAATCGTTGCCCAGAAGATGAGAAGCCCATCCAGAGTCGATTAATTTCTCTCTTCTTAAAAGGACTTAAAAATTCAACACTGCACACACATCTCTAAGCAAAGAAGCATACAAATTTCAATGAGTGTTGCCATGATGCTATGGATTTTACAGATAACTTCAAATTCTAAGATGGTACTGGCCCTGAGTTGCAACCTAGAAATCAGTGGGGTGATGACCAAAGTTCAGGGTCTAGTGCACTAGTAAATCCAGACCACATAGCTAACCTAGTACTAAGGAGATTGGGACAAACCTATCGCCCACCCATGCAGCCACAACAACAGCAGCAGCGAATGAGGAGTGTACTACCTATACAGGTCCTCATCTTTGTGGAGCATGTGGCGGCCATAAAACCAAAGAATGTAATACCTTTTCTCCTCTAGTCACAAACCAACCCACAAAGAAGTGGTGCCAGGTCTGTGCTTGAAATTATACCCACACCACATAGGAACGTACTCGCATTGCAAGAATGAGACAGGAGCGTGAGCAGCAAAGGGGTGCAGTGGCTCCACGAATGCATCAACAATATACTAATTTTGAACGTAAGCCACCGATGGCACAAGAGCAAGCACGACCTGTACTTAGAGCTCAACCTCCTGCTCCTGGGGGGGGACTGCTCCTGTGAGGTTTGTTGACTACGACAATTCAAATATGTGTAGAGACTTGGTAAACCCAAGCTATGTGGAGGAGGAATATGCATCATATTCATCCAAGGAAAATCTCTTTGAAAGTCCCGCATATCCAAGCCAAGCACTGGAGCCTCAACCGGGGGAACAAAATTCTTTGATGTTGCTAGGCGGCTACCAACCTAGGACTCTAGGCCCCTCAGGACAATGGCAGCAAAGGAAAGTAGAAGCCAAACTAATGGGCCCCTGTTATGAGTGCGGAGAACCCCATTGGGGTCGTGATTGTCCACATCGCCCAAGGCAAGCAGCTCGATCCAATACAACAGTACTACAGTTTCCACCAATTGAAAGATATTGTCTAGGGTGTTGTGTAGAACACTTTCCAAAGGATTATTTACTGAAACCACATGAGGAAACTACCTCTCAACCAAAGGTCTCACTCAACTTTGTAGAGGCAGTTCCATCGCCACCTTCATCAGAGAATGAGGATGTCATGCCACTTAGAGTCATGACTAGATCACAGACACGAAATGCCGAAATGCAGACTGATGAGACACCTCGAACTAGGGATGCAAAGGCAAATCTAGTGGACAAGACCCTACATTCCAATAGAAAAAGGACCACTAGGAAGAAAAAGAACCGCAACAAGCAAACTAACAGTGCATCCACTAGTTCTCAAGAAGTCTCTAAACAAAACATGAAGGATCAAGCTTTTACATCCCAAGAAGTGCATGAGGAGCATCAACCTCAACTTGGGCCTAGTGCTAAACAAGATGAGGCTAGTACAACCGAGGATAGTTCTGGGGGTTCTGTTTTTGTGGATAAGGTGAACGAGACTCTAGATGCCATCATTGATGCTCATAGAAGTCGCATTGCAGCTTTATCTGAGCTACCCAAGAAGCTTCAAGAATACCCAAACCCTCGTGAGGAGAAGATCAATCTAGCTGTACATCAACAACTCATTAGGGAAGCTCAATCAATACTTGAGGGCCCACCTCCACCTATCCCTCGTCGGGGCCCAACCTCTCTTAAGCCAACATTAGAAACCATACCAAGGGTGTCATCAAGTTGGGAAATGAAAAGTGAGCTGATCTCACAAACTCATAGCGAGAAGTCTGTACCAATTGACACCCCATTGAAAGAAGGCATTCTGCCACCACCTAGTCTTGCCTTCCCATGCAATGATGAAGTTATTGATGCTAACGAGGACATGGCAAATGAGATGTGGGTAGCAGTTCATGAGAAAGTTAATGAGAATATGTCCTCTATTATTTCACCTCCATTCTCTGAGGTGGATTTTACCAGGGGCACAGGAAACAACTTTAGACACCCAAGCATCTAGGAGGAAGTTTAAACAATTGTTTCTCCTAGAAGTAAGTATACAATGAAAACCTTACCATCTTATTTGGGAGAATATGAGAACTGTTCTCAAACCTCCATGTATAGAAGGTTGACAAAGGAGATGGATATGGGTATCATGCAAGCTATTTTGTCAGCACCAGTGGCTTGTACCTTACCTTTGCTTGATTTGAAAAAGCTTCGACCTAAGTTGTGGAATGATATTGCCACATGTTTGTCAGAGCAGGTATTGCTACTACAAAAGGGTTACCACTCATTGTACTATACACCCTGAGACAAAGCATGTTATGCCAGTTCCTATCAACAAAGTAGGAAAATTTTGTGAGGACGATCAGGGAAATGCTACCCTCCCATTAGAAGTGCGAAAAGTAGCTTCAACTGCAATACTTGATAGTGGTGCAGGAGTGGGCATTGTGACAAGGTCCATTTGGGAAAAGTGGGGCAAACCAGCTATTAGGAGTACCAAGATGCGCTTGCAGCTAGCAGATGGAAGCTTAGAACATCCCATTAGGCTGCTAGAGAACATATTGGTCACCACATGTGTGGGATTGAATATGAGCACACATTTGCAGTAGTGGATTTTGGAAAGCATCCAAACTATGAAGTGATATTGGGTAGACCATTCATGCGACGATTTCAAATGATTCAAGATTGGGGATACAATTATTTGTACCTCCGACATGATTCTGTCATCACAAGGGTCAACCTAAAGAATCACTCATATCGTGATGTAATAAGGTCTCCAATAGATGAGTTTGATTCTGCTTCATCTGAGGGCTCAAGAGTTACATTGTCAGATGGGCGAGAAGATTTATGGATGTGTGGAGCCTCATGTAAGGATTTCAACACTGAGAGACTTAAGGGTAATCGAAGTGTATCAGATGAGGCATAATTACCACAACCCTTCCCTGAGCACTTAATTGATCCCCTAGAATGGAGTCATGTCCTTGCAACATTATCGACATGTGCTTTACCTAAGCCAATTCAATTTTGTGACTCAGATGGATATGACATTATTCCTATACGAATGGTACAACCACGTGACCTTCTAGACGATTTGTACTATGGGGATGCATCCACAACAGCACTGCATGTAGAGGAAGTCTCAGTGGAGGATTTAACACTCAAATCTGCTAATGATGCTGATAAGGAAGATGGATGGGACTCTGATTTTGATGATGATGTGATAATCCCCGAGGAAGAGTTAGGAAAGGCACGCCTACTCTTGAGAGGAAGGGAGGTTCAAGTAGAGATCCCTCGAAGCCGACCTAAATGTAAATGCTGTAAGAGCCATAAGAGAATCCATAAAAAAAAGAGAGGGAACGATGTGAGAGAATACAAAAAGAAGACGAGGAGTTTAAGAATGAACACTCTTGACCACCACCTCACTTCTCAGGAAAGAATGGATATCTATACTATGTCCAAGCACAAGATAGTATCAAAGACTAAGTAAAACGATTAGATGGATTCCAACCAGGAGAAAAGCTAAAAACTGTTAGCAAAAATCGTAAAAAAATGAAGAAACCAAAACAAAAACTCAAGTCTCAAACCGATTCAAAAGAGAGTGTCGGAAGTGCAAAGATAACGGTTGAACAAAAAACTCTGATGCAAGATTGCAAAAGAGAGCTCAAAACCGCATGGTCTTCAATTAGTGATGACTCAAGTGGACAAGAACAAGGTCTCAATGTTCCCCCCAACTTCACACAGTACACTCTTCAAGATCGGAAGATTGTTCTTCAACAGCCCATGCGACAAAAGCCAAGCATGCCAGGGGTTTCATATGATGGTCCAGAAGATGCAAAAAAAATTGATATCGCTAAGCCAGGAGAAGAGTCTCGTTATGTGTGGATTGCCACACACTTGCCCTTAGATGAGGAGAAGTTATTAATTCAAACAATAAAGGAGTATCGCGATGTTTTTGCTTGGAGTTATAAAGACCTCAAAGGAGTTGATCCAAGCATATGTCAGCATACAATTCCATTGAGAGAGGATGCAAAGCCTTCCAAGCAACGTCCTTATACTTACAATGAGAATTCTGCACGAAAGATAAAAGAAGAAATAGACAAGCTCTTAGAGGTAAAATTTATCTATGAGATTGAACACACTGAATGGGTCTCCCCTATTGTAGTGGTGCCCAAGAAAAATGGAAAACTTCGAGTATGTGTAAACCTCAAGAAGGTAAATGCAACTACTGTACGTGATCATTACCCACTTCCAATCATGGATCAGTTTTGGAACGTGTTGCAGCAAGGAAAAAGGCATATAGTTTCTTGGATGGGTTCTCTAGTTACAATCAAGTGTCAATTGATCCAAAGGATCAACACAAGACAGCCTTTGCTACTGAAGATGGCATCTTTGCTTATCGTGTTATGCCATTTAGTCTAATAAATGCACCTGCAACCTTTCAACGACCGACGGTTAATGAGTCATGTATTCAAAGAGTACCTTAGGCTATTTCTTGAGATCTTCATGGATGATTTATGTGTTCACTCACAAGAGCGTGATGATCATATAGAACACCTCAGACTTGTGTTTCAAAAGTGTCAAGTTTATCGTATATGCTTGAATCGTGACAAGTACAAATTCATGGTAAGACAAGGGAAAATTTTGGGCCATATTGTTTCTCGCAATGGGATTTCAACAGATATGGATAAAATTGATGTCATTGTCTCATTACCTCGGCCTATCAACCCTAAAGGGATACAAATATTCATGGGACATTGTGGCTATTATCGTCCATTCATCTACATATACGCTGTCCTAGCCAGACCATTATATGCTCTTCTTGTAAAGTTTAATTGGACTGACGAGTGTGAGGAATCCTTTGAAAAGTTGAAGCAAGCATTAGTGTCTACACCCATCTTACGGGCACCAGATTGGAACCAAATCTTTCATGTCCATATTGATGCTTCAAGCTTTGCAATTGGATGTATTTTGGCTCAATCGGGAGAACATAATAGGGATTTCCCAATCTCATATGCTAGTCAACAGTTGAACAATGCTGAGAAGAATTATGCCACAACAGAAAGAGAAGGTTTGTCCATGATATATGCAGTGAAAAAGTTTCGCCATTACCTTTTGGCAAACAAATTTATATTTTTTGTGGACCATCAAGCACTACTATATTTGGTGAATAAGCCTTGTGCAACTGGAAGGATTGTGAGGTGGTTTGTCATCCTTCTTGAGTTTGATTTTGAAGTGGCAGTCCAAAAAGGAACAACTCATCTTAGGGCAGATCATTTGTCTCGAATCACCTCTGCTGTGGGTGTGGATGATGATATGTTAGATTCAACACTTTTCCTTGTAGAGATAGCTCCTAAATGGTCTGAACCCATCTTAGAAATTTTGACAAGTGGGTAGATACAACTAGCGGGTCCTAATGTGGATCTATGGCGACCATTCAAGTGAATCTCAGAGGGAGATTATATTGTCAGGGTAATGATGGAGTGTTGCGGCTTATACCTAACCTTGACCAATATGAGGAGATCTTGGAATGGGCACATGAGGGTATTGGTGGAATCCATATATCAGCTACTACTTGTGTGCGACGTATAACTCAGGATGGGCAATGGTGGCCTACCATGCATGCGGATGCTGAAAAATTTGTTTGTAACTATGCTTCATGTCAAATTCAACAACCAATTCATAATGTCACATTATTCCAAATTTCAACTACACCAAGTTGGAGCAAGTATATTGTGGACTATCTTCAGCATGGTCATACTGATCAAACAATTCCTAAATATCGAAAGCATGCTATTGAAGTTGAAGCGGCCAACTATATGCTGATAGAGGGCCAACTCTACAAGAGGGGCAAGGATGGCAACTTGCGCATGTGTGTATGTGAAGCTGACTACTTGAAAATCTTGACTCATGCACATGCAGGTGTTGGGGGTGGACACTTTTCGGGCAATACCACAGCTAAGTTGATTAGGTGGTCTAGGCTTTGGTGGCCAACCTTACAAATGGATGCCGAAAAATATGTAAAACATTGTGACAATTGTCAAAGGACCAAACCTCCCATCACAAAGGACAATATGCCATTGTGGCCTATGTTAAGCACACGTGCTTTTGCCAAATGGGGTATTGATTTTGTCGGTCCCATTAAACCTCCAGCTTGTCACACGCATGCCGAATATATTATAGTCGACTATTTGACCTTATGGGGTTGTCCGCCCATGTGTGAAAGAGGCCTAGGGTTAGGGTAAGTGACATCTCTACAGAGATGTTAGCTAAAGAAAGTGGACGTTTTTTGGCCATTCTCATAAGCTATTGAGTGAAGCTCTTGAGCTCTCAAGCTATGGGAACTCTCTAACTCTCTCTCTATTGTACTCTAATGAGCATCAAGCTCCAATGAGTATAGCTCCACTTCTTTCTCTTAATCTATTTTAGCATCATTGAAGTAGATTAATCTATGATTAGTTGAATGCTTCTTTCTTTCTCTTGTGTATGTTGCATGCTTGTAGTGTGTGTTTGTAGTCTCCATTGATGCAAGCTCTTGCCCACTTCATTGGCACAATGAGTTATTCATGGATAGACTCTCTCTATGAGCTTGTGGGTTTGTGAATGTTACATTCTATGCTTGCTTAAGCTTGTGGATTTGTGAATGTTACATTCTATGCTTGCTTAAGCTTGTGGGTTAGTAGATGCACGCTTATGGGATTGCAGGCAGTAGGGAAAGCTAAGATTTAATCAATGTTTGAATGGGATTAAGAGATTGCCATGCATTGCTTGTTCTCTTGATTAGTGTAGTGGATTTAAGGGATTGAGAGATTGATTGAGGTGTTGAATGGTTGAATCGTCAAGTGGTGGTTTGTATATGTGAGCTCTCCCTCATGGGATAAGCCTTCATGCACTAATCGGGTCGAGTCCTCAGATTGACATTGTGTTTCTTAACACATTTGTTGATCGGTAGTACTCTATGAGCACTATATTGCACAGTAGAGAGAACCGCTCTACAGGAAATAAGAAAGCTCAAAGAAGTCAAGGCCTTAGTAGAAGAATGCCAACGGCTTCATGAAACCAAGCTAAGGGCTAACTGGGTCAGGGATACAATGTATCCACAAAATGAGCCAACAAGGGAAAGGGAATCGGACGTACCTACTCTAATTCTAGAAGAAACAGAAGAGGGATCTTAAGCAAACACAATGTCCAGAATGTTTGAGGAAAATGCACTGGGTGAGTCCATCCATTCCTTCCCTATGGTGGATGAATGCGAGACACACACCTGGGGGGAATCCTCAATCTCCAAAGAACCCAGAGACATAGGAAGTCTCGCGGTTGTACTTTCCACACCTGTACAAATGCCATTAGGACAACTGTTACACAATTCACCAACCCTATGGATGGACATAAAAGAATGGGTATAGAAGGCAGACTAAAGCCAGCCGATACTATAGAGGAGGTTTTGCCGCCTCTCTGGCAGAAAGAACCTTAAGACACACAAGGAAAAATTGAGTCGTTAAGATACCAATTAATCAACTGGGGCATTACGAAAGTGATGACACAAATGCCAAAATCCCGATTCATCATAGTGGGTACCAGGCAGCATTGGTGGCTATCCTGGTAGGGCGGGGGTTAGCATCATCACACAAAACGTTGCTGGGAGAACTAGGGAAAACCCGATCTAAAAAAGGCAGATCTAATCATTAAAATGGCTGATGGAACATCTTCAAGGCCCATTGGACTTCTGGAGAATGTCAAACTCAAATTCTTTACATTTCGCTACCATCATACATTTGTGGTAATGGACTTCTTGTACCAACCGGACTCATATGACATAATATTGGGGAGACCCTTCATGAGGGAATCCAAATCGGTGCATGATTGGGCATTAGATCACATGTATGTGCGTAGGGATTTGCAAAATTTAAAGATAGATCTAAGAACATGGAAAGCACATTCCATGGAAGGACAATTGTTTGGTAATGATTTGGTCACAACGGAACGGACCATATCTGTACAAATATGCCAGCCCCCACAGTGGAAAATTCCAAAGAAGAAGAGGAAACTGAAATGTATGAGTCACTTCCTCCTCCGGACTTCAGTGAAAATTGGATGCATGTGCTAGCTACCATAGATGTGATGTAACCCAGGGGGACCTAGTATGTGGAATCTAGAACTGTCCCTACTATGACCTCTGTCTGTATATGGTTAATTGGCAAACCATTGATGAAGCATCAGAAGAGGAGACCTCTAGCATAGAAGGGACCATAACACAAGGCCGTACCAACGCTCAACGCCTCAGAAGATGGAAAAAACAGAAACGGTATATTGCCCGACGAAATGCCCTATTACGAAGAAAACCCACGGATGCCCAGTGGGGCTGAGATACCTTGAGGCCACTAAGGTACACGATGAGTTTTCTAAGGATTGGGGTGAGGAGTTGAGTAAGATATCACTGGAAGGAAGACACAAGGAGAGAGTCACCCCTTCCAGAGCTAGAAACACCTAAGCTTACAAAAGTTGGGCATCGAAAATGTAATAAAGCTTTGGCAGAAGCGGAACGTGAGGCTAGAAAGATCATGTCTAAAACAAAAAGTGAAAATAAGGAAAAACCAGACTTGCTCTTAGTACTACCTGACCACTTCAAAACCTACACTGTTGAGACGAACGGAAAGTGGTCTGACTGATGGCAACAAGGGTTAAGGAGGATGGGCTATCCACATCATACGATGGCCCAATGGAAGTAAAGGAAGTTGATATTACGGGACCAGGAGAGGAAGCCAGACCCGTATACATTGCTAAGGACTTCGACTAAAGAAGATGAGCTCGTTGCCCTCCTTAAGGAATTCAAGGACTGTTTCACCTGGAACTACAAGGAGATGAAGGGGGTACCACCTAAGGTAGTGTAGCATACGATTCCAATCATGGAAGGGTCAAGGCCAACTAGGCAGAAACCATACCAAATGAATCCTAAGTATGCGACAATTGTAAAGGAGGAAATAGACAAGCTCATTGCTACAGATTTCATATATGAGATAGAACATACGGATTGGTTGTCACCACTCGTAATAGTGCCAAAAAAGAATGGAAAAATTAGGGTATGTGTCGATCTTAAAAAGGTCAACGCAGCCACTAGGAAAGACCATTATCCACTACCCTATACGGAACATGTTTTGGAAAGAGTGGCCAGTGAAGAAGCTTACAGCTTCTTGGATGGATTCTCCGGCTACAATCAGGTGTCCATAGCACTAGAAGACCAACATAAGATAGCTTTCAATACAATGTGGGGGACATTTGCATACAAGGTTATGCCCTTCGGTCTCACTAATGCCCCAAAACAACATTCCAATGATTGATGTGCACAGCCTTCAAAGACTACTTATTATAGAAGTGGTTGGAGGTATTCATTAATGATCTGTGTGCACACTCTCAATGGGCGGACCATCTGGCTTGCTTAAGGGAGTGATGTTGATTATATCATATATCCATGAAGGGAGTGATGTTGATTATATCGTATATCCATCTAGCTTGCTTAAGGGAGTGATGTTGATTATATCGTATATCCATGAACCCTTTAAAGTGTCAATTTTGGGTCAAACATGGTGTGATATTGGGACACATTGTCTCAAAGAACGGTATATCCACGAATGATTGGCAAGGTCAAGCTGATATTGCAGCTGCCACCGCCCACTAATTACAAAGGTGTGCAAAGATTTATGGGCCACGTGGGGTATTACCGCTCTGCTTCATAATTTTCTATGCTGAAATCGCCAGGCCATTATACAAGCTACTCATTGTCTTTGAATGGACTGAGGAATGCTAGGAAGCATATGATCTACTAAAGCAGGCATTGGCTAGCGTGCCAATTCTACAACTCCCCAATTGGGACCTCATATTTCATGTGCATATTGATGCATCAAACTTTGCTATTGGATGCGTACTAGCCCAGCCTGGTGAGTTTAAATTGGACTATCCAGTCTGCTTCGCTAGTCATTAGTTAAATGATGCAGAGGTGAACTACACCACCACAGAGAGACAAGGATTTGCCATGGTTTACGCTGCCAAGAAGTATCGACATTAGCCAACAAATTCGTATTCTTTGTGGACCATCAAGCCTTATTGTACTTAGTGAATAAGCCTTACACCACGGGAAGAATCACATGATGGTTGCTATTATTGTTGGAATTGGACTTCACAGTCATGGTGGTAAGAAAAGGAACACAACATGTGTTAGCCGATCATATGTCAAGGATTCCAAATGGAGAACCAGCAAACTGGTGTCGAAGACGATCTCCCTGATGCTTGTTTATTCAAATTGGAATGGTACCCAAATGGAGCAAGGAAATATCGGATTATCTAGCTCATGGTTTTTCGTAGGAAATACCTTTGAACAAAGATAAAATGACGATCTCCCTGATGCTTGTTTGTTCAAATTGGAGGTACCCGAATGGAGCGAGGAAATATCGGATTATCTAGCTCATGGTTTTCCATAGGAAATACCTTTGAACAAAGATAAAATGCGGTGGCTTATCAAGCTTGCTGCACCTTATCAACTTATTGCAGGAGAACTATATAATCTAGGAAAAGATAATGTGCTAAGAAGATGTGTGAGAGAAGATGAGTTTGTCAACTCACGATATTGGATGAAGCTCATTCAGGGATAGCAGGCGGGCATTTTTCTGGAGAGGTCACGGCTGGCAAGGTACTTCAAGCAGGATTATGGTGGCCTACGTTATTCGGAGATGCCATAGAATTTGTCAAAAGGTGCAAAGAATGTCAGCGCTTCGCTATCCCACAACAAAAAGGACAAGATGCCGCTCACCCCTATTATTGTAAGACAACCCTTCGAAAAATGGAGAGTAGATTTTGTTGGACCTATTAGTCCCACGGCACATCTATCACAAGCCCAATATGTGATTGTGGGGCCACAGACTATTTCACAAAATGGGTAGAAGCCAGAGCATCAAAGCAAGCTGATGCATAAACAATAGCAAAATTCTTATACGAGCAAATTATCTCAAGGTTCGGTTGCCCATTAGAATTAGTTAGTGATCGCGGCTCACATTTTATTAATGAGGTAATTGATCATTTACTTGCGGGATTCTTAGTGGTCCATCGAAAATCATCAACTTATTATCCACAGGCTAATGGTAAAGCAGAGAGTACAAACAAAATTTTGTGTAATATCTTGACAAAAACCTTGGAACCAAGTCAAATGGACTTGGAACATAAGTTGACAGCAGCCTTAGGCATATCGAACATCATATAAGGTAGCGATGGGATACACTCCCTTCCAAGCTTATCATGTTGAGGCAATAATGCCTATGGGATACCTAGTTTTGAGCTTAAGGATTGCAGTGCAAGAATGCCTGACAGAGAATGCATTAGTTGAAAGGCTAATTGACTTATAAGCTTGATGAGACCAGGCTAATAGCATCACATGGACTCATGGTTGAGAAACTACGCACAGGAAGCATTGGTTCGACAAAAAATTTGAAACAAAAAGAACTGGAAATGGGTGACCTTGTCCTCATGTATGGTGTAGGAAGCACCAGGAAAAAGAAACTCAAATGGAGAGGCCTAGGATCCTTCCGAGTGTTTGAGATCACACCTCAGGGGATCGGTTAGAATTGAGATGATTGATGGCATACAAATGGAGGGTTACGTCAATGGAAGAAAACTCAAAAAATATTTTAGACCACTGACCCAAGAGATGCTCTTGCAAGAACATCTCTTAAAACAACAAAAACAGCTTGCAAAGGAAAAAATCTAGAAAGCTTAAGAAGAGGCTAAGACAAGGGAGGTCAAAGCTAAACAATTACTCCAGAAGAGACTGTTACATGTTAACATGGCCTCCTTGACTCTCTTGGATAAAGAGGAACTGAACATTGAGCCAACATGACTCAAGGTGGGACTTGAAAAGATGCACGGGAGAAGAGAGCTTGAGCTCTTGCAAGCACACAGACACTCACAAAACCCTAAAAGAGAACACACAAGGTGAGAGGAGGCTGAAAATCTTTTCTTCTTCACACAACACTCAACACACCATATACAAAGATAAGAGTACACACCATATAAAAAGGTACTCATCAACCAAATACATACTAGGGTTCTCTATAGTGTGAACCCAACTAAATGAGCTGGCGCTATAACTATGCCAGTCTCTAGAATGGTTGTCACACAGCCTATCATCCCACTGGCCACATATCACCCATGACCTCACCAACCATGCCAGTGGTGTAAGTGTGGGGCCTATCCCCCAGGCGGGTCATCAGTGTCCACCGCCTCACCAGATGAGCTCGATATCTCAACACTCCCCGTCGAGCTCAACTCCATCTCATGTACACCAAGCGAAGCCCTGAATCTGCGGAGCTTCTCTGTACCCAATGCTTTGGTGAAGATGTCAGCGACCTGATCCTGTGTGCTGACATAAACAAGGTCAACGTCTCCTGCCAAAACCTTCTCTCTGGCAAAATGGTAGTGGACCTCTATATGCTTCGTGCGAGCATGAAAAACTAGGTTCCTGGCCAACTGTATACTGTTAATGTTGTCACAGAAAATGACAACTTGTCTATCCACCACTGATAGACCCAAATCTGCAAGTAGCTTTCTCAACCAAGCTACCTCACATGTTGCCATAGCAGCACCTCTGTACTCGACCTCCGTACTGGATAGAGCAACCGTAAGCTGCTTCTTGCTGCTCCAAGTCACAGCAGCACTCCCCAAAGAAAACATGAAGCCACTAGTAGATCTTCTATCTGAGGTACTACCAGCCCAATCAGCATCTGTGTACCCATGTACACATATCTCTGTCCCAGTTTCATAAAATAGTCCACAATGCAAAGTAGACCTCACATACCTCAGTATGCGTCTCAATGCATCCAAATGCAGCTTCCAAGGAACCTACATAAACTGACTCACCAACCTAACAGCATAGCTCAAATCTGGCCTGGTGATTGCCATGTAGATCAAGCTTCCTACTATGTGCCTATACATAGTAGGATCCTCCAAAATCTCTCCTGAATCTGCACTCAACTTGCCATTTTGATCCAATGGCAGGCAGTGAGATAGGCTTACAGCCTGTCATACCATACTTGGACAACATGTCCAAGCCATACTGTCTCTGTAGTAATCCAATACCATGTGGTGACCTAATCACCTCAATGCCCAAGAAATATCTGAGCTCCCCTAGATCCTTCATCTCAAAATTCTATCTAAGCAAGATCTTTACATCAAAGATCTCTGCATCATGGTCCCCCGTAATGATCAGGTCATCTACATAGATGACAACAAGCACAACCCCTCTATCACTGTGTCTCACATACAGCGAGAAATCTGCATTGGCTACATGAAAGCCAATAGTGACAAGATATTCATAAATCTTGTCAGACCATGCTCTTGGTGCTTGTTTTAAGCCATACAAGGCTTTTTTCAACCTGCAAACATGCTCGGGGTGACTCACATCCCTAGTAGGGTTATAACACCTGTATCTCTTTTTCTCAAGGGAATAACTAATAAACACACATTTTTGAGCTTTTGGATCCAGCTTAGTTCTCAGCTCATTTGGCACATGTACATATGCAATGCATCCAAAGACTTTCAGATGAGACAAATCAGGTTTTCTACTAGTAAACCTCTCCTCTGGAGTTACATCATGTATGGCTATAGTTGGAGTCTTGTTCATGATGTAAACTGCTATAAAAACAGCCTCAGCCCAATAGCTATGCGGCATATTCTTCTCTCCCATCAATGCTCATGCAATTTCAGCAAACAATGTGCCTGTTTTTCCGCTCAGCAACTCCATTTTGCTGCGGAGTGTATCTGCATGTAAACTGTCTCTGAATACCATTCTTCTTCAAAAATTCAGAGAACTCATTGGGGAAGTACTCTCCCCCTCCATCTAATCTTAGACACTTTACATGTTTCCCTGTTTGCTTTTCAACCATAACTCATTGGAGAAGTACTCTCCCCCTCCATATGATCTTAGGCACTTTACATGTTTCCCTGTTTGCTTTTCAACCATAACTCTGAAATTCTGAAAATGAGTGAACACCTCACTCTTCTCCTTCACCCACACTTTCCTTGTGTGATCATCAATAAATGTCACATAATACCTGCAGCGCCTCCCATAGACATGGTCTTCATAGGACCCCATACATCTGAATGCACAACATCTGGTGCATTTTTACTCACATTTCTGTCACGTGGAAATACATGCTTTGTTTGCTTTCCAAATTGGCATTCAGATATTTTCTGCATACCTTTAACTTTAAACTTTGGCAGCCCTGTCATAATTCCTTTAGTCTGCATAGACTTCATTCTCTGCACATTCACATGTCCAATTCTTTTATGCCAAATTTCTGTGTCTACAACAATTCTTGAACCATTTGCAAACATTGCAGTACTCACTTCAGGCATGTTTACATTTAATGTGAACATTCTGCCGCCACTCTATTTCCTTTTGCAACCAACCTGCACTTGTCTTTAAAGTCTTCATTCCACATAACAACCATCAGGGTTAAACCGAACCTGCTAACCCTGCTCAATCATTAGGCCAACTGAAACCAGATTCTCTTTGTTATGTTTGGAACATGAAGTACATCTGCAAGGTACTTCACTTTGCCATTCCTGCATAGACAATGGCACATCTCCAACATGGGCGATTGGATGAGCAGTGTCATCCCCTGTTTCCACAAAACCTGGTCTTTCAAGGTTTTTCATCTCCTTGAACCACTCCCCATGACTTGTCATGTGGTTCGAAGCACTTGAATCAACGTACCATACATCATCTTTATGTGTTGCTTCAACATTTTCAAACATGGCATTAACGACATGCTGCATAACAAACAACCTTTCATTATCCTCATTGTTTCTGCTCGAGGATGCATAGTTGTTTTGCTGCAATTTTCCATTTTGCATGTCAGCCTGCTTCTTATAACAATATGCCTGCACATGTCCATGCTTACCACAATAAAAACATCCACGTGTATCATTATACTACCTTTGCCGATTTTCACGACCTCTTTGACTCCCCCTGCCTCTGAATTGGCCTCTTCCACCTGCGTGTTGCTGTTGTTATGAATTCTGGGACTGTTGTTGTTGTTGCTCTTAGCTATAATTTTGATTACCTGTTCGGCCACCTCCTTGGATGCATCCATGGCCTCCTCTACCTCGTCCTCTTCCTGAACTTGTGTAGAAGGCATGTTGCTCTGAATTGTTTTTGTTTTGTGAAGACTGTTGGTCTTCACCCAAGCTCTTCTCTTCTATAATCAACATAGACACCAAATCTGTGAAATTGGGAATGTTTTCCCGAGTCTGAATAGACGTCTTGAACGCCTTGTATTGTGGCCCGAGACCACGTAGACAGACTTCCACCTTATCATCATCATTTACTGAAACACCAATAGATGCAAGGGATTCCACAATACCCTTGATCTTCAATGCATAGTCATTCATCATAGACATACTCTTTTTCTCCACAGTATGAAGTTCATTCTTCAACTGTATCTTTCGTGCCTTGGTATTCATTTCATAGAGTTTTACCAAGGTGTCCCACGCCTCCTTGGGGGACTTGGCATCCTGTATCACACCCAATCATGGTGTCCTGTATACTGAGATGATAGAGAGCCAATACATAACTTTTCTGGCTCCTTAGTTCCAATCCTTGAAGTCTTTCACATCTGCAGCAGTCGAATTGATCTCCGGTATCTCCGATGCCTCTTCATGATGCTGCTCACCTTCTATGTAGTCCTAGTAACCCTTTCCCATTAAGAAATTTATCAACCTCAACCTCCAAGCATGGAAGTTATTCTTATCAAGCTTCTTAGCAACAATCTAGTTTATGCCATGATTTGACATCTTGCCAGACACACAAATTTACCAGAAACAACACTCTGGTTTTGTCCTGCAAACTGTTGTATTTTCTACAAAACAGTAGTGTACTACACTCAAATGTCACAACCAGTGACCTCAATGTGCATACATACACCCAATGGCAATTGTTGACCTTCTTTCAGCACACACAATGTCTGCACAACCAATCTATCTTCCTACAGTTCTTAAAATAGAGTTATGCATAGAATCGATGGCTTACCCCCGCAGTGCTCAAAATCGCCTGCTTATACCCGCAGTGCTCGAAATCGCCTGCTTTCTGAAAAACGAAGGTCCTAACGCACCCAAAATGCATTTTCGATACCAAAAATTCTGTCTAATAGGACTATTATGTCCGATAGGACATAATAGTTATCCTATAGCTTTACTCCCGCGAAGAAAGCTCCTCAATTAGAGATCATTTGCCGGTGCCTCTCGTAGAGCTCCCGCGACAACAAGGGTGTAGTCGCCAACACAAATAGGGAAGAGTAGTTGAAGCTCTTACCCTCGTACCACTTCCTGTGCTTCTTTTGCTTGCAGCTCAGCCCTTAGCATGAACCAGGCTCGGATACCATGAAAAGATGCAGGGGATCATCACTTGCATGCAGCACAATCTTTAATAACGAAAAAAATGAAAAACCGATATAATAACATGTACCTTCACGCTTCACTGAAGTTTTAGAGGACTACCACACCTGTAGTTTCATAGAACCTCACTTCACGGAACCTGAGTTCACAAAACCTTATTTCACGTAACTGTAGTTTCAGTTAGAACGCTAGCTGGCAATCCAAGACAAAAGTCAACGGCAGCCAGAGCCTACAGATGACCTACGCCTACTCCTTAAGGGTGCTTCCGAGTTGGGTCAATTGCCAGTAACTCCTCGGGCCCCAACTCTCACTCTATTTTTGTTTACACTAACCCTCTCTTTACTTCAATACGATATAAATCTATCTAAAGATCCACAAGATATCTTCTTTTACCCATTACATCCTATTGTGTTAAACCTTCGTAGTTGGTATCGGGTACTCCAAAATTATGAAATTTTGGACAACAGTGTCGAAAAATTAGACCTGTGTTTGTTCCAGATGACATTCTTGAGATGCCGACCAACTATGAGGTGGTAGGACATAGCTATCAATGGATTATAAGTCATGGGTGGCTCGAAGTATATAATACTCACCAACATCTCAAATTATGTGAGTCTACTTTGTATCATCCTTTTGGAATTCTAAAGCTATACTCTAATATCTACAAACACTTAGAATCCATGTTAACCCATGTACAATACAATTTTGATGCCACCCATATTGAATATCCTACTATAAATCCCAAGGAAATCCCTGACTTACAAGAGTTTATAAAATGTCACAAGCCTAGCCATCCACCCCCTAGCACAGGTCATGGTCAGGAAGAAACCTCATCTTCATCTTCAAAGTCTACTTACCATGTCTATTCTAATGTCGCTAGTAAACTTCTTAACCCCTATCCTAATACACCACCTACTAAACAGATCATCTCAGGTTGACTGCATATTCTCTACTTTTGCTGCATATTCACCACTTACCATGTCTATTCAAATGTCGCTAGTAAGCTTCTTAACCCCTATCCTAATACACCACCTACTAACAGATCATCTCAGGTCGACTGCATATTCTCTACTTTCACTCCTCAGTAGATAGACTTTCCCACTAACCCTCTCATCCCCAAGGAGATACTGGCACCTCACCCGTCTCCCCACCAACGGCACCCTCAAGAGGTACGCTATCCGATTCCCCAGGACAATATTGAAGCTTTCACTGATCACACAATTTTGGAATCATTGTCTGGTGCAGAATACGAGGGCTTCATTCATGCTGGCAATCCTCTCTTAAAGCCCAAGTTGATGTTCAAGCTTCTCATACAAGTCACTCCATTTGAGCCAACTTGATGGATTATGCTAGAAGCCTACTCCAAGGTCACACCGACAAAGCAGCACTATGTGCCATGCCCTTTAGATTTGAGTTTTATGGTGAATGGCACCGTGAAGAGCAGTAATTCTGGGGAAAAGACCGGATACATCGAGGATTGGGATAATGGTTCAACTTTGTATCAGCCTGGGAAACCTTGGGATTCTGCAGAGAATTCTTACGATGTCCTGGGGCGATGACAGTTTCGTGGATTGTCTCGATGAGACCGGTAACAAAATTGTACATAAATTTCTTAATGAACACATTAGGGAATCTGGAGAGGGGTGGGGGTTTCCCAAACAGCTCTGTGACTTAGATGCAAATAATTGGAATAAGTGGGTAGATTGTTTCTACATATGCAACTTACCGCTGTAGGTGTGGCTGATTTAGAAGAATCACTTCCCTTGGTTGGAGAGGGCACATTATGGGCAAATGTGGCAAAGCACACGAAATTGGCCAATCCCCAATTATTTGACCTGCTAGAAATTAGGATCGTCACCTTCATGATCAGCTATACTGCTTTTGCAGGAGGTGGAGGAAGGCTCACCCCGTACACACAAGAGGCGGCTTTGCCGCCATTGTCATCACAGATGAGGTGTAGCCCAAATTAGAGGATTTTGGAATATAACCAGACTGGCAAAAAGAGTACTTAACAATTCCAGAGTACAGCCAACTCTATATGTGTGCACCACCAACACAGCGGGTTGAACCATTATACATGCTAATTAAGAGAAGATGGACGCCGCTGGAGTTCCAGAAGACCAAACGGCGTGACTCCAATGTCTGCTATAACTTTTCGATCTTCATGCCAACAAAATTTCCAGACATATGGGAGAAAAGGAAACACATGCTTACATGGATACAAGCATGGTGATGATGAATTTCACACCCAGCAATCGTGGCAAGTGTTAGATTTTTGAAATTGCTCGTGGTCTTGATTGATCAACCTAAAGAGCCCTATGATGGCTATGAAGCTGAGCAACTGAAGCTCGACATGAATCAAGGGCCATCTGACCAGGGCATGATGCTCTATTACCATCGTCTAAGATGTCTTCCGGCTTACATGCATGTCACGTTCGATGACATGGTGAACATAGGATTTTGGCGCTCCCACTCAACGTTCAGACGCACACTCAGGAAGCTTCAATCATGAAGAAATTTCTACTGACATGAGTTTGGTGAATGACAAGGTCTTTAGACCTCGATAAACAGGTTCCGAGAGGACAAAACCTACATTAGGAAGGGGGGATGTTAATCCCATTTTGGATTAACAAAGATGCTCCTCCAATTGAGGACATTAATAAGTGTCATGAAACGGCACTATAAAAGTTGTACATTATGAGATATTGGCCACCCAAGGCCTAGTTAAGTAAGTTTTAGGCACCTAAGCGTGAACAAGGGCCAAATGTATATAAGGCATTTTCTCATAATGAAAAGACACAATCCCCTTTTGTGCTATAGAGAGCTCTTCTTTATATCTTGAGAGAGAGAGCATTCTAGCATTGTGCCTCTTCTATGCTTGTATGATTCATGCTTGTGTAGAGAGAGTGATTGCCTTATGTGATGGTGCGAGCGACTCTACGATGACAGCATGGAGGTGGAGCTTGGAGGTTTGGAGCTTAACAAGTGAGCTTGGAGGCCTCAAGGGACTTAAGTTCGAAGAATTGGTAAGTGCCCTACGATGGTTGTGATCTATTGCTCATCCTGTAGGGATTGCATTGAGTTCCCTCCTGGAGGTGTGGTAGCCCATAACACCCACTTAGTACCAATGGCCTTCTTGCCCCATGAGGTAGATTTGTCAAATACTAGGTGTCATTCTTGAGTATAGAGTTATACTCATCCTGCATAGCATGTATCCTACCAAAATCTACTTTGAGGCCGGATGGTAGAGTCTATATCCCTTACTTTTTGAATTGTATCTTACAAATATACATTTAGCTGCCTTATCATCAAGCTTACTGCATTGTTGCTTAGGCACAAGAGCATAAGCAAGACAACAAAAAACATGCAAATGAGCAATATAAGGCTTTTAACAGTGAGTTATGAAAAACGACGAGTCATGAGTTGTCGTTTGCAACAAGCTATCTTGATTTTTCACTAGTCCCAAATGTTGATCAATTTTACACTCTCTTAGAGACATTGAAGAGAAATGGTTTTAGAAATTTTACAAAATAAGCATAGTTTTAAACTTCTTTTTAAAAATGTACATATTGCTAATTTAAAGGTGAAAAATTTTCACTTTTCATGTCAAATAACAAAATGAAAAAAACAAGGTCAATACAAGATCTAATATTCTTTAAAACTACTAACAATTCACGCATGTCTATGTAATGTATAAAACATTCTTTACTTAAAATTATAAAACTGTACTTTTTCTTCTCCAAAAATTTAACTAACTTCATCCCAATCATTGTACCTCATCTAATCATTAAATTAGAGCATATATTTGATGTTAAGATAAGTAGGTATATGGAGTCCATGGCCATAGAAGAGTCCTATTGAAAGAAACGATTTCTCTGGATTCAAATAGAAAACCAACGATCCAAACAATCAAATTTTAGATGGTAGTGCATGCTACAATTTATCAATTCACTTTATTTTGATCTAACAGTTCGATTTAGAGTTATCATCTTTGCAAAAACACAGTTTTTAGTTTATAATAGTTAGATTTTGAGCCATGAAAATGACATCTGTCGTTTTGAAAAATGGATGAAAATTTGGATTCCAAAATCCTTTTTGTTGACAAAATGGATTCTAGAATCCAAAATTTCAGACACACTGACGTTTCTATTGTGAGAGTGAAAATTTCGTCCAAAAAAAGAGAAATTTGATGCATAATGAATGAAAATTTCACTTTTATTGGACAAAAAATTTAGTCCGTTGACTAAAAAATTTCCGTCGAACAGGAAAAAATTCCATCAATGTGGGAAAAATTTTCGTTTTGTAAAAATTTGGATACTAGAATCCACTTGGATTCTAGAATCCAAATTTCCATCGACGAATTGAAATTTTCATCATCAATGGAAATTTGGATTCCGTTAATGGAATTTTTCTGTCTCGACGGAAATTTTTCACCAATGGAATTTTTTTACAAAATTTTTTCCCGTTGATGGAATTTTTTGACGGACTTAATTTTTTATCTAATAAAAGTGAAATTCTCCTCATTGATCAAACTCACCAAAGTTGAACGTTGCATGCTCAAAAGCCTCAACATCAGCACAGCCACCATTCCACATGAACCAAAATTTATTTATTTTTGGATGAAAATTTTGATGTCATAATAGAAACATAAGTCTCAATGGAAATTTGGATTCCAGAATCCACTTTGTCAACAAAGTGAATTATGAAATCCAAATTTTCATCAATTTTTCAAACGACAACTATTGTCATTTTCTTGGCTCAAAATCTAATTGTTATAAACTGAAAACTATGTTTTTAGTTTTGATCTTAGTTCTAACTCCTTTTGAAAATATCCCTGAGCTCATGAAGTTCCAATTCTTTTACAGGGTTAGAGTATGTACCAAGTTTCTCTTTGTTTGGTTTCTTAACGGCTTGCATCCTTTCCTTTTTGGTCTCCTTCGTTTTTTTTTAAGTGTCTCTAGTTTTCTTAGAACCAACATGTGTGTCCAATGAATCAAAATCCTCATCAATATCATTCCTATAGACTGGTTCGTCAAGTGTTCCAAGTTCGCCTACTCCATTTTCTTAGTTTTACCCCCTTTTATGGATTTCTTCCTTCTATGGCCCCTCTTCTTTCTGGATCATGCTTCTAAAGTAGCTTGGTTTTTTATTTTCTTTTCCATAATAGGTGTGTTTTAAGTCATGAGTCTTGTCGTTGCATTCACAAGTGGGTTAGGTTTTCTCAAAATTGATCTCTGAGTTTGACCACCCACTCCAATCATGTTAAGAGGTGGGATGGTATGACCATTTTGCTGATTTGCAACTACAACTTTCATTGGGCAATCTTTGATCCAATGATCTATGCCACAACAGTTACAGGCTATAGGTGGCAGCTAGAAGATGCAGCTTGGGTACTTGGTTGGTTTCTGATGGGACACTGAGACTCGGTGTGGTCCTTGATAATGATAGCATTGAAGAAGAATTCTCTTGACAATACAGTTGTTAATGTCTCAACCTCTTCCTACCATGCCTAGCTGGTATATTGGTTTAACTTTGCGTTTTGCATCGACTAAATAGTAGTCCGAATAAAAGCTCTGTGTGGAGTCCTCAGTGACATGTGATGCATTATCCAAATTAACCTCGTATTCTAGACACTCAAAAGATTCTTGGAAACCTATTTGGTTCAATGGTGTAATCCTGGGAGGTGGAATGTTGAGGTCCCAAAACTGGTGAAGGTAACATTGGTGGTGCTGTTTGCACAATAGGTTGTTGGTGGTGAATTATTAGGTTGTTGGTGCTGTTTGCTCAGCATTGGGTTGTTGAGGTGTTTTAGTAGGCATTATAGCTTATGGCTATGATGTAACTGGTAAAGCCAATTGCTGAGGTTTGGAAGCATTAGCAAGGGTTTGTAAATGCGTGTAGCACGCGTGTAGCACTGTGAAGCCTCATGACCATAACGTCCGCAAAAAGTACAATTCCTATTATAGCATGCCCTTAAGACTGGACACTCATTGATCGAATGCCCTTGTTGGAAGATTGTGCACCATTGTAGCTCTCTCCTTAGATACATACGTACATTTTTAGGAGCTTTATTTACCTTCATCCCCTCCTAGCGTGCTTTCATGAAGTATGTGAAATTCATCTCCGCTAAAGTGTTACCTTTAATAAGTGCTATGTCTCGTGACGTCGGGAGCAACAGATTTAGAATCCGATGCTTTGGCTCCCTTTATCATCATATTATCTTCTAATTGGATGGCATTTGTTGTGACTTCATCCCATGTAGTAATCCCTCTAATGATTAAGCCATTATATATCGCTTCATGTTTAAGCACATGGATGAATCTATCAAGCAGTTGATTATTCGAATAGCGTTCATGCAAAAGGCAGCGAGAGTTCAGGCTAATGAAATCTTATATCAACTCCTCTTCTCTCTCTACTTTTTATGTGGCTGTGAAGCTGCACCCTATAAGAATCCTTCACGCACAAATTACTTTAAGAATAATCTCCTAAGAGAGGTGAAGTTTATGTGTTCCTCAACCCTAAGAGTTATGTATCAATCCCTAACCTTACCGTCTAATGTTGGACTAAAGGAATTGGTCTTGGTGACCTCATTTCATTCTCCTAGGGCCTCACACACTTGATCAAATGCCTCCAAATGTCTCCTAGGATAACCACCTCCAGTGAATCTCTGAGTTAGCTTGGCTATTTGGGCAGCCTTTCCATAGCTATGTTGACTCCCATCTCTCATAATAAACACTATGCTCTCACCTACTGCTCTTCCTAAAGCTTGTGAAAAGCAACTGGTTCTGTGGTGGGCGAAGCTGGTGCTGCCACGAGAGGTGCAACATGCATAGGTGTAGCACGCGGCATTGCATGAGGGTACATTGGTCTAAATCCAGGTAGAGCTAGCGGATGTGAAAAATAAGGCATGTGTCCTACTGGTGCCCCAATAGGTTCCACAGTCATGTGGGCATTAAGTGCAATCGGTATCACAACAGGAGTTAGTAGCACACTCACTCTATGAAATTTCATGTCATGGGTGCACTAGAATGAGATTTGACAAATGGTGGAGGTGAAGTTGAAGATCCTCTTAGAATGGCCATAGTAGATGTACAAGGAAACAAGGAGGAATATCTGGAAAGTGGGGGTGGCTTCTACCATGGTGGTGGGCCTATGGCTCCGAGGTAATAATGATGTGTCAGTTTACTACTTGATCAGGTAGTGCATTGGCAGTGTCTTGGGTAGGGGCAGCTCTAGGATGTTAGAATGTAAAGCTCATGCTATCGTGCTCTTGAGTCCCTACATGGCCTTGTGACAGAAGATGTGAGTGGGTCCATGGTATAGCTGGGTGATACTACAAATTAGGATCCGTCAGGCTCACAAGGGGTGTAACCATTTTGCTCATTGTGGGCGCTCTTGCTTTGGATGTCCCGACTCGCATCATAGGTCTTTGGATCCACAATGAAATTATGTAATACATTACCCAAACCCATCTTCTTTAAGTCTGTGTGGGAAAGATAAAACATGTCCCTCAGGGGATATGAAATCTTGTACAACGTCCCTCAGGGGATATGAAATCTTGTACAGTACATATTCCTTTAATAGACAAAAAATAAGATAGTCAAGGTGTTGTAATTGCTAACCGAGCAGTAAAAGCTCTACTCCAATGTATAGTTTGGTGCCTCAATGAATTCCCTATTTGTGGAGGACTTCAGACCAATGTACATATTGGAGCACTTCTTCCAGTCAATAATCAATCTTCTTGTGTATGAACAGCCAAGAATCTTGCCGTGCACATATCCAAATAGTATATACCAATGTTGTAGCTGCCATTTGCCAAATGAGCATGTTTGAAACTTTGTACATATTGCTGCTACCATAAGTGCCCAAGGTTGTTCCTATGCAAGAAAAGTATGTAGCAATGTTTCTTTTCATGCCAATACACAATAATGAATATTTAGAACATCCAGCAGGCCACCATGCATTTTGGGTGAACATACCCTCTCATATCTTAAAAGTCTTAGTGATTTTGTACAATGCTTTGACTTCCATAGTACTTCCATTGTTTGTGACATAAAACTAGCAATCTATGTTTTTTGCCATGCCAAAAGCAGCAAGAAAAATTGAATGTATGCCATAACAATGGATTGCACAATTAGAAGTTGCACATGAAGAGGCCAAGTAGATAATATGCCATAAGAATCACACAATTTGAAGTTGCATGTGAAGAGGCCAAGTAGATAATTGCTAGTAGTAATGTAGTTTTGCTCATACTTTTTGAATGACCCATTCAGTGGCATCTCGGTGAGACACATTCCATCTAATGGATATCCTAAGTGTGCCGAACAATGTCAACGGGTCGAAGGATCTATCCCAACCATAAATGATGTGTCAATCTGCTACTTTAAGGGAAATAATTTGGATTTCTTGAAGTTTATGAATAGCCCTTCTGCTCCAGCCAAACCAAAAAGCTCAAGAGCTTGCATAAGTAAACTTAGATCATGCAATGTATTTTTAGGGAATAAGAAAGAGTCATCAGCATAAGCTTGAGCTACCAAAGCACAACCCTATGGCAACTACAACCCATGTAGTTGCTCATTGTGAATGAGTTTATCCATATAAAGTAACAAAGGATGATTTGGAATTGCATATAATGAAGCACTCAAAGGGCACCCCTGCCTGATTGAATTCTCCAATACCCAGGGAGAGGACAAATCTTTGTGTAGTATGTGCATCGTGCTATAATGTCTTGATATAGCTAGTAAATGATATTACACATTTTTTCTCCAAACTCAAGTTTTGTCATTACTATAGTAATGTAATCCCACTGAACTGTGTCAAAAGCCTTTACCACATCTATTTGCAATAATACAACATCTTACTCTATATGTTTGGCCATCTTCTATTCCCACACATGCATTACATATATTGTTTGTGATTTGTCTTCTAAGGATAAAGCCATACTGTATCATTTTGATCCAAGCAATGATCATTTTAGTGATTAATTTATAGCTCACATGTATCAATGTAATAGGCCACCAATCAGAGATCCTTGGACACATTTGTTTTCATTAGTTTGATTAACCCCCTTTTGCGCCAAGAGGATGGCATAATACCTGTAACCATGATTGATTGATTATCCAATATTTCTCGGAACTTAAGAAAGAATTCCATAATTAAACCATGCTAACCTAGGGATTTCCATTGACCCAATGATTAAACTGCAACGTTGAATTCTAATTCCAAAAAATGACCTTCAAGATCTTGCGTTTCTTGTGCATTCATGATTCCTTCCACATGAGAAAGTAGCTCAACATGAGCACAAGAAGTAATATCTATCAACCGAGAAGGTGTTGCAAAAGAATGCTAAAAATGGATGACACATTCTTTCTCCAACTGCATAAGATTTTGTGTCCATTCACCATTGGAAATTGAAGTCTTGAAATGCATTGCTTTTGCCTTATTGTATGCAAACTTTTGAAGACGGCTTTCGAAGAACAACTCTTGTCCAAAAGAGGTTTCTGTCGTGATTGAGCTTGCCATTTTTGTAGCTTTCTTTGATCATTTCTATCTCGTTCATGCCTAGCATAATGCATATGCAATTCTTCTTAAGGGGATAAGACACGAGTATGGCTGAGCTCTTTAAGGGCTTGTAATTGATTTTTTTGCATAGTTATTCTTTGTCTTCCTTCCCCTTAATACTATTTTCCATAGTCAATTATTACTCCTTGCATGCGAATTGCAAAATGATACCAAGCAACTTCTATGTCCTCATACATTTTTGCTTGAAGTACATTGACAATATCATGCACCATATCCTAAAACAAGGGGTGAGTGAGATAGCTATTATTTACCAAGCAAAGCCTCTTTTCTAACAGTTGTACATCATCAATGGGAGCATGTAAATAGAGACTCATCCATAAAGGAGCACGATCCGAGAGTCCCAAAGAATAATCAACCCACATACATCATGTTACTGGATCAATGTGATCAGCATTTAAATTGTACCAACGGTCCAATTTGGCATGGTATTCAATAAAGACATTATGACGAAATGTGAAACCTTGTATGTTTGGACAAGTTTGTTTTGAGATATCCATAGCATTCAAATGACACATTACATTTGTCCATGATACCCTTTCAGTTGCAATCATATGTGAAAGACCACGTAGTGACGAATTATTAAAGTCCCCACAAAAATGCATTTGTCAACTCCATGGATACTGCAAAAGTTTGTGCCAAAGCCGAGCTCTTTGGACTAAAACTAGGGAGCATAAACCGATGCAAATTCATAAACTTGACCATTCAACATACACAACACAATGATCAGAGATAGCCATCTCGATCGTTATAGACCACTGTTGGCTACAATACATGTATGACCAGTACACAAACTCACGAAAAAGTATTCAAACCGGCATAGTATATATCATAGTCATGGAAAAAACCAATTTGCCTAACTAGAGCACGATGGTTATGTTCTTGCAATCATAATATATCCAGTTTCATTCTATACATGTAATCCCAAACCAGTCTGTAGGTTTCTCGGGTTATTCAATCCATGTACATTATATATCATGCATTTTATTGGGGCATTCATTGTCAGAAGAAATGGAGAAATTTCAAGTAAAGGCCATATTAATATCAACCTGCATGCTTTGTAATTTCATCATTCCACCCTTAAGCACATCAGTCCACAACATTCCATTTGTAGGGGTGGATACTTTATTATGAGATGTAGATGTAGATGACTCTGTCCAAGTGCGTGACTATAATGGTCGCAGTTTGACATTGATTCCTTTTCTTAGATTCAGGGTCTGCCATCCCTCCACATCCAACACATTTTTGTCTCTTGTAGCAGTGTTTTTTTGAGGTGCCTGAGAGCATACTTGTTGCTAAGATTATTGCAGAATTTTGCTTCTTGTCTGCACACCTATGTTGGCAATAGAGGCTGAATAAGGTGTCTTAACTAAAGAGAGTTTTGCTTGAATTACTACTTTACTCACCATCGAAGCAAGAGGAACAAAATCAATCGCCCCGCAAGCCACAATGTTAGAGTGGGACATTTCGAAGCTAGATGCCCAAACCTATGGCATGTAATGCATACAGTTGCAAACACACCCCATTTCAAGTCAAAGCAATTTTCCCTCATGTATACATCATCTATCTCCACAAAAATAGACAAAGGGGTATGTTTATTAGTATCCCACTATATACAAAAACGATTACAATTGCCCATCACACATGGGTCGCAAATTACAGTTCCCAACTGTTGAGCCAAGGCAGCTTGGCAAGCTTCATTAAAATTCATGGGAAAGCTAACCACCTCAACCCATACCGGGTATTGATGTTTGATGAGGGCTTGATAATCCTTAGTAGAATTCCACAGAAGCACATGGACCATTTGCTTGCTATAGTACAACGGCAATTTTTCCAATAGTTTGTTGTTTGTATGTTGCCACTTCCCGATGCTTTATGCAACAGCGTGCATGCGCACACATTTTTTTTTTGTAAAACCACACTTTATATTACTTTATTGTATAAAGAGGAGCCCCCAAGATGAGAGCACTTCCCATATAATGTACAACTAAAAGCAATGGAAAAACAAGTCCAGATGCAACTAGTCTAGCTCTTGTAGCTGAAAATAGTCATATAAAGCTTAATGCAATGATTGATGGAAGTAGTAATACTTATCAATCTGAGGAGGCGACTAGAAAACTAATCGATTGCTATCAATCCAGACTGTCCAAAGTTCTGAAATCTTGTCCATGAAAGAAAACCAATGATCTATAAGTTTCTAGAAAAACAAACGCATGGAAATCTGGAAGTTAAAAACACTACTAAGTGATGTAAGAACTCTTTGGTATCTATGCAATTCCATAACAAGTGTGGAATAGTCAGTCTCATTTAAGCACGAGCACCGTACGCACTTAGTAGTAGCAATTTTTCTTTTTGCCAAATACATGCCAATAGAAAGTACTCCTGCTATACTTCTCCATAGAAACAGTCTTTGCTTGAGGGACAGTTTACTATTCCATATCGTTTGCAAATTTTGCTTCCACCATTTTTTTTTGTTTTGCTCAATTGCCACATCCCATTCGCATGCTCTAAAAAGCATAGCCAAGAGATGATAAATCTCTAAATTTTTTATGCTATAATTTGAGCAAAACAGATTGTAGTAGAAGTATGAAGCCCTTCTCTATGTAATGTCCAATCTTGCAATCTATTCTCTTGAGGGTCATGCAATACATCTTGAAAGGGTTGCATTTGATTGTTTGTTTGCTACCATGTAGTCCTATAATGCATACCCAATCCCCATCTTATTTGAGCTTGTGGAAATGACGAGACCCTTCCATCACGAGATACCACATCATGCATAATGTTTATACCTCTAGCAAATAGAAAATAAGCTCTTCTGTCCAAGGTCGTTCCTAAGGCAAGAAAGTATCACACACACACACACACACACACACACACACACACACACACACACACAAATGAAGTGGGTGACAACATTATCTCTGTAGATGGTTTGGTACCATTTCTGATTTTTGGACAGCCCCATGCAGTACCCAGGCAAGAGTCATTAGAAAAGGCATTTGGCAGAAATGCATCCGGAAGACATGGATAACAGCCAGAGACCAGGTTCCCGAAAGGTTCCTAGGTTACATGCATTAGGGGTCTCCATCATCCATGGGCCAGCCGTGGGTGTCATGACATAGGAGATTGAGTTAGGAAAGATGTGCCATCCACACGTCAAAACCTAGAGCTGCAGATATGAACAAACACTAAGTGAGAGAGAAGCACGCCGTCCTTTAATGCCCAACATACTCCTCTTTGTCAAGTCATAGAGTTTGAATTTGTAACAGAATTTCTTGTTCATGTCTTATCCAATCTATGTCTTCTCCTTGGTGCTTTATACCCAGGGCAATCTCCAGACAAGCTAATTAAGATGAACTATTTGAAATCTGGGAACCACGCGAGACATTTAGAACAAAACAAACAGATCAGCCTCCATGCGACGCCGCACCCAAACATACTCTTCCAGGATGGAGGACCAATTTCTCATATCCATGAGTTTGGATTCCCTTTATATCCATCATTGGAGATCTTGAAATGGGTCCGTAAGCTTGTGTGCCTGTTTGGCTGCTGTGCTCTCGTTGTCCATTTCTCTCTTTTTGGCACAAATCAGTTTCCAACCATTTTTCATTTACATAATGCATTCCTTAGGTTATAGCCCTATCCATCTCCCATCATTTGTATCATCATTGGTCAGCCCCCCCAAAGATGGTAATAACCCTTTCTTTCTTTCTCATCCGTGTACTTGTGATGATGTATCCTTAGACTTTAAGGTTGAACAATGCTTGAAGCCAGTCAAATTTTAATCTCACTTGGCAATAGTTATCCTCTCAAATTTTGAGATAGCTTCTCCATCTACAGTGCTGCATAGCCTCACACAATACAGAAGCAAAAACTACATTAAGTACCACATCATTATTGAAGCCTTGTACAAATATATAGAAATTGTACATTTAAACTGCTACATGATGGGAGCACAATTTTAAGCTGAATAAATATCCACAACCAGGTGAGAGTTTCCAGACCTCTCCATCAGATATCCACAGGAATCTGAACTGTATGCTTGTCTGTACACTTCCCGAAAACACTCCCGCCAAAGGCAAGCCATGTATATCTCTTGTGTTGATGTGTAAGAGCCCTGAGTCCTTTTCCTTCATGTCAAGATAACATCAACCAGGCTTCCATTTCAGGGGGTTCAAGGGTGTGGCCCTGCTAAGCCAATGCAGCCAGCAGTGGCCATTTTGTAATCATTGTACCTTGACAAGGATGAGCATGTATACAGGGGTTGTTATGTGACAATTGCAACCAAAAGTTTGTCTGAAAGCTCTGAAAGCTTAGTCCAATACACGCGCCACTGGGACTGGCTAAAGCCACATTGAGAGAGAGAGAGAGAAAGAGAGAGCGAGGATCAAAATTTTTGTCAAGGAGCTTGACAACAGCCTCAGCACATGAACTTCCTGCACGTGGTTGCACCACAAAGGCAGGGAACCTCCCTGTTTTCTGTATCGAAAGAATAATCATACCTGCAAAAAAATGCATAAACAAAAGAGAAAGATCAATCAATTACCCTTTGCTGTTCAAGAGGCCCTCAAGTAAGTGTAGTGGGAAGAGCTCACGTTAATTCCTCTCCAGCCATTAAAGATTTTCGAGCCATAAGCACGATGCATGCCTCTCCAGCTCCGTGTACCGAAATAATGCGAGCATAACAATTGGGAGCACACTGTTTCAAGCATTCCAAATCACAAAATATATAATATATTAGACACATTTTAGCAGAAAAGACCACCTCTATAAGGGCAGGCAGCCCACCCATCCCTGCTGTCAGAAAATCTGACAATGGTGGGCGCCAGTTTGCTGCTCATTCACAAAGTTACATAGGAAGTGTAGAATGAGCATACTGAGTGGTTGATAAGCCGTGCAATGTTTCCCTTTTCAGTCGCATCAATAACGACTTCTTCACTTATTTTGAAGAGCTGCACAGCCATAGAACCCACAGCCAGCATGAGTTTCCCGAGGACTGCAGCATCACTAAAAACTGTTCACAAGCAATCAACTAGCTGCACGCACGCGCACGCGCGCGCCATGCACTCTGCAAGCCTGGGACAAGAAGCTTTCCAATGCAAACTGAATTTCCAAAAAGTTCATAGTGTGCAGGGTAAGCAGGAAGGCAAGAAGTAGCGCATTAGCCTAAAGCTGTGGAAGTGTCATTTCATACGCACATAGCAATCTTTTCCTTGCAACTGATATCTCTTCTCACGCAGGTCTGCAATGCTTCTCCTGACTATCTCCCCTCGGTACTCCAAAACCTGAGAAGCACCATGTGCACTATAAGGGAAAACGAATCTTAAAATGGGTTTCTCTTGCTGAAGGCATCATGTAAGGAGACCACTTACCATCTCTCCTTCTTGAATAGAGCACCTAGTGAACAGACCCCAACCATGTATTGCTGATCTCCCGAAGCAAATCCGTGACTTCTCTGTAACCTGTGTTTAAGATTTTGATTACCTTAACCCCCTCTTAAAATGTTTCATCAAATCTAAACCAAACCGTTACAGTGTAACCATCACACAAGGTATTCTTTAAAGACAGTTAAAATAACAAGGCTTTCTTGCTGATTCACAAGGATGAGAAATCATGCACACATACCCGAAGATACCCTAGCTTTTCTTCAAGAGATGACATCTCCTTGAAATTGAAATCTTCCTGGAGAAGTACTATGTATATAAAAACCAAGGCATAGTTTGCTTTGAAAACAAGACTTCCTTTTGCTGATTGGCAGTTTTTTAAAATGAAAATAAAAATAAAAATAAAAGCATTGGATTCCAACTTACTCTCAAACTGTCAATTACAGCCAGAGAATGCCATGAATAGCCAGCCGCTCGGTGAGCAATGGACTCCTTTGGCAGGTCCTAGTAATTTATGTACCATTGAAAACTTCAGGTTATTTCCCAAACTTCACAAAAAACAAAGTGCAAGCTTAACTCCATGTGAGTCTACCCACAATGCTTAACTTCACAAAAAACACAGCTTAACTCCATGATGAAAGTCTACCCACAATGCTCCAAACTTCACAAAAAAAAAAGTGCAAGCTTAACTCCATGAGAGTCTACCCACAATGCTTCAAACCATCAATTCCATCATATATAGCACACAAAGTGATCTATGGCAACCCCTCTCATGTCATCAGCGCCCAAGAGCGGGTGCAAGTTCATGCATAGAGGCATGTTCAACATATTGGAGAAAACGTCATAGTCAAACCACCATACTGAGTTTTTATCACTTCTCCGGAAGTGAAGCACAGACTCAGTTGTGAGACGAAGGCTAGCGCAACATGGAGAAACACGCTTTTGTTTGGTATAAAACCACTGTTTTATTACTTTATTGTACAAAGCAAAGCACCCTCAACCCTCAATGTGGGATTGTTTCTCATTAATTCACAAAACTTAAAACAATGGGAAAAAAAAATCTAGATGTATCTGATCAAGCTGTTGGAGTTGATATAAGGATTGGCATAGTGACTAACAGAAGTAGTAATACTTGTCAATCGGGGGTGACTGGAAAGCTAGTCCATTGCATGCAATCCAAAAGTGACCAGAGAGCCCAAAATCTTGTCCATTCAAAAAATGGAGCCATTCTTGCTAGCCTCCTCTCACATCTGCCAAAGATCTAGAAGTTCTTGGAGAAATGTGTACCAGGAAATCTGGCAGTCAAATGCACAGATAAACTATGCAAGAAATCCTAGGTGATAAAGAAACACACACACACACACACACACACTGTCACCAGCCTGGACATTTCCCAGTCTGAAAGGGGTCTGGTGGACTCCAGGATGTTTAAATATTTGGAAAGTACAAGCTTTGGGAATGGGGGATTATCCTAGAATACAAAAGGACCACACTCCTAAAATTTAGGAGAGTTGCTATTTTTGGCCCGACTCCCATGGAAATTCTGTTCGCGTCATTACATCTGGAATTGAGCAGATACCAAGAGTTGGCAAAGTGCCTATGACAGAATGTCTACCGGTTGGGATATTTTTAGAGAGAGAGTTTATGGAAGAACCCATCTCTTAGATTGGGACATGTGGCAAGGAGGTGGACCAAAGTGAGACATGTGGCAAGGAGGTGGACCAAAGTGAGACAAGTGGCCTGACATTTGTTAGAAAGTGGATCAAAGTGAGACAAGTGACCTCACACTTGTCACTTCAGCTATTGTGTGGCTCTCCACTTGTCATCGTAGCCTTCTCTTGCCATTTTAGCTCATGGGAGGCCCAAATCTATAAATTGGAGCCCTCTCTCTTCATTAATGGAGGCTCTCTTGCTGCACACTAGCCTCTACCACCGTTACAAGTTGCCCTAATGATGGCTACTCTCGTTCTCTCTCTCTTGAAGGCTGCCCATGAAGAATACCGGCTGTTGGGGACTGTTTTGGAGGCTTCCATCGCGAAGAAATACTGAAGGTGTTTTAATATGCATTGATGGTATCAACAAGTGTGTCAAAGGCCCTAGTCCCCTGGGCACCCGCCGCGAGTTTCATTGGTATCAGAGCATAGGCTTTCTTGGAAGCGGAGGCTTCCTTCTATCAATAAGGAAGAGAAAAGATCTCAAGTGGGGACCACACTTACCATCATTGCTGTTAAGCATGGCCAGCCGCTTCATAGCTTATGAAGCAAGAGCATGAGCAGTAGACAGCTTGTTGATCTAAGGATTTATGAATTCACAGAATTTTATCGTGGAAGTATGGAGTTGGCTTTATGTGCACACGTTTAGCACTCTTTCCATATGGATATTGTGGATTATATTATCAAGCTTACATGCAAGCTATATGGAGATATATCTCAGGATATCTTAAGGATATGGTGATGAGATATTTCTTTTGGCTTCATGACCAACCTGGCAAAGAAAAGCTAAGTATACTTTGAGTTTGCAAAGTTAGTGCTTTTGCTATGAAGTGTTTTTGATGTTCACTAACCCTTGTATAGCTATGCAAGGAGAAAGGCGTTATTATTTGCCTTGAGATGGTTTCAGGGAAACATTGTTTATGGCTCCCTTTATTGGGATGGATTATATCTATGGAGATTTCTTTCTTGGACGAGATTTATATAGATATTGGGCTTCACAAGCAATTTCTATGGACGAATCAGTCCGAGTTTATAGAGGAGAAATCTTTTGGATATCTCATGGATATGATGCTTTTATGGATAAAGTCCACCTCTACTCCAAGGTGTGTGGTTAGCACGGAGTATGTGGTAAGAGGTATGGTATACAGGTCTATGGATTCCTGGACTTCTTTTCTAGGGATTTGAATTCATCCTCAGATTTATGGATTATGTTTATGACTCCCTTTTACTGGGATGGATTATTCCTTTTGGCTCCCTTTATTTGGGATGCATTGGACTTATGGAACTCATGGTTCACATACCTTGTGTAGTGTTCTCTTGTCCTACGTGCTCTCTTGAAGATTGTTTCTACCATGTGTGGGTGGAACAATAGAGAGCAGATGGAAGGGAACATGGGCACTTCAAAGGGTAGTGACAAGCACAACATACCCTGTGTAGTGTTCTCTTATCCTACGTGCTCTCTTGAAGATTGTATCTACCATGTGTGGGTGGAACAATAGAGAGCAGATGGAAGGGAACATGGGCACTTGAGAGGGTAGTGTGAGTTGGTGGCCGAAATGCCTACAAACTATTGGTGGCCGAAATGCCTATAAACTATGTGTAGCAGAAATGCTTATGGAACACCAAGTGATTGTTTTATCTTGTTACTTGAGCCCACCTCTCATCCAAGGTGTGTGGTTAGAGTACCAACACGGAGTGCAAGTGGTAAAGTGGACATGACGGGACTTATGTCTATGCCAACGATCATGTGGACCGATATCTTGTTGGCAGGAGACTTATTTTGTCTCGCCCATTTACTTGGGACATGGATTATGATATCTGGACTTATGGGATTGTTTTGTCTCGCCCATTTACTTGGGACATGGATTATGATATCTGGACTTATGGGACTGTTTTGTCTCACCCATTTACTTGGGACATGGATTATGATATCTCGACTTATGGGACTGATTTGTCTCACCCATTTATCTTGGGACATGGATTATGATATCTCGACTTATGGGACTGATTTGTCTCGCCCATTTACTTGGGACATGATTATGATATCTAGACTTATGGGACTGTTTTTTGTCTCACCCATTTATCTTGGGACATGATTTTGATATTAGTATTATGGAGACTTATTTAGTCTCGCCCATTTCTTTTTTGGGACATGGATTCTTCAGTTATATTGGATTTTTGAGACTGTCTCGTCTCGCCCAATCGATGGGACATGATTATATCTTGAATATATGGCTTGAAGCTGAAAGTTGCGGACAACTTTTAAGAAGTTGGGGAGGATGTCACCAGCCTGGACATTTCCCAGTCTGAAAGGGGTCTGGTGGACTCCAGGATGTTTAAATATTTGGAGAGTACAAGCTTTGGGAATGGGGGATTATCCTAGAATACAAAGGACCACACTCCTAAAATTTAGGAGAGTTGCTATTTTTGGCCCGACTCCCATGGAAATTCTGTTCGCGTCATTACATCTGGAATTGAGCAGATACCAAGAGTTGGCAAAGTGCCTATGACAGAATGTCTACCGGTTGGGATATTTTTAGAGAGAGAGTTTATGGAAGAACCCATCTCTTAGATTGGGACATGTGGCAAGGAGGTGGACCAAAGTGAGACAAGTGGCCTGACATTTGTTAGAAAGTGGATCAAAGTGAGACAAGTGGCCTCACACTTGTCACTTCAGCTATTGTGTGGCTCTATGGGAGACCCAAATCTATAAATTGGAGCCCTCTCTCTTCATTAATGGAGGCTCTCTTGCTGCACACTAGCCTCTACCACCGTTACAAGCTGCCCTAATGATGGCTACTCTCTTTCTCTCTCTCTTGAAGGCTGCCCATGAAGAGTACCGGCTGTTGGGGACTGTTTTGGAGGCTTCCATCGCGAAGAAATACTGAAGGTGTTTTAATATGCATTGATGGTATCAACAAGTGTGTCAAAGGCCCTAGTCCCCTGGGCACCCGCCGCGAGTTTCACACACACACTTTTTTTATTATAGTGAAACCCCTGCTTCATTAATAAAAGTAACATACAATCATAGCTGTCCTAGAATGGGACAGCCAAGACTCAGATCAGAAACAGTGCGGAAAAGCAAGCTCTCCAAGATCATAAGAATCTCTGAGAGACTGGTAAAGTGATCTACGGAAGAAGGAAAAGGGGTCGACATGAACAACATAAAAAAGCAGCTAATTCCAGACATGGTAGATAGTCCATAAAGCCCAGAATATCGTCCAATCCAAGAAGACTACATAAGCTGGCAATGGAGGAAAGAGTCGACCAAAAAGCCAAAACTGTCTCCCAAAAAGTCTGCATGTAGGCCCCTCAACAATCTGTCTAGGAGGGCTCGACAGTGGAAGCAGTACCACAGACGATGGCGCATCGTCTCATATGGGTGAGAGCATCGCCTACATGAGGCTGAAGCAATGTGTCTATGTGCCAAAAGAATCCCCACTAGAAAAACACCCATAATACATCTCCATAGAAACAATTGTTACTTCAATGGCAATTTTCTCATCCATATCCTTCCCCTCCACCAAGGCAAGGATTTAGAGAAACACACGCACGCATGCACCTGCACACACACACACACACACACACCCCAAAAAAAAGAGGGTGGCTGATCGGGCAAAATATCCTAGTGATTTGATGATATAAATGGTAATCAGAAAATGGTCTACACATACATCTGAGTGACCTAAAGTACAGTTAAGACCTCTCAATAGCATACTTTCTGATCAGATCAAGAAGGATATCAAGCAACATGCCCGACATGCTCACAGTGCAAATGCATCTATTGCTTATCTATGTTATGACATGACATAATATAACGTATTCTACCTGTCCAATTAGTTTGCACTCTGCATTGTTCTCACGGCATCTCGAAGCAGATGATGTCAAACATGGCCTGAGAGATAAGGTCTCTGCATTTCGCCTCACAGTACTTGCCTCCAACAAATCAACTACACTATCAGGCTCTTTTTCCTCAAGGTTGTCCCCGTTTTCTGCATCTTTATCTGGACTTGTAAGAGCCAACCTTGCATCTGGATTTGGATCCCTGCATACATATTTTTACACAGCTTTACGTTTAAAAAGAGGGAAAAAAAAACAATTGCAATTTCTGTACTCAGCAAGCTTCCCACAACAAAGCCAAGAGGTACCTGTGTTCAGCACAGTATGAAATTTTCTTGATGGTCTGCATGCCATTCTTGTGCTTAAGAGTCTGAATCTGTTCAAGTTAAGGTATAACAAGTACCCCATTATGAAAAAAACTAATTGCTCCAAGCTTGCCACTTGGCATGCATGCATACATCTCTCTCTCTCTCTCTCTCTCTCTCTCTCTCTCGGATCACATATTGACACTTCGGGCACTTAGTGAAGAGGGCAGGGCACAGAAGAGAAGGATATACTGTTGCTTTGTGGACCTCCGCAAAGCCTTCGATACCGTACCACGTGCCAGGCTTATGCACAGATTGCATGACATTGAGGTACCTGAGGATATGCAGTGGGGGATATATGCTTTGTATGAGTCTGTTGACAGGCAGAGTCCGAGCTCCAGGCGGACTATCCGATATGGTGGCTAGCACGATAGGGGTGAAGCAGGGATGCCCGCTATCACCCACCCTCTTTGGACTGTACATTGATGTGGTCTCCGATTATGTCGACAGATTGGGAGGCCCAGGGGCATGCCTGGCAAGGGTGCTGATACCCATCTTGTCATATGCTGATGATATTGTTCTAATCTCAGACTCTTTGGAGGGATTACAGAGACATCTGGATGCATTACAGGCATTCTGTGCGGATAGAGATCTGACAATGACCCTTGGGAAAACCAAGGTTATGGTGTTTAACACCACACACGTATGGGTGACGAGATCAGAGCCTCAGCTCACTTTCTGAGGGGGCTGGTTGAGTGCGTCAGGTCATATGTCTACTTGGGAGCTCGCGCTCAGAGCAGAACTGCGTGATTAGGATGGATATCGTCAGAGTGGACACAAAGAGGACATGGACTAGTCCCCTTGAGCCCTTAGGCACGAAAATGGCTCATTACAAGAGCCATTTTCTACACCTCACCAGATGATTTTATCACCTGCTCGACGTACATGGATATACACCTATCACATGGGATACGTTGTGCCATTGGACAGATCCGGACCTCATCACACGAGCTGTGGATTGAGACAGGGCGATATGTGCATCAGATCTCGGATGACCGCATTTGTTAGCTATGCTACCAGGAGGCAGAGATAGAGGAGCACTACATTTGCCGATGTACAGTATATTATGAGATCTGAGGGAGATATCACTGCCTCTTTCGAGAGGGTTTTGGGTCGTTACGCAGGGTCATGGAGTTTGAGGATCAGAGATGCCTGGGATTGTTCCTACTTGAGCTCAGGAGATACAGAGAGACTCTCTTGGCAGATAGGAGACCAAGGATCTTGCCAGATTTCTTCGGCACCAACAGCAGCGGTAGTAGCCTAGCCCACACCCCTCCTAATACCTCCATCGGGCCATCAGGGCACTAGCCACGCTCCCAGGGAGTACTCCCACCACTGATAGAGCAGTCGTCTTATGTCGTGCTCGTCGGCCACGCCCACCAGGATCCCGACCACGGCATCCTCACCATCGCCAGATCAGAGCCATTATTGCTCGGCATTGGAGGCGCCTACCTCGCTTCTAGGACCTCTCCATTCTAGACAGCCCCATGGCGGAGATATTTGATCTGAGGAGAGTGCAGCACTTCAACTGATTAGCAGACATGGATCTACTTGATATACATTTTCCAGTATTTTCTACTCAATATCATCTAGGAGTCTTACTAACAGTTCTTATAAAACTGTAAGATAGTCAGTTTTATTGTACTTTTCAGTTTCATTTGGTTGTTCTCTTTGATGAGACATCAACTTCAGATGTACTCTCAGTTTTTGTCTCATAGGCGATTATGTCCTCTTAGAGACGTTAATATTTCATTTCATTTCTCTCTCTCTCTCTCTCTCTCTCTCTCTCTCTCTCTCTCTCTCTCGGAGCTGATGTTGCTCCCATGTTTTTATGTTCTTTTTTTTCCATGACGAGTTTCCATGGACAGTTTTGTATCACCCCAGTGAGATAGCTATATTTATGTTTTCATTCTGTTTTATTTTCCATTCCATGATGAGATATGCCATGGACATTATTGTGCCACTTTGGTCTCATAGGCCCATTGGGTCTTTAGTAGACGCTTAATATATCTTTCTTTCTTTCTTTCTCTCTATGCTACGGATGAGCCCATGTACCGCGAGCTAGCAGCGGATGAGATAGGGATGCAGAGATCTGCCCAGGACACAGGAGAGGTGACAGAATATGGGAGACACTTCCTAGCTTTGGGGAGTGCACATGGGCTAGTTATCTATAATGGCCTATCCCGTTGGCCAGGTTCAGATGCTCTCACATGCTGGAACAAAAAGGGAGGAGCTAGTACAGTGGATTACCTGATGGGCTCACCTACCTTGATACATGATATACAAGATCTCTCCATTTCCCGCAGACCATGCATATTTGACATTTTCTGTGACTTGTGGATATGTTAGGAGGCACACCACCCTCTACTCATACCAAATACCCAAGATATCACTTTACTCGGGAGACCTCTGGGGTATATGGCAGTGCAGTATATGATGGTCTATTCGCTCTTGACCCGAGCAGTCCACTTGATGAGCTCACGAAAGAGTTGGCAGCTGTATTACACGGTTCAGCAGCATATGTTTTCCCGTGTACCCCCCCTCTTTCTACCCCTCCTCACCATACCGCCCCACATAATGGTTGGCACAATGATGAATGCCGCGAGACTCGTGACCGCTTGCAGTGGGAGATCACCCTTGGCATCCACACACACAGACAGGCTAGAACGCTCTTCAAACGCCTTGTGCGGAAGAAGAAGCGGGATTACCTGGCCAAGCTTGAGAGGGAGATATACCAACTGTTTTTAGGGCAGGACAGCAAGAGGGCGTGGAAGATGTTCCATGAGCGACAGCCACCCACACCTATCACATCACCTGAGAGGCATGGCATGAATATGCAAGAACTTTATATGAAGTACCAAGGCAGGCCCCCATCCCTCATCTGTCAGTGACTCACCCGGATCATAGTACTTTTGTCACCATTCGGATGGTTTTGGATGCTATTGACAGACTACGTAATGGAAGAGCCCAGGACCAGGATGGTCTGGTGGCAGAACATTTTTCACATGCCAGAGATGTATTGGCACCACTGCTAGTACACATGTTTAACAGGGCCATTTGCGAAGGTTTCCCAGACAGTTGGTCGGCACATACTATTGTACCTCTATTTAAGAGTGGTGACCCCATGATAACAGGGAACTACAGGACCATCATGATTGGCCATTGCTTGGCCAAGATATTCGGATCTATTTTGGATCAAGAGCTGAGTAGATGGGCTGAGACACATGGACTCAAAGCACCTCGGCAGGCAAGTGTCAGACGAGGTTTCACGACTTTGGATCACATATTTACCCTCAGGGCTCTCATTGAGGAAGAGAATATATTGCTGCTTTGTGGGCTTCCGCAAAGCCTTTGACACGGTGCCACATGCCAGACTCATGAGGAGATTGCATGACATTGGTGTTCTTGAGGAGATGCAGTGGGGCATTTATGCATTATATGAGGCGGTGATAGGTAGAGTACGGACTCCCGGAGGCATGTCGGATACAGTGTGACTAGCACCATTGGGGTGACCCAGGGATGCCCATTGTCACCCACCCTTTTTGGACTTTACATTGATGAGATATCCGACTACATTGACAGGATGGGGGGTAGGGGGCCAATCTGGCAGGGGTTTGGATACCCATACTGCTATATGCCGATGACATTGTACTTATTGCAGACTCCCTTGAGGGTTTGCAATAGCATTTAGATGCTTTGCAGTCGTTTTGTGCAGATAAAGACCTCACAGTGAACCTTGGGAAGACAAGATTATGGTCTTCAATACCGCACAGGCCTGGGTGTCTAGATCCGACCATCAGTTCACTTTTAGAGGTGAATCAGTGGAGTACACCAGATCATATGTGTACCTAGGAGTCACATTCAATGGACCACAGTTCTCTCTATGAGGCAGGCAGCAGAGGCTAGATTGGCACGTGGATATGCAGCCCTAGGGGCACTAGAGAGACAATGTGCCTACATTCAGTTTTCCCCACACCAAACTCTAGTTGTTTGACACATTGGTCACACCTACACTCTTATATGGCTCACCCATATGGGGACCCAGCCTCTACCACACGAGGAGGGAGCCGCTGGTTGACCAGGTCGGACCAGAGAGAGATTTCTATGATGGATGGCAGGTACTAGAGAAACCACTGGTAACTATGATCGCACACATGATTCGGAGCAAACCATTGGTAACTCAAGAGATTGTTAGAGCAGAGACACGAGCCGCACCAGCGGTTACTGAAGCCCTGTTCTAGTCAGTGACATTTTTGCAGAGGATATGGGAGCTCCCCAGACAGAGATACCCACACCTAGCACTTATCTCTTCCAGGCAGTTAGCAACAGACGGCGATACACGATGTTGGTACACCCAGATGTGTACTTGGCTAAGATTACATCTAGATGTAGAAAGGACATGGTCCAGCCCCCCCCTACCACTAGGCACGAAGATGGCCCACTATCGGCACCATTTTCTACATCTCTCCCCAAATGGCTTTGTGACACGGTCTACATACATGGACACCCATCTCTCACATGGCATTCGCAGTGCCATTGGATAGATCCGCACTTCATCACATCAGCTGAGGATAGAGACTGGCAGATACGAGGGGATGAAGCCAGAAGACTGCATTTGTCAACTATGTCACCAGGAAGTGGAGTCAGAGGAGCACTACATATGCCGATGTACTGTGTACTATGAGATACGAGGGAGATACTGGTGTCTCTTTCGAGAGGGTTTTGGACCATTACAACATGTGATGGAGTTTGAGGATCAGAGGTGTTTGGGGATTTTCTTATTGGAGCTCAGACGCCATCGACAGACTCTCCTACGAGCTAGGACAACACACCAGGATCCACCTCGCCAGCGAGCCATGACAGATTAGTAGTATAGCGAGTTGGATGAAGATGAGACGGAAGAAAAGTATGATTATGAGTCAAGGTCATCAGGGGAGAGTGAGTGGTATTCTAAAAGTGAGGACTCAGTTAGTGGCCTCCCTCACTTATAAATAGACCCTCATTCTTTTGTATTCTCATCTGTGAACTAGACCATGCCAGTATTACATTAAAATAAGCATATTTTCTATTATCCCTTAAAAATCCTCTACTTTTGGAGAAAGTGGAGCTTCTCTCTCTCTTCTACAATCCTTGGGGCTTTCTTCTCAACATACTAAACCAATTGATTGGTTGGGGGCTTCCTTCTATGATAAAGAAGCAAGAAAAATTTAGGGCCAGGACCACCCCGGCAGATACGACCAGGACCTCCACTACCCCCTCGGCGAGCTAGACGTCCCATAGACGTCCTTCAGGACGAGTCACCCTTGACAGAGCCATAGCACTTTGTCAAGCGAGACGCCCACGCTTACCACGACCTCGTCCACGGACGCTTCATCACCGGTGGATTAGAGCCATCACCGGTGGATTAGAGCCATCATCACCCGCCACAGGAGATAACTGCCCCACCACTTTCGTTTCTCTATCTTACAGCACCCCATGAGAGAGATACTGAGATGAGCAGATTACACCAGTCTTATGCTAGTTGTAGATATTATACACTTTTGTTGTACCTCACTAGGAGTTTTTTCCTTTCATAGCTGTTTAGGACTGTTTTAGGACTTTTTAGTCCTTTTTGACTTACTTTTGATGAGACACCATCAGCTATGTACTATGTTTTGGTCTCATAGGCCACTTTGGCATTTCGCAGACGTTAATATATCTTTCTTTCTTTCTTTCTTTCTCTGTGCGTGCACAAGCTCATGGCTAGCCCAGCTGCATCGGGGCACTGGCGGCTACAGGGACTCTCTCAGGAGTTCTTGGAGGATTTTTGGACCACGATCTGGGCTAGTCGACAGGCACGCAGGATCTCGACTTTCCAGTGGTGGCTGGTCGCCCACAGGGGCTTTGCAGTTGGCACCTGGCTTGTTTACAGCGGTCTTCCGGCGGCCTGCGTCCGATGCGGCCACCCTAGGGAGACACAGAGACATTGCCTATGGGACTGTCGTTAGGCGCAGTAGATTTGGCTGCGGATGCTGCACATTCTGGCCCCCCTTTCTCCAGAGGGTATGTACACGTGGGGTGCCGCTGCTTGGTCGACTTCGTCAGGGCCTGCTATGGGCTATGAGACAGAGCAGGACAGCCAGGCCATCAGATTCATTAGGGGCCAGCCTCGCCTTGTTCCTTCATCGGACTTCTCGTCCGCCAGCTGGACACAGGAGAGGGATCTACGATGGGAGCTCCTCAGCAGCCTCACCATATGGTTCACCTGGAGGGCCCGGTGCTTCAGGGCCTTTGAGGGGAGACTGGACCCACCAGCAGAGACTGTTTGGGGGATCTGGCAGGAGTTGATCCACACCCTGCGAGGACAGTATGACCGCATCCGGGGCGACTCGGGATGAGGCGATCTTGCGGCGCCAGGCCTTTCACACCACTTGGCGCAGCGGCCCCTTCTATACCCTACACGCGGGGTCCCCCCGTTGGCACTACAGGCCACCTGTTTGGCTTTTCCCCCCTCCTATTGTATGATATAGCCTCTCAGTTGTTTGTACTGATACTTGTATTTTTTCAGCACCTAGGGAGAGTCTCCGAGGCTGCCTTGCTTTGTTCTCTGCTCTGTTTTCTAATGAGCAGAGAGGATCTTTTGTAGCCCTACGGGCGTTTTTATATAACTAATGAAAGGATCTTTTCTCGGGAAAAAAAAGTATGAAAAAGACATACAATAATCACAACTATAAGATGGAAAAGAATAGAATCACCCCAATATGTTAGGTGATTTCAACCACTGAGGAGCATCATGATGCCATGAAAGACCTGTGGGACTAGAGGAAAAGAAAATGCCATGGTCCCACTCTCGCATAAATATAACATGCTTTGCCTGCGCAGAACGAGAGGACCCCTAAATACGAGCCCAGGTAGCCATCAGAGTATGGATGATATCACCCCATATAGTACTAATGCACTGAGACCCAAAAATCTGGACACCCTCAATAGCCTCCATGCATCTAGCTCTCCAGATCTGGCATGCTATAATACTGGCAAAATCTCCCAACTGGTGTCAATCCTTTGTCTGGGGGGTGTATAATCAGAGTGAGGGACATCCTGCAATAAACCATGCTGGGCAATACCTCTACGAATAAAAATAGCAGAGTCTATACCACTGCCCTCATAAAAGAGCTACGGACCGGACTGGGAGAGCCAAGCAATTGCCCCCCAAGTCACATGCATGGCTTGGCCATTCAATTTGCCAATAAGTTGGGCTACATAATCCCAAATCTGCTGTGCAGTGCTGCATCCCCATAAACATGTTGTATAGTCTCAGAATCTGCTGCACACCTAAAACCGATCTCCACTGATTGGTGGGGAGACCACTTGTACCCCACCTGTTCCAGCCCACAACCAATTCCTATGCGGCCTTCCCGGCTGCTGTAAGGCTGTCGTGCTGCTATCTACCCTATGTGGTGTGCCTACATTTAGCCCGCCTCTGCCTAGTATGGTGCTCATGCTGCCTCAAATCTGCGTATGGGCTGAGAATTGTACCCTATGTGGTGTGCCTACATTTAGCCCGCCTCTGCCTAGTATGATGCCTATGCTGCCTCAAATCTGCATATGGGCTGAGAATTGTCTTGTGCGTTCAGATACTCACATCCTTGTGTCAGGTGCCTAGGTCTCGACCTAATAAGCTACATGAACTATCATGTGCACACTCTAGGGTTGGTGGCAACTTACCAACATTAGACACTTTAAATAGGTATTCATTCATTGATCAATCAGTCATCATTGAGTCATTGAGAACTCAAGAGCAGTGCTACCATTGAGTATCTCCCAGCATCATATATACTTCATGTTAGTAATACAAGGTAAATTGATGTCCAACTAAGTGTGCTCACACAAGAACCCAAAAACTATGTCCACACTTGGCTGCTCATTGGTGCTTGGACAATATTACAATGAATTGGCACAATAGTCCTTACAAACACATGAATCCGGCCATAATCGACCTCTTAGGTGGCCAATGGGTAGAAACATGTCCACGTCACACTTGGGAGGCCATTTGTCTCTACTATGTATTGAACATGAAGAAGAAGAAGTCTGTTGTGATGGGTTTAAGTCTTTGATTAGGCGCTAATCGCAATCAATCAATCATAAAGACGATTCCACAAGCACCCATGTTACATGGACAAACGCACAACTTACAATACAAGTCTAGCGACTGGTCCCTAGATTGGGGCTCACAGAGACTGCCGTGGCTCGCTTGCTGAAGCTCCCGCCTCCACCCTGCTCTGCGCACCTTCGCTCCCCCCCCCTCCTCCTCGCGCCTTTTTTCCTTCCGCCCCCCGCTTGCTCTCCTCTACTCGCCACTGCGCCCCCCCTCTCCTTCCTCGCTGCTGCGCCGCCCCCCCCTCCTTCCTCGCCGCTGCGCCTCCCCCCCCTCTTCGCCAGTTCGCCCCCCTCCCCTCTTCGCCTTTTCGCCCTCCCTCCCCGCTGCCACCTGTTCGCCATCCCCCCCCGCTGCCGCCTGTTCGCCATCCCCCCCGCCTCTTCGCCTCCTCACGCCCGCCTCCATTCAGCAGCGCCCCGCCCCCCTCCTTCTCGCGTTGTCGCCGCCCCCCCCCTCTGGGCCTCTCCTCCTTTTTTCGCCGCCCCCCCCCCCCTCCCTCCTCTGTCGTGCTGCTTTTCACCCCTTGGGGGTTTTTGTTTTTTTTTTTCCTCATCGTCATCCGTCCTTCCGCCTCTTGGTGTGCAGCCCGCTTCTTGCAGGTTTTCCGCTTTCGCCTTGCCTTCGCTTGAGCTTCAGACTCTGATGGAGACTCCTCCCGCCTCGCCTCAGAGGGACTCTTCCGCAGCCCCCTCGCCCGCCCCCGAGGTCATCCCCATCAGGCTTTCTCTTTCGCCGGAAGAGGAAGCGAGCCTCACCGCAGAGGTGGAACGCCTTCAGGCTCACTCCACCATCTGCCGTATAGTCGGCACTCGCCCCAGCAGAGGGGAGATCAGGGATCTACTTCAGGCTCGCCTTCTTGCAGATGTGGGCAAGATCCTGGATGTACAGCTCTTGGGCCGGGGACATTATCAGATCGAGTTCGAGGCCGCCCAGAGCGTTGCCAAGGTCCTTGCCATGAGTCCTCTGGATATCAGGGGTGCTCGGGCTTTCTTCAGGCCTTGGCAGCATGGATTTGACCCAGCTGCGGCGGAGCAGGGAGAGCGCCTCTTCCATATTACAGTTTGTTTCCCTGGTCTCCGCCGGGAGTATCTTCCGCTCCTCTCCAGGCTCGGAGCATTGGTGGGCTCGGTTCTTGAGACGGGCCCCTCAGCAGCTTCAGTGGTGGCCAGAGCAGCTGGGCTACCTTCGGTCAGAGTGTTGGTATCTGACATCTCCTCCCTTCCTAAGGTCATTCAGCTACCTAGGATAGGGGGGGGGTGGATAGATCAGAGAGTGGAGTTCTCGGGGCTCCCGAACCAGTGCTTCATTTGCAGGCAGGTCGGTCATTTGGCCAAGGCCTGCCCTCGCAGGAGACCTCGGCCCTCACCACAGCAGCAGGCCACGGATGGCCCGCCCACAGATTCGGCTCGGCAGGCTGCCTCAGGGACACCTGCTCAGGCCACAGAGACCTCGGAGTGGCAGCCTGGACAGGGGCGCCGTCGAGGGAGACAGCCACAGCAGCACGCCCAGGTACCGCTGCAGCAGCAGCCACAGTCTCAGCCTCACTGGGTTCCCGTGAGGAACAGATTTGCTCCCCTTCAGGAGGAGACCCCTGCAGCGACCGAGGACCAGGAGATGCCAGCTCCCCCTCCTTCACCTCCCCCACACCCATCCCCTCCCACCGCCTCGCTTCCACCATCGCCTCCTCCCGCCCCCGCTCCGGTCTCGGCAGCGGCTCCCTCTCCTCCTCCCTCGCCTCCCCCTCCTCCCCCTCCGCCCGCCTCGCCTTCCCGGGAGGTCCTGGCAGCTCCCTGGCGCTCACCTGCAGTCCGGAGGGCGCTGAGCACTGACCTCGCTCGTGCATCACAGAGGAGACCTATGCCGATTAGGGCCTCACGGATTTCATCTATCCGCAGTCGGCTGAGTCGCCTCGGCATTCGACAGCGCTCGGCGGCGTTTGATTATACCTTCACACGGCTTTTTGGAGCAGAGGGCCCCCATGAGCCAGCACCCATCCGAGTGCATGTAGTGATACCTCCGGCCCGCGGGGAGGAGGCACTAGACTCAGCGGTGGCCTTCTCGTTCCCTCTATGTGGACCTTGTGACCGGGAGTGGACTCTAGAGCTCGCTCTCAGCACGTTGAAGACTCAGGCAGTTGAGTTTTCTCATCACATGAGCGATTTGGAGGTTACAGATGTGCTAGGCCGACTTTGGGAGTTGGCTCATTTTGTCTTGGATCCCGGGGGTGTGGATACATCCGGGATTCGGCATTTGGTCGTGCGCATAGTTGCAGATTTGGCACGCGACCCAGGATATGTGAGTATTCACGAGGTTACTATGTCAGAGTAGGAGGCAGTCGCCATGGGTCACAGCCACTGGCGCCTGATCCGGGATTCTTGCAGTACACCGGGTGGGCAGACTCGCAGCCGTTCGGATGGGGACTACTCTCCATCCAAGCCGCTTGCGAAGGCCCGCCGCACGGCTGAGACAGCATCCACCTCAGTAGGACATCCATGAGGATCATCTCATGGAATGTACAGGGCCTTGGCGGAGCACACTTTATACGCTATCGAGGCTGCTTGAGGCAGGAGCTACAGAGATGCCTGGTTGGCGGCAGCATTGACATTCTGATGATGCAGGAGCACCACTTGGGTGAGAGCAGGATCCGGAGATATGGTTCGGTGATGCCTGGTAGATGGGACACTTTCTGGTCTGCAGGGTTTGGTCCTTTGGGTGGACAGGGAGGAGTATGCATGGTTATTGCAGATGCATGGCGGCAGGCCATTGTGGATCGAGGGATCATTGTGCCTGGTAGAGCACAGTATGTCATTCTGAGGATGCATGATGAGCTATTGGGTGTGCTCAACATCTATGCGCCCAATCATGCTAGTGCCAGAGCAGAGTTCTGGACTCAGGTTACAGATGCATTGCCAGAGGCCGCACATTGGTGTGTTGGGGGAGACTTCAACATGCTTGAGGACCCGGCAGATAGGGTGGGAGGCAGTCATGTTACAGTGCACGGCACGGAGCTTGCAGCTTGGGACCGGTTTTGTATGACACTGAGGATCACTGATGCATGGCAGCATGGGGCTTTCTCCCGGTCTCAGGACAGTCTTAGTTTCTCTCGGTCGGATCGCCGGCAGGGAGGGACTAATCTATCTCGGATTGATCGCTTTTATGTGGGCGATTGGTTGGGGGAGCGAGGGGGCTCCGTCGGCATTCTTGCTGGCACCTCATTTTCAGATCATGCGCCAGTTATACTGACTTTGGAGGAGGGGACACGGGAGCCCAGCTTGCAGTTGAGGATCCCAGAGAGGGTACTTGCAGACCCCAGTCTCGCTGAGGACATTGAGAGGATCTGGCATGATAGTCAGTGCTCTGACCAGGATGCAGCGGGCCAGTGTGCCCAGGGACTCATTGATCTTAGCTCTTTTCTACACGCTGCAGCTTTGACACGACTGGGAGAGATTCGCGAGCGGGAGCAACGGCTGAGACGCAGCCTTGCTTCGCTACAGCGCCTTCAGGAGCAGCAGCCTGCATGTGAGTGGGTGGCGTCCCAGCTGAGCCAGGCACGCCAGGAGGTTAGAGAGGCAGAGGAGCAGAGACATGAGTTTTACTATCGTCGTCAGGCCTCTCAGTGGACGCAGCTTGGTGATAGAGTGACTGGGGAGTTTTTTGAGATCACTCGACCCCGTCATGCGCGAGCAGGGGTTCGCCAGCTTGGTAGACCGGATGGATCGATAGCTACTGAGCTCGGGGAGATCAGAGCCATTGCCACTGCTTTTTATCGTGACTTGCTTTCAGCGGAGCCAGCCACCACTGAGGATCGAGATGTATGCAGACAGACTGTGTGGGCCCATGTGCAGAGGAGGGTCACAGACCATATGCGCACAGTTCTAGGTGCGCCTCTGTCAGAGATTGAGCTTGCCGAGGCCTTGAGGAACCTGCCGCGACATAGTTGCCCAGGGGAGGACGGACTGACGCCGGCCTTTTTTATGTGCTATTGGGACCTTTTGGGGCCAGGCCTCCGCAGGGGCTTTCAGCATGTTTTGGACACTGGGGTGATGCCGCAGAGCTTTTCCGAGGGCTTGATCTATCTTATCCCCAAGGGAGAGGGAGTATCAGATGATATTCGGCATTGGAGGCCTATTACGATCCTCAATACTGTCTACAAGGTCTTGGCAAAGGCCTTGAGTTTGAGGATCCAGCCCTTCCTGGGGGAGTTGATTCATGCTACTCAGACAGGATTTGTCAAGGAGCGCAGTATCCTTGACAACATCTTTACTTTCTGGGAGGCGACGGCCCGAGCTAGGTTTCTTGGCGAGGACTTGGTCGTGATGCTTCTCGATTTTGAGAAGGCATACGATAGAGTTGATTGGGGATTCTTAGAGGGCACTATGCTACGCCTGGGCTTTGAGCCAGGATGGATCAGAGGGGTGGCAGCTTTGTATTCCACAGCTCGCAGCCAGGTGCTGATTGCAGGAGGTCGGGGGCCGAGTTTTGAGCTGACCAGATCAGTCCGTCAGGGGTGTCCTCTCGCCCCTTTCCTTTTTCTCTTCTTTGCGGAGGCTATGAGTATGTATTTGACGGCAGAGGAGGTTGGTTTGAGAGGACTTCAGCTCCCAGTCCGGGGGGAGGATTTGCTTGATGCTGAGTTTGCAGACGACACGGGCTTATTTTTGCATGGCCAAGAGGCCAATCTTATTCGGGCAGAGCAGTCGCTCCAGGTTTTTAGTGCAGCTTCGGGAGCATTGATCAATTGGCGCAAGACAGTGGCCTTTTGGATCAGTAGTGCTCCCACTCCGGCATGGAGTCCGGACCCCGGTTTTAGATGGATTCCTCCCGGCACAGCAGTGCGGTATTTGGGATGCCAGATTGGCCTCGATTTGTCACCTGAGCAACAGATTGCCCCGCTTCTTCTGAGCATTCGGAAGAAGCTATTGTATTGGAGTACAGCTCGACTATCCTTGGCTGGGAGGGTGGTGGTGGCAAATCAGGTGCTGTTAGCGACTATGTGGTACATTACGTCTTGCTGGATTTTCTCGAGCTCTTGCATCAGCCAGGTACAGAGGCTGATCAGGAACTTTCTGTGGTCAGGGCGGGACGGTCAGCCAGCTCGGGCAAAGGTTGCATGGGCAGTTATTACACTTCCGCTGGCTCAGGGCGGTTTGGGCATTATAGATCCAGTCGATCAGAGTAGAGCCTTATTGGGGAAGCTTATTGTTCGGGGGTTGCTTCCAGGCGGCGCTGAGCCTTGGAAAGAGCTCCTCTTGCAGCGACTGCAGGCCCGGGCGCCTCCTGCAGGGGGTACTTGGGTACCAGAGATTCGCTGGATATTCATAGAGATGAGGAGGACAGGCCTCAGTAGAGGATGGGAGGACAGATTTGCTTTGAGTATCCTGAGAGCTTGGGAGCTGCTGAGACCGGGGCTCTCTCAGCGGCCTCCGTCTTGTGTTGAGGAGCGGGCCAGGCAGCCGCTCATCTGGAGCCCAGCGGTTCGTACAGAGCAGGGTCATATGCTGGGTTCTCGGCCTCGTCTAGCCTGGGGACCTTTAGCGGCAGGCCCAGCTCGTAGTTTTGGAGACTGGCAGGCTTTCTGCAGTCTACCAGAGGAGACCCAGGTGGAGAGGCTGAGTCACTTCAGAGGGGGGTTGATTATGAGGGATGATATTCAGGAGGCACTTACAGAGGAGTGGTTCACACCTCTCGAGCCAGTGGCCCCACGGTGGATGGGAGCCTTTACACAGTTGGAGATCCTGATTGCTGTCAGAGCTAGCACTGAGGATGGCAGATGCCTCTATTATGAGATTCAGGATGAGGGCCGACTCCAGAGAGTGGAGGTGGAGTCGCCTTTGGTTGCAGAGTGCACCTTTCAGAGGATTCGGGTAGTGGCTGCCGCTTCTCGGAAGTGGCATATTGACCCCGACCCTGCTGACGTGCTCCCGGATTGGCGTATATGGGCATATGCAGCGCGCCCCTTGGCCCGGCTACAGTGGGACCCCGGAGAGTACGAGTGGCATGATCCTTATGCATCCCTTGAGGCCACAGAGATCACATTTTTCCAGTATACTGTTCGGCTGGGACGGCACATTTTGACGGCGAGGAGGACGGTTTCTCCAGCGGCAGCGGGGCATTGGCGATTGCAGGGACTATCACAGGAGTTCCTGGAGGATTTCTGGGCTCGGCTCTGGGCTAGTCGACAGGCCCGCAGGATCTCGGCTTTTCAGTGGCTGGTCGCCCACAGGGGCTCAGCAGTTGGCACTTGGCTTGTTTACAGCGGTCTTCCGGCGGCCTGCGTCCGATGCGGCCACCCTATGGAGACACAGAGACATTGCCTTTGGGACTGCCCTCAGGCACAGCAGATTTGGCTGCGGATGCTGCGTATTCTAGCCCCCCTCTCTCCAGAGGGTATGTTTACGTGGGGTGCCGCTGCTTGGTCGACTTCGTCAGGGCCTGCTATGGGCTATGAGATGGAGCAGGGCAGTCAGGCCATCAGATTTATTAGGGGCCAGCCTCGCCTGGTTCCGGCACCGGATTTCTCGTCCGCCAGCTGGACACAGGAGAGGGATTTACGATGGGAGCTCCTCAGCAGCCTCACCATCTGGTTCACCTGGAGGGCCCGGTGCTTCACGGCCTTTGAGGGGAGATTAGAGCCACCAGCAGAGACTGTTCGGGGGATTTGGCAGGAGTTGATCCACACCCTGCGAGGACAGTACGACCGCATCCGGGGAGACTCGGATGAGGCGATTTTACGGCGCCAGGCCTTTCATACCACTTGGCGCTGCGGCCCGTTCTACACCCTACACACGGGATCCCCCCGTTGGCACTACAGGCCACCTGTTTGGCTCTTCCCCCCCCCATTGTATGATTTAGCCGCTCAGTCCTTTAGACTGATGCTTGTATTTTGCAGCACCTAGGGAGAGTCTCCCGGGCTGCCATGATGTATTCACTGCTCTTCTCTCTGTTAGGAGCAGGAGAGATCTCTTTTGTAGCCCTACGGGCGTTTTTTTTACATAACTAATGAAAGGATCTTTTCTCCAAAAAAAAAAAAAAAAGATTGGGGCTCACAAAATGCCTGGTGCTCATCAAGACTCAAAAGATTACTAGTGAAATGCACTTGACTGTACACACGTCTACTTGGCACCAAAATGTAGGGGTGCCCGTGACATTTAACCCACCCCTAGGGCTTTATGTGAGTGTTTCCCTCTCTCTTGGACCACTAGCACCATTGTTCCAATCCACAAAGCAAGAGACCCTTTGGATCCCATTAATTATCATATTGATCATACTTTGGCCAGTGTTGGATGCTTAGATGAGGTCCATGCATCAAGCCAAAATTAAACCGAATTATTGCACACTTGATTATAACTTACGCTCAGGGCTATTATTGAGGACATGAGAGCACATAGACAGCATGTCCATTATTGTACTGAGGCCTTTAATTCTATCACATGCAGAAGCTCTAGGAGTCTTCTTTTAACCCTAAACACCTTCTTGAAACATGTTGGTGCACAATGCAAGCAGAAGATGGAGAGAAGAGAGAGAGAGAGAGAGAGAGAGAGAGAGAGAGAGAGAGGGGGGGCTGAGTTTTAGTATATTCATATAGTACAAAAAGGATGTACAACTTGGCTAGCCTTTGGCTGCCCTTCAAAAGGCGGAAAACACCTAATCTAAGTCTAGTCTACTGACTCAGCCCACAAGGGAGTGAATGCCTAACCATGATCTTGGCATGGCCTTTTATGGGTTCTTCTTATGCAAGGAACCTCGCCGACCTGCTGTCCGCGCGCAGATAAATCCACCCGACCTGTAATCTATGTCGACCAACAACAGTAGTCAATGTACAGTCCAAAGAGGGTGGGCGATAGCGGGCATCCCTGCTTCACTCCTATCGTGCTGGTGACCCTATCAGATAGTCCGCCTCGAGCTCGGACTCTGCCTGTCCTCACAGACTCATACAAAGCAACTGCATATCCTCGGGTACCTCAATGTCATGCAATCTGTGCATAAGCCTGGCACGTGGTACGGTATCGAAGGCTTTGCAGAAGTCCACAAAGCAGCAGTATATCCTTCTCTTCTAGTATATCCTTCTCTTCTGTGCCCTGCCCTCTTCAATAAGTGCCCGAAGTGTCAGTATGTGATCCAAGGTAGTAAATCCTCTCCTAAAGCCAGCCTGTCCATGTGCTCGATGACCATGCCTCTCTGCCCATCGGCTCAGCTCCGACTCCAATATAGAGCCATATAGTTTGGCGGAGTAATGACCAATCATGATCGTCCTGTAGTTGCCTGGTACCATGGGGTCCCCACTCTTAAAGAGTGGTACAATGATATGCTCTGTCCAGCTTGTCGGGAAACCCTCACAAATGGCACGATTAAACACGTACGATGAGCGGAGCCAAAGTGTCTCGTGCTTATGAGAAGTGCTCTCGAACTAGCCCATCATGATCCTGTGCCTTTCCATTCTGTAACGTGTCTATCGCATCTAGCACCATCTGTATAGTTAAAAAGGTGCTGCTAGCCGATCTAGTCCCAGTGGAGGGGGGGTGGGGGGCTGTCCTGGTGCATCATATAGCTCTCTAGCATAAGTATGCCATGCCTCAGGTGCAGTAATTGGAGTACCAGGCTGTCTCTCCTGAAACATCTTCCATGCCCTCTTGTTGTCCTTCCCCAGAAGAGTTGGTAGATCTTCTCCTCTAGCTTAGCCAGATAGGCTCGTTTCTTCCTCCACACAAGGCGCCGAAAGATCATCCTGGCTTGTCTATGCGTGTGAGACCCAATGGCAATCTCACGCTATAGCTGTGCTCGTGTCTCATGAAACTCATCATCATACCAACTGTTCTGTGGGGCGGTGGGTGGAAGGGATCATAGTGCAGGGAAACGCATATGAGGCGGATGCATGTAGTACACCTACCAATCCTCTCATGATCTCATCCAGAGGGCTATGCGGGTCTAAAGCGAACAAGCCATCAGGTACTGCATCTCGGTAAACCCCAACTGTCTCATGTATAAACTGATATCTCGGGTACCTAGGTAGATGAGTGGCTGGCCCATCTCTCGGGGATCTACCTACTAGTGTGAAACTCAGGTATGCATGATCAGCTGCTATGCCAATGGGCCTACTGGAAATCGTGAAACCCCGAACATCAGGTATCAATGAAGGAGATCCCATCAAGTAGTCCACTGTGCTCGCTCCCCCTTTAGAGTTCCAGTGTGTGAGAGCATCTGATCCTTGCCATCTCGATAAGCCATTGTATATGACCAACCCATGTGCACTCCCGAGTGTGAGAAAATGCCTGCCATAATCTGTAATCTCCCCCTCATCCTATGTTGATCTCTGCAACCCTACATCCTCTACCGTGATCTCCCGGTACATAGCCTCTTGAGTATCATATAGCTCTGTCTACTCTGTGCCTGTACGTGCATTAAAGTCTCCCAATAGTAATATGTCTCCCATGCTGGCAAACCTCATGATATCATCATATAGTGGTATATAGGGCGACTCTCCTGATGGTGCAAACCTGGAGTGGGCTGGGGGAAAGTAGCATACCGCCACATATAGTTCACGGAGCCCCTCTCTGCATATTCGGACCCACATGTACCTCGCATCTGCATCTCTATGTACCACATGTATTTTGTCACGAAGCTCCTCCCTGTAAAGTATTGCCACTCCTCCAAATCCTCTGGTAGGGCGGAAAACTGATTCCCATCTATAACCCCATACGTCAGGAAGCCTCTTGTTTGTGCACTGATGGGTCTCCGTATACATAGCAATATCACTGTGTCTGAAAGTATCCTGCATCTGTTCCAAGGGCTCCGTTGCAATTCCACACCGTGAATCGCAAGGTCTCATAGGCCGCGCACGTCAAGCGGGCCTCCTCTCCGTAATGATGACTCGGCCATCTCTGTATACCGCCCATTTCCCCTCTTTCCTTGCCTCAAGCACACGCGGCATGTGTTCCTTCCGGTGTGCTATCTATGCCGGTGTAAGGTCCTCATCCAAATAAATCTTTTCCCCCTTAAGGGCCATCCTTTTGAGAGGAAGGCCTTCTTCTTCTCCAAGTCACCAAACCTGATGATCAATATCTTTGCCCTGGTTTCATCTCTGCCTACTCGCCATGTTCCGGTAATGGGTACATCAGTGGCTCCAATTTTCGTTGCAAGAGCTTTTGCATCCTCTTGGGGATTTACCTTATCTTCCCACCCAACTACACGTACATGTAAGGCACGTGCCCGTCTCTTGGCCTCCTCTTCCAATGTAGCATTCATCACCTCTACTTTATTGACTAGTGTATCCTTCTGTTTTTTTACTACTTCAATCCATGGGTTGACTTCCTCAATTTGTTTCTTTGTGGCACTGGCAATTTCAGCCCATGAATGCATTTCCTTCTCACCTGCAGCAGCCACTTTTGCCTTACATGATTCCAAAGTGTTTTGCATTTCTGTGATGTCTTTTTCGCGGTCAGCCATACATGTCTTCAAAGTGCCTTTGTACGATGCAACTGTTGTGCCAATCTCTCAAAGCATGTCATCGAAGAGAGAGAGGAGCACTACTTGTTTACATGTCCAGTTTATTAACAGATACAAGGGAGATTTCACTGCTGCTTCAAAGAGGGGTTTGGTCCTCTTTCACAAGTGATGGGCTACAGAGATCAGAGATGTTTAGTATAGAATTGCACCATCATAGAGAGACCTTGACGTGGCTGCACCCAGGGAGGCAGGATCAATAGGATATTACTCAAACCTCCATCAAAAATATCTTCAGCTCACACGCAATTGATACCCAAGTCACGGCAGCACTAGAGAAAGCATGTAGATCATGGACAATGCACCAGATCTTGACATGGGACTTCATTTTTCCCGGTGATACTGCTATTCAGTGGACCCACAAAGTCACCACAGAGAGGGCACAGTCTCTCCAGTGAACCAGACGTCCCCATCCCTAGGGTTTTAGACCCTCTTCTCGTTAGTTCCAGATATACTCTAGCAACATTTCAATGCGCCAACACTACGGGAGGTGGATATTGAGGCTATGTACTCCATTTATGATGAGGATGAAACGTTGATTCCCTCTTTTGATTGACCATACTACCCTTATTTGTACATACTACGCCAGCCTTCTGCACTTAGATTGTTTTTTTCATTTCATGTTTCAACTTTTAGTCTGTTTGTGGAACACACGTCTACTATTTGGACTCATAGACCTTACGCCTTTTGTAGACAGTGATAAAATCTATCCATCTATCTTTCACACTCTTGCTTGCACGCATGCGCGCGCACACACACACTCTCTCTGATGCATGTTAGAAAGTCCACTGTCAAGTCTCACAGATGAAATGATTTGTACAGTTAAGTATGGAAAACTACCTCCATATGGTAGCCTGCTCTTGCTGCACATGTGACATGATAGGTGGTAGTGCATCCCTCACACCTGATGCAAGCTCCATGTGTTTGTTTGCATACCACACAAACCTTCAACAACACAGTTTACAGGAGCAAAAAAACTAATTTTAGAGCCAGACAATAACAATCAGTATTTTCCAGATCCACCACAACTCAGCCTAAGACACAAATATCTCTAAAGAAAGGAGATTAAGAAATCATGACAGCCCTCCATAGGTCTAGCAATTATGATCAATGCAGTATATTATGATTAACACTAGCTTCTTAACCAGTCATTTTCATTCATCTTTATTTTTTCATTTCATTTTGTTAAATAATGATGAAATTAATTACGAGAACACACGACATGGTTATTTTTGCAGGATGATTCCTGCCATCAACAGCAAAGGTAGAGGGAACAGACTGACAGTGACACGGGTGGACTGTGCAACACAACATGGAGCAGAAGGCAGAACAGAAGCCACTGCCAGGCAGAAGAGAATCCAGCTTGTCTCTAAGGAGCTGCAAAATTAGAGGTCTAAGTTTAAGAGCAGTAGCGGGCAAATTTGTAGAACGCAAAGGACCTTGTTGTAGTGGATAGAGTTCATGCCTTGGAGCGCCAAGGGCCGGTTAGAATGGACCCTTAGAGGTGGGTGGTTCACATGGTCACTTAAAGGAAAGGGTCTCTTGGGTCTTACATCAAGAAGGGATAGACTTAAGCTCTTAAGAAGGGGCTTTTTCATAAACCACAAGAAAAGCACGACAGCAAGGTATTCTTTCAGAATTTTCTAGGAAAAGCAGGTCGAGCGGAGACTACCTGGAGGTGCCAATGCCCTCACAAGATCGATCTGCTTTATGGAATACATGAGTGGAAATCTTTTCATCAAACAACCAATCGACTCACAGTACAAAGACCTGCCAAGTCTCCCAACACTTACATTAAGAAAGAAAATTGATCTTTATCACATTCTACTCCCTCTTACCCCTCCTGCCTTCCCCTTCCTAGAAATGCTTAAATAAATTTAGCCAGAAATCTGGTATAAAAGAATTAATCCAAGCACACCTAAGGGGACCAGGATTCACACAAATACTGGGTAACTTGAAGCAACTCATGGCCTCAGAAGGACGACCTCTAGCCATGAGATTGTGGAAGGCAAGGCAAGAGAGTGAATAAAGGCTCCAAAGCTAATCCTATGCTGCTGCAGATTACATACACAGAAATTTGAAAATAAGTTCATGGACAAAGAAAGCCGATTGTGTGTCTCCCTGTCGAAGGAACTAATATTTTCGAGGAGACGGTGGATCCTACTCGGATTTGTGTGGTGTTTCATCACTCCAGGCCATCCACACTCCAGAGTGGTACGATGATTTTCTCCTTCCCCTTGAGTGCACCCCTGGGGACGGATGTTGAGATGTCAAGCTCAACATGAGCTGACACTCACGAGACGCCTGCGTGACCGTTCGACATTTACATCACTGGCGGGTTTGGTAACTGGCACCGACATATCTTTGCCAAAGATTCTACAGCTGGACTACACCGACTAGTGCACACCTACCCACTCCACTTTAGCGTGTTCATATTATGGACCGCTTGTATATACTCTAGTATGTGTGTTAGTTACTTTATCTTTTTTGTAGACCTCTTTTGTTGAAGAAGAAGAAGAACAAGTTCTCAGCCTCTCACCTTGTGTGCTCTCTTCTAGGGTTTGTGTGTGTGTGTGTGTGCTTGCAAGAGCTCAATCTCCCTTCTTCCTTGCATCTTGTTCATGCTAAGAAGCTGAGCGGCAAGCAAGAAAACCATAGGAAGCTGTACGAGGGTAAGAGCTTCACCTACTCTTCTCCCTTTGTGTTGGCTGCTACACCCTTGTTGGAAGCTCTTCGGAGGCACCGGCAAACGAATTCCGATTGAAGAGCTTTCTTCGCAGGAGCGGAGCTGCAGGGCAACTATAATGTTCTTTGGACAGAAAATCTCCGAGCCAAAAACGCATTTCGGACGCGTCTGGACCTCCGTTTTTTAGTTCGCGAGCGTTGTCGTGCCATGGCACATCTATGGTGTGAAACCATGCATGTGAGGCCATTAAATACAAATTCAGATGCATGGGATTAAGTGCCATGACTTGAGTCATTATATGATGCCCATGTACATATGTTCATATTGTAAATGAGGTTCAATAAGACGAGCTGAAGCTGAGCTAGGTCTCGAAGCCTCAGTACATGAGTGTGGTGTGAATCGTGGAGTTTTTATGCTTATGGTGAACCTTGGGGGCTAGCAGAAGTCCCTGTGCCTTTGTACATAGGTTTGGATTTTGCTTGAGTATTTAACAGCTTTTCTTGGCCCCACGAGATGGTAAAATGCTCAGAAATCATGCTTGAGATGATAGTGGCATTTGATTGAGGTTCAAAATGGCATGGATATGGCCATGGTCATGACTACATGGTGACGGTTGGAGACATGTGAAAGAGGATGTCAAGAATCTTTGGTCAATGCGTGGGAATTACCCCTTGTGAGTCTTGGTGTAAATAAGCCCAAAAAAAATGTTGATGCTTATCAACCTTAAGAAATGGAGAAAATGAAGGGGGCGCAGCCTGATCGAATTAGGGGGCGCAGCCTGATCGAATTAGGAAGGCAAAATTATAGCTGCAAAAGCGTCGAATCCCCGATTTGCCCGCGGGATTCTGAAATAACCAGAGTCGGCGCATTGAAATTTGGGGGAGGGGGAGTGCAGAAGGGAACCAGAATATAAAATTTGCAGAGAATATAGTTTTGGGAATAGATATTCTGTTCAAGGCTTGTAGGGATTGGTTTTACTCAGAATTGAAAACTTAATATTATAAGCACATCTTGAAAAATTTGCATGCTGGAAGTTCTGCAAAGATGAAACCACCGAGAACTGCATGTAGAGGAAGATCAGCACCTTCGAGGAGCATGCTGCAGAGGTGAAGAAGGCTTGGTGTAATTATGGTGGCTATCTCATGAAATGGAGCGGCTGTTCGTGCTAAGTAAGGGAGTACAGCTCTTCAAAATGGCTCTTCAGAATACCAAGGGGTGTGATGGTATGCACTGCCAACAAAGAGGAAGAATTTTGCATATGGGGACGTAAGCGCAGGTTTATAGAGGCTCATAGAGGCTGATTTTGTGGGTTATCATTATACAAGGATGTCTATAATGATACTTGGCTGGCCCAAGGTGGAAATTGTTACTGCAAGGATCATAGGAACACAATACCATGTGGAGTTGGGTTTTGGAACCATATGATGGTTGGCCATGAGTCTTGGATGTATATGCCATGAGTTGATTTTCTGGAGTGCAAAAACCTATGAGATGTTTTTCTGGGGTTTGATGTTTTGAGTTTTATGACAGCTTCTGCTGGTGGTGCCCCTTGAAGAGATATATATTCTGTTTCCTTGCTGGGATTTGAAACGACTCTCACAGCCAGAAGTCTCGCACTTGCCCAGCGATACCGCACACGTCACGACAGCTTTGGTGAACCCGACGTGAAACTGCTGGGGTGAGAGTTAGTGGTGAAATTCACAGTGCAAGTTATGGCTGAGAATCCTGAGGGATAGGGGGTTCATTTTGACCCCAGGGTTATGCAAATGTTTCAGATGTTTACTATGTATATGCAACAGCATCAAGCGGCCGAGAGGGGGCAAATTTCCACGACTAAAGCACTGCAGTCAATCGTGAAGAAGGTGGATCAATTTGATGGTAAAGACATTACAAAATACCTGCGCAATTACACAAAGGAAATGGAGCTAAACAGGGTGACTGAGGAGGATATGGTTCGAAGCTTTGAGCTGGTATGTGTTCCCGAAATAAGAGAGCGCATAAGAGGATTACAGGCAGCACATGGTGGCAGAAATTGGGAGGAGTTCAAGCTTGCTTTGAAGGATGATTATTTCATGGAGGATTCCGAGCGGGTGACCAAGCGAACTTTCTTGGAGTGGGTTACAAAACCCAAAATTGGAATTTCTGCCACAGAGTTGTTAAGAGAGTTTGAGAAGCGCTATGCCCAGCTGTCAAGGATAGAGCGCACAACCTTAGACAGGGAAAAAACAGAGCTCTTCTTACAAGCAGCTGGGAAAGATCTCCAAGAAAAACTGAAAATTCTCCTTGAGGATAAGGATACGGAGCAGGGGTTAAAGAATGATTGGAATGATGTCGAGGATGTGGTCACCATGCTAGCAAAGCGGCAACGAAGGAGGGATAAAATGGTGATGAGCTCGGCAACTCCTATAACTCTTACCCTTGAGAATCTACCAAAACCTGCTGCTGCAATCCCAAAGGTAGAAGGGCCGATGGATGAGCTTATTAAGGGCATACGAGACCTAAAGTTGAAGATGTCCAGGATTGAGGAAAAAGGGCTACCATTAGGACAGGCTTCTATGCAAAAGCCTCAGAGCAAGGAAGGGTTTACATTCAAATGTATATGGTGTGATGACCCAGAACATGCGAAAAAAGACTGTGCCAGCTATAAGGAAGCCCTCAGAAACCAACTTGTATTTTTCAAAGATGGAAAAATCCACCTTACAGAGACTGGTCTTCCGTTAAACACAAACTTTGGAAAAGGAGGGATGAAAAAACTGGTTGAAGATATGGCTGCCAGCCATGCCATCTCTATGGTTGAGGCAGCAACCTATGGGTTAAAGGCCAGTCAATCAAAGCAGGAATCTGAGAAGGATGAAGACTATGAGAATGAAGATTTTTGGCCATCAACAATGGAGCTAATTGCGTCAAAGAAGGTGTCTAAGCAGGCTTTGCATGAGGCAGGAGACTGTATACGTCTTGAGACTGGCTGGGAAGAACCTGTGGATTCTCTATCTGTTCATGCCTATATTGTAAAATGCCAGAATAATGAGGCACAGGTTGAGGAAAAGCGTAAGAGGGAAAATGAGGAAGGAGGGCCATCAAAAAGGGTCACCCGTGGTAGTGGAAAGAAGGACCCTGGGCCATCATATGTGCCTCCGCCGCAAAACCAGCCTCCACAGGAAGTATCAATGGAAGAAGCGCCAGCAAAGATGAAGCATGAGAAGGAGAAGGGTAAAGGGAAAAGTCCGCTCTACAAGCTCCAATCCGATATTGAAGCCGCAACGGACCTCAAAAAGATGCTAGAAGAGAGGATTCTAAACAGTAGGGTGGAATTTACACTAGGGGAAGTCTTGGGGATTGCAAAGAAAGAATTCCATGATGAGATAATTGATATTATACGAAGGAAAAGGCAGTCCATAATTGAATCTATTCCATCACAGGGGGAGACAAGTACTTCCAAGACTCATGGAGTACAGGTACAGCAAAAGGAAGAGAGAGAGAGAATGTGGTGGAATGCAGTCACTCTACTGGAGGGGCACGACAAGTGCGCTTTGTGGATGAGGGTGATGAAAAAGAAGTTCTTGCAAAAAGTCATTACTCCAGGAATCATTGGGCAAGGGCCATCACTGAAACCCTTGTCAAGATAGGAGACTTGGAAGAGCCGTATGTCGCTCTAATCGACCATGGGTCTGAAATAAATCTTATGGCTAAAAACCTCTACAACAAATGTAAGTGGCCAATAGATGTAGATCACGGGTGGATGATTAAGGCGGCTAATAACTCATCTGGAGAGCTCTATGCAGCCTGTCCAAATGTAAGGGTAACTATAGGGGATGTGAAAGATGACCATAACTTCTTCATCCAGGAGATGTCATCGTATCCCCTTATCCTTGGGCAACCCTATATTACAACTGTGAGGATGGAGACAAAAGTCTTGGACGATGGCTCGGCGTATGCAAGAATAAGGAGCAAAGATGGCAAGAAAGCTGTTCAGTTCTTGACAGTTTGCATCAACCATAAAAGGAACCGCGAGTCTCTTCGAGAACAGTCACTCCCAAAGATAAACAGAGAATTCATGAACTACAGGGAGATGAGGGATTTTGGCCAGGTGCCATTGTAAAGCGGGATTGCAATGGTACAAGGGGCAATGAGTTCTCGCAGGACTCAATCAATGTAAATAACTTTTCAGCAAATTTTCAGAGATTCTCTAGCTATGGGTCAATAGTCTTTGTAAAAAGCAAGGATTTGAAGCGTGGTATACGTCGATATGTACAAAATGTACAAAAAAGTCTTGAGGAGTGTGGTCTTTTGGAGAAAAATGAGTTTATTTCAGGTGTGCTTGACGAGGTGTCATTTGTGGATACTATGGGTGAGCTTTTTGCCATGGAAAGCGCATGCTTACAGGGTGGGAATGAGATGGTAAAAGTGTCATCTGTGGGGATGTATGATATAATCCGGGAATTTGAGGGAATGGAATGTAAAAACATGTATTGTGAGATGGATGCTCGTGTTGATACAAAGTATAAAACGGTTGCAAAGAAGGTGAAACCAGTTGCCTTGCCCCTGCCACCACCAGAAAGCAAGGAGAAGATAGATGAAGCCTCTATGCAACCGAATCTCAGAGATCCGAAGAAAATTGGGCATAAGTTTACACAGGAAACCCTAAAAGAGCTGAAGATCGGTGACAAGGATTTCCTGTTACCAGTTGAAAAGGAATGCTTTGAGGAGATGCTTGTAAAACATGGGAAGGCCTTTGCTTTTCAGCCGCATGAGATAGGCTGTGTTGATCCAAGCGTAATAGCGCCAATGGTGATCTTCACTGTTCCACATGTGCCCTGGAACCTGCGCGACCGATTCCAGTACCAAAAGCTCTCTTGCCAAAGCTGATGGAATTACTAAAAGAAAAGATCAGGATGGGAATTTTGGAGCCATCATGCGCTCCATACTCCAACAGATGGTTTACCGTGCCAAAGAAAAATGGAGCATTGCGCTTCATTCAAGACATGCAACCTGGAAACAAGGTCACAATCAGGAATATGGGAACAGGTCCGATTGTGGACGAGTTTGCATAAGCATTTGCAGGGAAAGCTATATGGGTGATCTGTATTCGGGATATGATCAGTTCCAGCTGGATATACAAAGCAGGGACATGACCACAATGAAAACTCCTTTGGGTTTGGTAAGGATGTGCACCTTACCACAGGGAGCCACCAACTCAGTGGCGCATATGATGAATGGAATGAATAAAGTCTTACGAGACTTCATACCACAAATAACTATGCCTTTTCTGGATGATGTGCCCATAAAAGGCTGTGATGAAAAAGATAAAGATGGGGATTTGGATTCGAAAGGGTGCCGCAAGTTTGTGGCAAATCATATAAAAGATTGTGATAAAATTCTATCCAGGCTTGAAGAGGTGAATCTTACTTTGTCTAGATTGAAATCAGTGTTTGGGGTTGGTGAAGTACTAATCGTGGGGCATCTTTGTAGTACTAATGGGCGCAGACCTTGTCCAGCCAAGATAGATGCGATACAAAGAATGAAAGAGATATGCATTAATGTTACAGAGGTGAGGAGATTTCTTGATGCATGTGTCTTTTATGTTATATGGATCCCACATTATGCACATGTAGCAGATCCTCTCTACCAACTTTTGAGGAAAAATCAGAGATTTTTATGGAGTGCTGCACATATTAAAGCTATGCGGAAGCTGAAATGTCTGCTCCAATCATCACCTACTCTAAGGAAGGTAGATTATGAGTGTGGCAGGCCTGTGATTGTAACAGTTGATACTACTCCTACTGGGATAGGATGGGCAGTAGGGCAAGATGATGAGGATGATCACAGGTATGTAATCAGGTTTGGAGCAAAGGTACTAAGCATTCGCCAACGAAATTATCCGCAGATCAAGAGGGAGTTATTGGGAGTAGTCACTGCTCTAAAATGTGAAAAAGAATATCTTATTGGAGCATCCGTGCTTGTGGAAACTGACTGCTTGCCACTCCTTGGAATGATTGCAAGCTGCATCACTCCAGATATCGCTATGCTCAGGTGGATTGCCTATATCAAGTCACTAAATCCTGAGTTTGAGCATATAGCAGGAAAGGACAACCCAGTCGCAGATATGCTATCAAGAGCCAGGTATGAAGATGAAGAAGGGATGATTAGTGACATTGATGATGTAGGCACAAAGTTCTATACTACTGCACATGCAAAAGGGGACCATGCTTGCTTATCAAATGCACTTGAGTCTTTTACTGAGGAAATGTATGAAGGAGATTGGTTGCTTATTGGCCAATACTTGAGTACCTTGACAAGGCAGGAAAATTGGTCTGACTTAGAATTCAAGAGGATCCGCAGAAAGGCATATGGGTATTTTCTAAAGAATGGGTACCTGTGGAAGCATCCTAAGCAGAGGAATGCTATGCCACAGAGAGTTATATGTGATAAAGAGACTCAAGGGAAGCTCATGAAAGAATTCCATGAGAGTCTCTGGGCTGGACATCGAAGTGTGTGGGCCACCTTTACCAAAATAAAGAAAAGATATTGGTGGAAAGGAATGTACAAGGATGTATCCCAATATGTGGAAACATGCATGGTATGTCAAATGTACTCGAATGTGCGACATCGTGATGGCCTGCAACCAACCTACCCACCTGCCATGCACTATAAATGGGTAGCGGATGTAGTTACAATGCCCTTGGGAATCTGGCAGATGTGATACGTAGTACTTGCAAGAGAAGACCTGACAAATCAGGTGGAAGGGCGTGCTCTTAGAACAAAGAGCACGGAAACAATATGCAAATTTCTCTTGGAAGATGTGATTTGCCGGTATGGTTGTGTTGGGAAAATAACAGCTGACAGGGGTGAGCTAGATGCTGAAGAAGCAAGGGAATTCTTTTCTAGAATTGGCATCAAATTGGCCCTAACATGTGCTTACAACCCTGAGGGCAATGGTAAAAGCGAGCGAGGACATCCTCCAATCATTAAAGCTTTGGCTAAGGCATGCAGAGGAAGAATGCGGGAGTGGCCAAGGCTGCTACCATATGCTTTATGGGCTGACCGTACAACTCATAGCTCAGTGACAGGATACATGCCTGCAGAATTAATGTATGGTCAGAAGCTGGTAATGCCAGTTGAAGAAGTAGTCCCAACTTGGAATGTATTACCCTGGGTGGAAGAATTGAATAGGGAAGACCTCCTTGCATTGCGAATGAGGCAGTTGGAGAGAAGGCCTGAAGATGTAGAGCTTGCTAACGCTCGTTTGAAAGATGCAAGGTTGAAAAATAAAGAAAGATTTGATAGAAGACACAGACTCCGGCCAAAACCCATTGAAGAAGGTGATTGGGTCCTAATGTATGATAGTAGTCTTGACAACCAGTTCACTGTGCAAAGGAAGTTTGCAAAAAGATGGTTTGGCCCTTACATTGTCAAGCATGTGCATGGAAATGCCACGTATACCCTCTGTGAGCTTGATGGAACAGAGATAAAGAATCTTGTAGCAGGCAAAAGGATCAAGATGTTTAAAAGAAGGCATAACAGTGATCCTTTTGATTCACAGGAGACTTAAGATGAGAGGCTTGATACTGATAGCATGGATATGGTTGAAGAGGAAGAGGATGATCTTCCTGGTAATGTAGAAGATGAAGACAACATCCAGATATATGTGGATCTTAATGATGACTTGGCACATACCGGAGGATGTGCAGGTTTAGAAGGGGTGGATGTCGTGCCATGGCACGTCTATGGTGTGAAACCATGCATGTGAGGCCATTAAATACAAATTCAGATGCATGGGATTAAGTGCCATGACTTGAGTCATTATATGATGCCCATGTACATATGTTCATATTGTAAATGAGGTTCAATAAGACGAGCTGAAGCTGAGCTAGGTCTCGAAGCCTCAGTACATGAGTGTGGTGTGAATCGTGGAGTTTTTATGCTTATGGTGAACCTTGGGGGCTAGTAGAAGTCCCTGTGCCTTTGTACATAGGTTTGGATTTTGCTTGAGTATTTAACAGCTTTTCTTGGCCCCACGAGATGGTAAAATGCTCAGAAATCATGCTTGAGATGATAGTGGCATTTGATTGAGGTTCAAAATGGCATGGATATGGCCATGGTCATGACTACATGGTGACGGAGACATGTGAAAGAGGATGTCAAGAATCTTTGGTCAATGCGTGGGAATTACCCCTTGTGAGTCTTGGTGTAAATAAGCCCAAAAAAAATGTTGATGCTTATCAACCTTAAGAAATGGAGAAAATGAAGGGGGCGCAGCCTGATCGAATTAGGGGGCGTAGCCTGATCGAATTAGGAAGGCAAAATTATAGCTGCAAAAGCGTCGAATCCCCGATTTGCCCGCGGGATTCTGAAATAACCAGAGTCGGCGCATTGAAATTTGGGGGGAGGGGAGTGCAGAAGGGAACCAGAATATAAAATTTGCAGAGAATATAGTTTTGGGAATAGATGTTCTGTTCAAGGCTTGTAGGGATTGGTTTTACTCAGAATTGAAAACCTAATATTATAAGCACATCTTGAAAAATTTGCATGCTGGAAGTTCTGCAGAGATGAAACCACCGAGAACTGCATGTAGAGGAAGATCAGCACCTTCGAGGAGCATGCTGTAGAGGTGAAGAAGGCTTGGTGTAATTATGGTGGCTATCTCATGAAATGGAGCGGCTGTTCGTGCTGAGTAAGGGAGTACAGCTCTTCAAAATGGCTCTTCAGAATACCAAGGGGTGTGATGGTATGCACTGCCAACAAAGAGGAAGAATTTTGCATATGGGGACGTAAGTGCAGGTTTATAGAGGCTCATAGAGGCTGATTTTGTGGGTTATCAGTATACAAGGATGTCTATAATGATACTTGGCTGGCCCAAGGTGGAAATTGTTACTGCAAGGATCATAGGAACACAATACCATGTGGAGTTGGGTTTTGGAACCATATGATGGTTGGCCATGAGTCTTGGATGTATATGCCATGAGTTGATTTTCTGGAGTGCAAAAACCTATGAGATGTTTTTCTGGGGTTTGATGTTTTGAGTTTTATGACAGCTTCTGCTGGTGGTGCCCCTTGAAGAGATATATATTCTGTTTCCTTGCTGGGATTTGAAACGACTCTCACAGCCAGAAGTCTCGCACTTGCCCAGCGATACCGCACACGTCACGACAGCGTTCACGTGCACTGCAAGTAAGTTTTGATTCTTTGCAAAACTTTATCTTTGGTACTGCAGGAAGGGCGATTGGTTGTGCTAACACTGTGTGTACTGCAAAGAGGTCTTACAAGTGCTATTGGGTATATGTATGCAAATTGAGGTCACTGGTTGCGATAGTTTGGGTGTACTATAGTACCGCTAGAGAGAATACAGCAGTTTGTGCAAGACAAACAAGAGTGCTGTTTTTGGTGAGTTTGTGTTGCAGACAAGATGTCGAATAATGGAATTAACCAGATTGTTGCAGAGAAGCTTAACAAGAACAACTTCCATGCTGGAGGTTTAGATTGACAAATTTTCTAATGGGAAAAGACTCTTGGGACCACATTAAAAGTGAACATTGAGGAGGCACCACAGATACCGGAGATTAATCCAACTGCTGTAGATGTAAAAGAATACAAGGATTGGAATCAAAGAGCAAGGAAAGTTATGCATTGGCTTTCTATTAGCATACAAGACACCATGATTGGGCAAATATAGGATGCCAAGTCACCCAAGGAGGCATGGAACACCTTAGTGAAGTTATATGAAACTTACACCAAGGCACGAAAGATTCAGTTGAAGAATGACCTTCATACTGTGGAGAAGAAAAATATGTTTGTGAATGATTATGCCTGTGCTACGTGGTCTCGGGCCACAATACAAGGCATTCAAGACGTCTATTCAAACTCGAAAGAACATTCCTAACTTTACAAATTTAATATCAATGCTAATCATTAAAGAAAAGAGTTTGGGTAAAGACCAGTCTTCACAAAACAAAGGCAATTCGGAGCAACACGCCTTCTACACAAGTGTAGGTAAAGGAAGAGGTAAAGGCCGAGGCCGTGGCCAAGGTGGTAGCCGAACAGGTAATCAAAATTATGGTCAACAACAACAACAGTCCCATGAATCACAACAACAACACACAGGTGAAAAAGGCCAGTTTAGAGGTGAAAGAGGCCAGTTTAGAGGCAGGGGAAGTCAAAGAGGTCATAGTAATTGGCAAAGGCAACATAATAATACACGAGGTTGTTTTTACTGTGTTAAGCTTGGAATGTGCAGGCAGATTACTATAAGAAGCAGAATGACATGCAAAATGAAAAAGTGCAGTAAAATAACTATGCATCCTCTAGCAGAAATAATGAGGATAATGAGAGGTTGTTTGTTGTGCAACATGTAGTTAATGTTGTGTCTGGAAATGATGTAGCAACATGTAAGGATGATGTATAGTATGTTGATTCAGGTGCTTCGAACCACATGACAAGTCATGGTGAGTGGTTCAAGGAAATGAAGAGTCTTGAAAGACTAGATTTTGTTGAAACAGGGGATGACACTGCTCATCGATTGTCCATGTTTGAGATGTGCCATTGTCTATACATGATGGTAAGGTGAAGTACCTTGCAGATATACTTCATGTTCCGAACATTACAAAGAATCTGGTTTAAGTTGGCCACATGATTGAGCGCAACGCTTGCAGGTGCGGTTTAACCCTGATGGTTGTTATGTAGAAGACTCTAAAGATAAGTGCAGGTTGGTTGTAAAAGGGAACAAAGTGAGCAGAATGTTTACACTGAATGTAAATATGTCTGAAGTGAGTACTGCAATGTTTGCAAATGGATCAAGAGTTGTTGCAGATACAGACATTTGGCATAAGAGAATCGGGCATGTAAATGTGCAAAGAATGACGTCTATGCAAACTAAAGAAATCATGACACGGCTGCCTAAGTTTAAAGTTGATGGTATGCAGAAAGTATGTGAAGTATGTCAATTTGTAAAGCAGACAAAGCATGTGTTCCCACATGATACAAATGTAAGCAAGAATGTACTAGATGTGGTGCATTCAGATGTATGGAGTCCTGCGAAAACTACATCTATGGATGGCTGCAGATACTATGTAACATTCATTGATGACCACACGAGAAAAGTGTGGATGTATTTCATGAAGGAGAAGACTGAAGTTTTCACTCATTTTAAGAATTTCAAAGTGATGGCTAAAGAGGAAAGCATGTGAAGTGCCTAAGATCAGATGGAGGGAGTGAATACTTCTCCAATGAGTTCCCTGATTTCTTGCGGAAGAATGGCATTCAAAGACAGTTTACATGTAGATACACTCCGTAGCAAAATGAAGTTGATGAGCATTGATGACAGAAAAGAATATGCTGTATAGCTATTAGGCTGAAGCTGTTTCTACAGTAGTTTATATCATGAACAAGACTCCTACTGTAGTCATACATGATGTGACGCCAGATAGAAAATTTAGTTGCAAGAAACTTGATTTGTCTCACTTGAAATTTTTTTGATATATTGCCTATGTGCATGTGCTAGATGAGTTGCGTACAAAGCTGGATCCAAAGGCAAAAAAATGTGTGTTTATTGGATATTCCCTTGAGCAAAAAGGGATATAGATGCTATAACCCTACTACACGTGAGTCGAGGGTAAGCAGAGATGATATGTTTGATGAAATGAGTAGCTGGTATGCTGTTGAAAAAGATGTCGTTGTTTGGGGTTGATGTAATTAGAAATGTGAGTGCACAAAATGCAAGTCAGCAATCACAGTCATTGAGTGGACCTGGAGAGTCCTCTGATCTTGAGCATTTGGCTTTAAGGTAGGCAGAACCATACAGGTGATTGCAACCTCAGAGCGTGATTATGTCTGATGTTCAATTCACACAGGAACCCCAGAGCCGCTTCCACCTCATCCAGATCCATAGGCAGAAAACATGTGTGATGGCCAAAGGATTCACACGATGTAGTTGCTAAGGCCACAAGGAATCGGTCTCCATGATGCAGGAACACACGAGACTGACCAGACCTCTCATAGCACTGACACTACATGGATCAATGAAGGAAGAGCCAAGGCAATGGTCGTTCACTTGAAGCAATCGGAAGTGATTGAAATTCTAGAACTGTTCAAGAATAGACTACCATGAAGCTGAGTCGGATCGCATTTGTTTGTGAGAAAGATGCATTAAAACAAAACAATCGGAAAATGTAAACCTGTGAAGTCCAACCTGGCGGAATCGAGCAAAATCAATTTCTGTCAGACCATCTGCAGGCTCCATTTTCAACACGCTCTGGAAAGACATTTCTTGGATGAACCAGGCACAGTAGACATGAACCCAAAGACCCTGGATAGTAGAAGGCTTTAATGCACCACCTGATGCATGAGAGCAAGATAGCTGTCTTTTACCTTTGAAATTCTCTTCCAAAAAAACAATGAAAGGTGAAAAAAGTAGTCTTATAGACAAAAGTGAAATAGTGAGCCCTTGTAGCACCTTTGACGGGGCAAAGGCAGCATTCACGTTCAACCTCAGGGTTCTCACAAGCTCGGCATACGAAGGAGCTGCTTATTTCAGAGGCTCGCACCCCATAGCAATCTTCATGAACAGCTATTTGGCACCTGTACAGCATCAGCAAACATAAATTCTCAAGACATGAAGAAACCACGGGAGATCATAACATCTGCACAGCATCAACATACACACATTCTCAAGACATCAAATCTTGGGAATCAATAACAATTTAATGATGTGCAAAACACAGCAGATTTTGCAGACAGATACCTGTCGCAGACAAGAATTTTGTTGTAATCGTAATCCTCCACCCAACGGCAAACTGCACACCTTTCTGGTGTCCACTTCACAAGTACCGGCTCATATGCACCTGAGCACAATATATAGATTCAATCCATCTACATGGTAGGGAAATCCTAGAAGAAAGGTGCACCCAAGCAGACTGCTTCACTTATGGGTCTGTGCAAAACTCTTGTAAAATAATACCGGGTTTTCTTTCCGGACTCCTGCTTAAAACCTATGCAAAACTATTTGTCAGGGAACAGAAGTTCCTCATTATCTACTAGATAAGAAACTAGGTTCATTGTTAACAAGGTTTTGCCTTTTCCTGCCTTTCCTGTGTGGCAGAAAAGGCATGATTTTATTGAAGAAGAAAGTAACTCTATGAAGGATAGAAAGCTCTTCAATGAAAGAGGGGGATTCTTAACACGGTACCACGTAAGCATGCACTCAGATCCCATTTGTGTTGCCGTGATGGAATGCGTATTTCAGATCCCCCGTAAGCAAGACGTCCTGCACCCTTCTTCATCATGTATTGTATCTATCAACACAATCACATGCACAGTTTTCAGTACATTGCAGGGTTTAGCATAAGACTATAATATTCAGAGATTTTTTTGCTTACCCATGACAAGAGAGTCCTCTTGGAGTTTTTCAGCTTAATGCTCTCCTTCCACTTCTTTTTCTTGCTGCCGGTATGTCTTTCCCATTTGGATGGGCCCATCATTTTCCCATCCTTACATTCAACACACTTACATAGAACTCTGCCAATGAGACATGTCATCAGTCAATACCAAACCTATACACAGGCGCTTGTACATGCATAGACCTTGCACCATGCAAAATGCACCAGAAGCAGCATAAGAAACCCAAAAATGCGTCCTAAGTCTTTACATAAAATAGGTGCTTTCTTCTCTTATACTTACTGATGCAGCTTTGGAAGATATTCTGCCTCTTTGCCATAGCAGACCACAGTGATGGAATCCGGAACGATGGGAATTCTTGCTTTAGCCTCCACACTGATACACACAGGTTGAGCGTCAACAACTGTGTGTCTAAAAGCAGCTTAGTCTGCTCTAGTGATTGAAAGCAGCGTGTACAAAGAAACCATAGCAGAAACTACCAATGAAAGCAACAGAACAAGATAATGGAGCCTATAAGTGATTAGACATGAGTCATGTGCACAATCTGCCATAGCTATGAATCCTTACTTGTCAAGTATTTTTGGCTTTACTGGAGCTTCAACGCCATGATGGTTCTTGCAATCAGGACAGTAATATTCTGCTCCATTTCCCAAATCCTGCATAAATTAACAGGCCAAGGCAGGTGATACATAAAATGATGCCACATGCAATGTGCTAGACAGAGAAAATAGGGGTGTGACTAAGAATGATTAATAGTGTTTTTTCCAAGGAAATGAACTTTTTTTTTTCTGGTAAAAAGATCCTTCTATTAGTTATATGAAAACCAGCCAGTAGGCTGAATTACAGAGACAGAACCTCTGAAAGAGTACAAAAAACCCAGGGGAGGATTGGCCCCTCCATGGCTGGCCGCTCTCAGAGGGAAACTACCTCGTACAAAAGAGGGGGGGGGGGGGGGGGGGGGGGGGGGGGGTGGTGAATAGCCAAACTGGTGGCCTGAAGTGCCAAGTGGGGTCTCCTCCACTGTCCGAGAGGAAGGGACCCTGCTGCCAAATGCATAGGAAGGCCTCTCGATGTTTCCACATGCAGTCGGAACCTCCCTATAGCTTCCCCCACTGGCTGCCAGAGGGCATGAAAAATATTTGATCTGTCCATGTCATAGATGGACACCGCTAGGGGTGAGGGTGCCCTCAATGGTCTTGCTGCAGCGTGCCCGCCAAGTGTGGGATGCTGCTATGCTGTTGATGATCTCCCATCTCTGACAAGTGCCAGAGGACCATGCCTCCCCTGGAGAGCCCGGGGTGGGAATAGACTCTATCCTGCAGTGTGAGCCTGAGGGCTTGGACATCAGCTGTCTCCTCATATGGAGGGCGGGCCCTGACTCTGTTACCCAGGCGGCTGCCCCCCAGGTGATGATGCGGGAGGCAGCCCTAGAGGTGGTGAATAGCCGAAGAATCCTCTGCCATACCAGCTGCGCTTCGGGGCAGTCCCAGATGCAATGTCGCTGCGACTCCTGCGGGTGGCTGCATCTCATGCACTATGCTGGACAACCACCAACGGCCAGCCATGTGCCCACTGCTAAACTCCTATGAGCCGCCTGCCAGAGAAACAGAGTGACCTTTCGAGGGCGGAAGCTATCCCAAAGTCGCTTCCAATAGTCTCTGAGGAAGCTAGGTGAGATGTCATGGGATGACCAGTGATCTGCCAAAGCGGGTGTACTGTCAATCCCATGCATCTGTATCTGATGTGGCCTAGCCTCGCCGTAGTGAAAAAAGGGGGTGGTAGGGCTCTTGGGGATTAAAGGGTCTGTCCACCCCACTGAATCCGCATCAAGGGTTGGCTCTCCTAAAGCCAGAGTCTCCAGGACCTGTCTAGGGCTACCTGCGATGGAGGGGGGTCGATGTTCCATTGGTGCTCCTGGAAGCCAATGATCCAGACCCTCTGAAGTGAGCCATCACTGATGTCCTCTGCTTGGGAGAGGATCAAACGCCCATGGCATCCGAATGAGAAGATGAGAGCTAGACCCTCATCTAATCCTAAAACTACCAAAAGGGATGTTGTGGCGCATGAGAGCTCCCAGCCACAAGGGAAGGGGGGGCAGCCAATCTGGGGGGATGGCTGAGTCAATGGTGAGGACTATCTGCTCTATGCCTCGGATCTCAGCAAGCTACCTATCCTAAGCCTCTTGGGGAAGCCACCTGAAGCTAGTCCACTCGCCCAGAGACTAGGCAGGGGCCCAGTCAATGGTGAGGACTATCTGCTCTACTTCTCGGATCTCAGCAAGCCGTCTATCTTAAGCCTCTTGGGGAAGCCACCTGAAGCTACTCCACTCGCCTAGAGACTAGGCAGGGCCCCAGGCTATGTGAGAACCTGTGCCCAAGGGCTGCCCACTGGGCATCCTGAAGAGGCGGTTCCAAATCAACGGATGGCGGAATCGCTCCCTCGTCTGAGGCCAGGGGGGGCTGCTGAAGGGCTTGCTTGATGTGACCCCAAGCTCTGATCAAACTGGCTGCAAATCTGTCCTCAAAAGAGGTGCACACGCCTCAGGATCGGGCCTCCGTGAAAATCCATCGTACATTGGAAGTCCATGGACCACCAAGTGAGGGGGTCAGCTGCGATCCAGTCCATCAGAAAAGCCTTCCAGGGCTCACCTCCTAGTAAAGGCCCTTAACGATCAACTTGCCCAGCAAGGCTCTGCTTTGCACAGCTGAGCCTATGATGCCCAATTCACCACCGGTCTGTGGCTGAGTAATTGCCCTCCAAGCCACCTTGGCCCAAGCCGGCAAGCCGGCCCTCAGTCCCAGCCCCTAGAAAATTTTTGATTAGACGTCGAACCTGACCTAGGCATGGAGAATGCCCAGTAAGATGTAACGTACCACATGGTGACGACGAGGAGCACATGGTTGGCCACAATCATGCGGCCGGCGAGGGGGAGGTAGGTAGTGCTCCAATACAAAAGCTTCTTTTGAATTGGCCAGGTACAGCAATTGATCCGGAACTTCTTATGGGCCGGAAGTGATGGGAGGCCAGCCAAGGCCAAGGTGGCATGGCAAGTGATCATTCAGCCAGGAAGCAGAGGGGGGCTTGGCCTCATCGATCCTGCTATTCAGAGCCATGCCCTGCTGGGCAAGTTGATTGTCAGAGGACTCCTTCCCGGTGGTGAGACCTGGAAGGATTTCTTATTGGCCCGGATTTCAGCCTACACTCCGAGCCTTGGGGGCCCGTGGCCACAGAGTACCCGATGGATCTTCACAGAGATGCGAGCCCGTGGTTTTAGCCTAGCTTTTGAGGAAAGATCTGCAGCCAGTTTACTTTGGGCTTGGAATCATCTCAGGCCAGCCCTCAGACAGATAGTACCAGTTGCCTCAGAGGGGCGGCTTCAGCAACCTTTGGTCTAGAACCCCCTGATCCGTTTACCCAGTGGCCACATGTTAGGGGCCCGCCGACTGCATGTATCTTGGGGAGCCTTAAGCATGGAACCAGCCAAGTCTCTTAGAGATTGGATTGCACACAGGCAGTTACCCCTGGAGGAGTAGAAGAGAGGCCTGACAAGGATCCAGGGTCGAGATAGGCTCAACATCGACATTGACTCAGCTATCCCTCAGGAGTGGCAGATGCCTATTCCAGACCCGAACCCCCCCCCCCCCCCAGTGTGGCTAGGAGTGTTTACCAGACACAATATCCTCGTGGCGGTCCATGGAGCAGATGAGGACAGTGGGCTGCTCATTTTTTCTATTGGTTCCCAGGGCAGATTAGAGAGATCAAGGCCTCCATTGGAGGACTTCAAAGGCTGCACCTTGCAAAGGGTGAGGATGATGCAAAGGGTGAGGGTAATTGGTTTTCGGGCACAGGAATGGCACATAGATCCAGCACCGGCCAAGGTGGCCAAGGAGAGACTATGGCGGCTATGGATTTGGGAGTGCCGACCTCTCACGCGGTTGTAGTGGGACCCGGGAGAGTGGACTTGGCATGATCTTGCGGATTGGGAGGAGACTCTGGATGCCCCCTTCTTTGCATATACAGGGCAGCTAGGCCGCAGGATCTAGATTCCTGAGATAGATGGCACACCGACAGCAGTAGCACATTGGCAGTCACAGGGCCTATCACAGCACATTGGCAGTCACAGGGCCTATCACAGCACTTCCTTTTAAATTTTTGGAAGAGGCTTTGGGACAGCTTTCGGCCGAGAAAGATCACACTCTTTCTTTGGTTGATGGCACACAGGGGTTTGGCGGTCGGTACTTGGCTAGTAGTTGGAGGTCGGTCAGCGGCTTGTCCGCGGTGCGGCCACCATCAGGAGTCTTAGCGACATTGCCTTTGGGATTTCCCGAAGGCTCAGCAGATTTGGCAACGGATTCTCCGCATCTTCGCTATGGAGAGGGCATCGACCCTGAACATCACTTGGCTGGAGCAATCAGGGCTTATGAGGAGGATGGGGGAGGACTAGCCCTTTAGGTCTCTCACCATCATATTGCAGCAGGACCAATCACAACCCTTCCTACAAGTGACTGGCGGCCAGGCTCATGCCAGAGATGGAAGATTTGCAGTAGCATCGTAGCCTGGCACATCTGGTGTGCTAGATGCAGTGAGGCATCCACACTCTGCCGGCTGAGACCATTAGGAGCATATGGCTTGATATCGTTCACACCCTCCGCGCTCAGTGGGAGAAGTTACAGGGAGGTTTTGACCGCATGCGGAAGTGGTGGGAAGCCTTCTTGAGACTTTGGAGGCCTAGCCCTTTCCTCACAGATAGAGGCGGTAACCCCATTTGGGATTACAGACCACTTGTGTGGTTGTTCCCCCCCCCTCCCCTTGTATGAGATAGCCTTCTCCTCAGAGAGGCCAGCCAGAGGAAAAGCATCTCTTCCCCTTATGATCACTTGTTTCCCACCCTTCCAGTTTGTATTTAGCCCTTTGTGCTTGTACTTAGCCCTTTGTGGCTGTTTTTCTTTAACTAATTGAAGGATCTTTTTCCCAGGAAAAAAAAAAAGCTTCCTTTGAATGCTCAAAAGAAGGGGGGCTAGCTCTGCTGCTAGGCTGAAATGTCAATCCCAACCTGGCACCCAAGGTATCTGATCGGGGTGCCCTACGGATCCACTGGAAAGACTCAAGTGGGCGCCAGGGGTGGGTGAAGGACCTACCCAAAAACCCCAAAACTTGTGCAAGTTGATCTAAGCTCCGGAGGCTAAGAAAAAAAGTCTCAATGCCAAGGGCAGATCTTTGGAGATTCCCCTCCTCTCTAGAGAGGTAGACGGCTATGTCATCTGCGAACTCCAAGTCGAGAGGTCCTCCTGGGATTTGATGGGGAGGCAGAGCCCCTAGAGTCACGTTTCCTACGCGGAGAGAAAACTGGTCATAACCTCAGCTACGAAGAGGAAGAGGAAAGGGGCAAGGGGGCATCCCTGTCAGACTGATCTAGAAATCGGAAACCTTTCCCTGTTGGCCTCCTAGATGAGGACTTGGCTATGAGCTGCCGAATAAAGGGAGGAGACACCTCTGATTCATTCTGTTGGAGAGCGCATCCTAAGCATGGTTCCCTCCAAGAAATCCCAATCGACTCTATCATAGGCCTTCTCTTAAAGTCCAGAAGTAGCATTACCATGTTCACCCTATGAGACCGGTGCCATGAATCAGGTCAGGGAGATGAGGCTGTAGGCATCGGCTGATGGCTTTGATGGAGGAATTTGTAAGCATTTCCTAAGAGGGTGATGGGGCGCCATTGACGAATCTCCAAACAGTCACCACCCTCCTCCAGAATCAAGTGAATCAGCCTGTCAGCGAGTCTCTACGGCATGTGTCCTGAGGCCATTATCTCATTGAAGGCAGCCATGAAACCACCTTCCATGACCTCTCAGTGGGGCGCAGAAAAAGAGAGACCAGCAGGCCATCCTCACCTGGACACGTGCCCCGCCGAAGAGCACGAAGTGAATCTTGCAGGCCATGAGAGAGAAGGGAGAGCGCAAGAGGGCCTGGAGGGCAGGGGGCACCACCTCCCGCATATGCTGCCAAACTCTCTCCCTTGCCGCCTCCACCTGCCGGGTGAGGGCATCTGCCTTGTGGTTATGGCCCGAACTTGGGGGAGATCTGCTGAGTCCAATAGGAGGCCCTGGCATGGTACCGATACTCCACCCTCTGCTCGATCAATCGGATCTCTGTGCGGGAGGCCTCCACCTGGCATTCTACCCACGGGCTATCTAGGGTCTCTCTTGAAGCTGCTAGAGGGATGCAAAGCCCCTGCAGAGGCTCCTCTCCTACTCTCTTAACATGGTGAGTCTATCCTATGCTACACTCTGTAAAAGAGTGCTGATCTCCTGCAATCCATAGTCAAGCGATGTGGCCGCCTCTCCCAGCCTAAAAGCAAGGGACTCCCAAATCTCCTTGACTCCTCTCATGATCTTTGGGCCCTAGGCCAAGTAATCAGGGATGCGAACACTCTGCTGACGCTCTATCTCCATCTGTCCTCCAGAAGCAAGACAACTGGCAAGTGGTCTCATGGCGTGGTGCCTACGAGAATACCAATCAAACCACCTCTGTTGCACACCCACTCATCCACATAAAATCTATCAATGTGCGAGAGGTTTGCTCCCTGAATCCTCTAGTCTAATCTGGAAAAATGAAGGCTCCCCAACATACGGCCAAACTTGGGTAAGTGTCATAGATCCTGGCCCCTCATGGAGAGGACCAGCTCCTCCCAGACTGTGTATTCTCTCCCTGTGATAGTATCTGAGCCTCCCCCCATCCTGTCCTCCAACATGTTAAAAGTCTCCACCTGAGCACCAAAAATCTGCCTGGGGAAGGGCCTGTCACATTTGGTTCTAGAACTTAGTCTGCCCCGCCACGCTGTTGGGGGCATAAATGTTGAGGAAACCCACACAGTCTTCTTCAACCCTGACTATAATCCACTGTGCTCTCCCCTGCACAACGGTACCAGAATCAAGCACCCACCGAAGTAACTGCTCACTGACCGAGATGCAAACCCCTCCTTGGTTCCCCTCAGGGCCGAGGGCAGGGGACCAGAGAGTATGGCTACAAGATCTTCCTGCACTTGCGGGTGCGCCCTGTCAGGAGGTGATGTTCCTGTAGGAACAAGAGATCGATTGGGCCTCCTACACAAGCTCTCTGAAGCTCCTTAAGGAGGACCCCTCTTCGGCAATAAAAGCGGGGGGGGGGGGGGGGGGGGGGGGGGGGAGGGGGGGGATCCAGGAGACAATCCACATAACTAAGGATGGGAGGAGTGAGACCTCAAGACACCCTTAGCACGGAGGGTCTTCGGAGTTGGTTTTGAGGGGGAGTAATCACAATCAGAACGGGGCCAGATGCAGGCCAGGTGATCCTAATCCTGCCCTCCATAACGCTCCACTCTGCTCTGGCCCTACAGTATGCCTGCTCTATGCTCCATCCGTTGCAGTAGGGGCCTCAAAGGGACAGCCACGTGGAGGAACACATACAAAATCATCTCTAAGCTCGGGGCATCAATGTCTCCATCCTTATATCTGAGGCAGGATCCTGCTAGCTCAATGCTGGCCACGGCCCAAAAATGGCTGACAATGTCAACAAGATACCTATCTCCCAGGTGCTGAGCAAGGGAGACTGCCTAACAGTGGATAGCAGCAGAGGCCAACTTCATAGTCCCATTCCCTATTTGGAGTGACAAAGGGGGAAAGAGAGGACCACCGCTCCACTACCCCAGCTGTGTGGTGAAAGACCACACAAACTCGGAGGTCTCTGAGAACTCTCCCGCCTCAACCGGCAGGCATCTGAGAAGACCATAGTCCATCATCTCCACGGGATCTGAAAACTAATTAATCCATCGCCTAGCCGGGCTCTCGAGGGGGTTGGGAGCAGCGGAGGAGAGGGAGAGGGGGGGAGGCCTCTGGCTCTGAGAACTCGAAGGACGAGTGAAAATCAGTAGGAAATCTCCTGGACAACGGGAGGAGTCACCACATCATCCATCTCCTCGTCAGGAACTCAATGCTCATAACGGTTTCCGGTGGGACCTGTTGCCTCGGGGGGGGGGGGGGGGGGGGGGGGGGGGGGGGGGGGGGGGGGGGGGGAGGGGGGGGCTGGGGAGGCACCTGCCTCTGGCATTTTGGTTTGGCAGCGCTCCAAAGGAGGCAGGCGGCGGTGCTGCCTAGGGTGACGGATTGGCTGCCAATGGCTAGCGCCCTCCTCGTGCTGAGCCTGGGAGGGAGGTTGGGCGAGGGGCTCGGCTGGTCAGGAACCTCCACCTGCGGACTCAGGTCTTACATCTCCTGCTCTTGCCAAGCGCTTTTGCTGAGAGGGGGGAGGGGTGGGTGGGGAGGCTTGGTGTCGAGGGCAGGACCAAGCAAGGTGGACCATGTGCCTGCAGATGAAGCACTAGTGGGGACGACCATCGTACTCTACCCGCTGAAGAATCGTTATCGCCCTGGAGACGGGGGAATGCGCGGGGGATCCTTCAGGGTGGCAATGCAAACTCTCATGGACGGGATACCCGCTGCCCTCACCACCACTGACGCGGCCATCTGCGGGGGCTCCAAGAACTGCCCTATCGACCGTCCAATCGATCAAATCAGTGGGTGATACTCATTTCAGAGGCCGGGGAGGCAGACCGTCGCGTGGAATCTGGATACATCTGCTGCCATGGGGCCAGATGCAGGGTTGAAGCCATGGTCCCATCTCGTGAAGAACGCCTGAGCGCTACGTATCGCGGCAGGACTCTGTTGCATCACTCTACCAGCCACTGCGGGTGAATCAAACTCCGCCTGAGAGTAGCCAAACCAAGAAAACGAATGCCGGTGGTTTCTCTGGGCTCCCCGATAAGGGCTGCCTGGTGCAGGTCCCGGATATGTATGCGTGTGGGATGGCTCCCCTACAATCTTGCAAACCAAAGAAGAGGCCGCAAGGGAGGAAAATGTCGAAGTTGAAAGCTGGAGGTCTGTCTCTAAAAAAAAGGCAAGGGGCGGCGGTCTTGGTCGGGGATAACGGAGCAGCCGTGGAGTCCTCCTAGAAGGTGAAGACCAGAGGCACCTACTCTTGCCGATGAACGGCCCGGAAGCACCAAAGCTGGGGGGCGACTGCAGAGGATGGAATGCAGCACAAGGGATGGGGAGGGCGAAAACCTGAAAGGAAAGAAGAGGCGGCAGGGGCACGAAGGACAGGACAGGAGGCGGTGCAAAGACTGGGAGCTGCGCAGGGGGGCGAATGGGGCGAACAGATGTGGGGGACTGAGGCTGAGGGGGGCCAGAGGTGAAAAACAAGCAGGAGCTGAGGCGATGGAGGGGAAGCAGAGGGCATGCCTGAGGCAAGCGCAGGCAGGCAGCAGCGCAACGGAAAGAGGGGGGACTCCAGCAAGAGGTCTACTAAGAGTTCTTCCAAGGAAATGAACTTTTATTGAGTATGGCCGAATTATGAAAATTCCAGGATAAAGTCCTGTAAAAGCCTCATACATAGTCATGTGGAAGGAAAGTTCAGAAAGTGGAAATGTCAAGGCTCTGTGACTGTATATGTGAAGAAAAGACCATGGTCCCACTCTGATGAAGGAAGCTCTCCTGGCCACTGCAGCACCAGAGGAGCCCTGAATCCTGCCCCACATGGCCGTGAGGGTGCACATAATACCCTGCCAGAATATTGAGTGTGCTGAGAGGCATAAGTATGAGTCCCATCCAGAGCCTCTGTGCATCTTGAACTCCAAATCTGCCATGCAGTAAGACTGGCAATGATCTACCAAGCGGAGTCTACAAAAGGAGAACGAGGTCTGTGAATATACACCAGTACTGCATCTAGGGTCATAGGTTGAGGGACTCTTCTGTGGATCAGAATGGCCCTGTCCAAATCTGCCCCCTCGTGTGTGCTCAACCCAAGAAACGAAACAAATTAAACATGCACACATGCATCTACTCCATGGAGCTTACCCAAGAGCGGCAGAGCAGGTCTTGGTATTCATGGGTGGTTGTGAGAGACTCTCTATTCGTGCTTGTGTCATAATGCAATTCAACATCCTTGGTGTCTGCTGAACCCAACAAACGAAACAAATTAAACATGCACACATGGAGCTTACCCGAGAGGGGCAGAGCAGGTCTTGGAATTCATGGGCAGGTAGCTGGTTTGACAGGCATGGCCTTCAGATAGACTACGTCCCCCCCCCTTGGAGTACAGCCTTGATTCACCATTTCTTGATCTCTCCCTTCTAGAGATTAACCACCTTATCGCCTCAATCCGTGAGTACCATCCAAGCTTTACAGGGTCCGTGGGATCATACAGGTCAGAAACCACCCCACCCGCGACAGGATCCTTTTGTCCCACGCACCCATGATGGCGTCACTAGTGAGCGAGTCCCTCCTGAGAGCCAAGCGCCCCCACATCCGGGGATCCAAGCCTTCGCCTATTAATTGCAGATCCAGGACATACTCCGCCGCTATGGAGAGGCCACTCCATGGGCAGGGACGCCATCGCAGCTCTACACTCGAATATGGAGGGGGATGGTACTATCATTGGATGAAGAGATCCGGGAAACATTCCCTGAGTACCTCTGGCCATCTTGCTCCAGGATTCTCAGTACCACATGTACATGGGAGCCTCACAAAGAGTACACCTCCGTGAAGAGTACACAGGTCTTCTTTTCATTTCATTTTTCAATACTTTTTGTTTCCATATTCATAGTCTACAGATGGAACTTTTGTAACTCATGTTTGTCTCATAGACCCATTGGGTCTTTTGTAGACCATAACAAAATCTTTCTTTCTCTCTCTCTCGCACAGAACTCTTTAATAGACCTCTCTTTTTTTTTAAAATGGCTGTTTATGGCTGTTTTTGAGTGTTATGGGGCTTGCTTGCTTTGGGCCTTGGCCTTGGGTGGGTGCCTTGGACTCTTTGGCCTACCTTTAAAAAGCTCTCCTCCAACCTTCTCTCCATCACAAGTTTCAAGCTCTCAAGCTCATGCTCTCAAGCTAAGCTCAACCTCTCATTGCTCTCAAGCTCTCCTCTCTTGGGCCTTGGCACTTGCAAGGTGCCCAACTCCCAAGTCTCCAAGCCATGCGGATTGCGATTGGCCAAATACGGGTTTCATCCCACTGCCTCAGAGTGGAGACAGGTAGAGCTGAGCGCATCTTCAGAGCCGGGAAGCTCATACGGACACCCAGAGAGGAGAGGATCTGCCGACTATGCCACAGAGGTTGAGACAGAGGAGCATTATATATGCCGCTGCCCAGTATACTATGAGATCCGCGGGAGGTTTCACTGTCTATTTCGTGAGGGATTCGGTCCAATCTCCAAGATCATTGACTTCCAAGACCAGCGTTGCCTAGGCCTCTTCCTGCTTGAGCTCCGCAGACACAGGGACACCTTCTTGAGAGAGCCTCGGCCCCAGCCACTCCGCCCCCTCCCTCGCCAGCCAACCATCACCAGTTTCTTCCAGACCTAGGAGGTGGAGGACACCAACATAGTGGATCTTGTGGACCCTCCACGAGCTACTCTGGACCTACCTCGCCCGAGAGGAGTTAGCTCGGACCGAGCCTCTGCACTCCATCGTGCCCGATGCCCTCGTCCCCCCCCCGTCGGCCACGATCACCTCATCAGCTCTAGATCCTGGACATGCTCCACCTTCATCGAGCTACCTTTCCACGTGACATAGCTGAGGGAGACCTCTCGGCCATACTCGTTAGCCCCATGCTTGATATTTTGGAGAGTGGTATACCATCTACTCGGAGCTCATGCTGCTCTCATGTTTCGATGTTCTTAGTATTCCATGATGAGTTTCCATGGACAATTTTGTATCACCCAAGTGAGATAGCTATGTTTATGTTTTCTTTCTGTTTTATTTTCCATTCCGTGATGAGATATGCCATGGACATTATTGTATCACTTTGGTCTTATAGGTCCATTGGGTCTTTAGTAGACGCTTAATATATCTTTCTTTCTTTCTTTCTCTCTCTCCATGGCGTGACGTTGCGCAAGCCCGGTCTCTCTCTCTTCGCACCCCCCTCCGCCCTTGCTGTGCTGCACATGTTCGTACCCACCCACCCGCGCTGTTATGCGGTGCCCGTTTGCGCCCGCGTTCCTGTGCGCACCGCCTAAGTACATTGTGTGGTCTACTGTGTGTCGGCGGCAGGCAGGCAGGCTTCAGGAGAGGGCACTCCACACTAGATCATATCTTTACACTACGGGGGATCATTGAGGAGGGGAGAGCTCACGGGCATTGGATATACTGCTGCTGTGTGGATTTCCGCAAAGCTTTTGATACCGTCCCATGGGCCAGGTTGATGAGGAGACTGCAGGATATGGGAGTGCCAGCAGAGATGCTTTGGGGGATCATTACACTCTATGAGTCAGTCCACAGGCAGAGTAGAGGCTCCAAGAGATGACTCAGAGATCATACACAGCACTATCGGGGTGAAGCAGGGCTGCCCCTTGTCTCCTACTCTATTTGGTCTATACATTGACGAGATCTCAGATTACATAGACAGACAGGGAGGACCAGGAGCACATTTGGCAGGAGTCCTCTTGTATGCAGTTAATATTGTTCTTATTTCTGATTCACCACGGGCTGCAGAGACAGTGAGGACTGGGACCTCACTGTGAACCTTGGAAAAACCAAGGTCATGATCTTTAACACCTCCTCACAGTGGATAAGTAGACCTGCAGTACAATTTACATACAGTGGAGAGCCTGTGGAGTATGTTACCTCGTATGTATACCTTGAGATCACTTTTGCTGGACCTCAGTTCTCGATGCGGAAGGCGGCCAAAGCTAGATTGATGAGGGGATATGCAGCCCTTGGCTCGCTAGATAGGCAATGCTCACAGATACAGTTTCAGGAGCCGAGGACGAAGCTTTGGCTATTTGATACTCTAGTTACACCTGCACTACTGTATGGTGCCCCCATCCGGGGCCCTAGCTTATACCACAAGAGGAGACAGAGGAGAGACTCGGCGGCCGAGATAGATACAGAGGAGGTATATGATGGGTGAAAGCCAATGGAGAGGCTCCTAGTGGCGATGATCTCACGCGTGATTAGGAGTAAGCCATCAATGCCACATGAGATTGTGCGGGCAGAGATGAGGGCTGCACCGATAGTGACAGAGGCTCTATTCCAGACAATGACATATTGGCATAGGCTATGGGAGCTTCCACTTGATAGATACCCCCAGCTAGCCCTGGAGTCCTCGAGACAGTTGACACTTGAGGGAGATACAGAGTTCACAGGTAGGCACTTAGTTTGGCATGCACGGTATGCAGATGGAGGCACTCCCCCCGTTCCAGTACAGCATAGAGGCCCCGTCATTTGTTCTCAGCCGCACAGAGCGGAATAGGGTTATCAGGAAGGACATTGTCAGACTGGATACTCATAGGACATGGAGTTCACCTAGTCATCCACTGGGGACGAAGACGGCCTTCTACAGAGATCACCTCCTATGCCTAACAAAGGATGGGTTCATCATCTGCCCATGCTACATGGACACACACCTATCCTTTGGGGTGAGATGTGCGATCGGCCAAATCCGCACATCGCCCCACCAGCTGAGAGTGGAGACTGCCAGATATGGGCCTAGGGCGGCCGCACCAGAGGACAAGATATGCCAACTCTGTCGCACGGAGCCCGAGACAGAGGATCATTACATATGCCGATGCCCTGTATACTATGAGATTTGGGGGAGGTTCCACTGCCTCTTTCGAGCTGGGTTCGGACAACTTTCCAGGATCATGGACTTCCCGGATCAGAGATTCTTGGGACTTTTTCTTCTAGATGTCCGTCGACACAGGGAGTCTTTAGTGATATCCAAATCAGCTATACTTGCTCAAGGACTAGCACAGATAGCTCTCACCGACTTCTTCCATACCCGCACTCCGAGGGCCGATCCACCCATCATACCCGGGCCACAGGCTAGTGCAGGAGCTTGGCCAAGAGGTGACTCGACAGAGCCACTAAGTTATGCAGAGCTCGACACCCCAGACCCCATGGCCCTCGCCCACGGCCACGCCACCACAAGAGGATCCGCGCAATCATCGCCCATCATCGCTGGACCTTCTGGCACCAGCTCAGTTTTACCACCTTGAGCACCATGTCACAGCGGCCCATGAGGGATTTATTAGGGTTATATGAGAGCTCTCTGCTCATGTACCTAGATCAGATTCTATAGTTCTAGACTTTTGTTATCTTTCTTTATTAGGGTTATATGAGAGCTCTCTGCTCATGTGCCTAGATCAGATTCTATAGTTCTAGACTTTTGTTATCTTTCTTTATTAGGGTTATATGAGAGCTCTCTGCACATGTACCTAGATCAGATTCTATAGTTCTAGACTTTTGTTATCTTTCTTTGTTACTATTTTGTACCCAGGATGATGAACCTCATGGATATGATGTAACCTTTTGGTCTCATAGGTCATTTTGGCCTTTTGAGGACGTTAATACAACTCGGCCCTCCATGTATGAGTATGGGGACTACAGGCGGGGGCTTCCCCAAAGGAGGATGCCATGACACTTTGCCAGATGCTAGGAGTTGACGGGATCGCCCCCCCCCTTTGCAAATACATGGAGGCCAGGAAAGGATATGACACGAGAGCGACCCCTCATCATTAGATTCCCTAATGCCACCAGCAGACAGGCCTTCTTAGACAGGCGGGCTGCCCTCAAGGGCACACAGGTGTACATGGGAGATGATCTCACTCCAGCACAGGTGGCACACCAGAGTGAGGCGATGCTGACTGTTCATGACGCCAGCAAAGCAGGCAAGTGGGCTATCTACAGAGATGGTAGAGTCATTATCACTGAGCGCCGTCCCAAATAGGGACGTGGGGTCTATGAGACCAAACACTTGGGGTTGGCAGTATGGAACTGCAATGGCATAGCAATGGCATGCTGTGGTCGAATCCAGGAGGCTTGAGGGAGATTCTCACAGGCAGGGATGTCATTTTTTATACAAAAACTCATCAGAGCCCTGAGAGGGGCGTACCATACATAGCCAGGTATGAGTGGGAGTCAGCTTTTCAAGGCGAGACCCGCACATCATGAGGAGTACGTGGCTCTGGGGGGGTAGCTGTCCTTTTTAGATCCCATCTCCGATAGATTCTCAGCATCATCCGGAAGGACGAGGATGCACAATATCTTTGGGTGCGGCTACAGCTTAGCAGTGACAGAGTCATCCACATTGCTGTGTTATTTTCCACCACGCCAACCATTATATGAGGATATCATGGAGTTCTCACAGTTGGGGGAAGTCCTCCTGCTCGGGGATTTCAACACCAGGACGGGAAGTCAGCAGGTCCCACTACTCAATCTAGACGACCCTATCAAACTACAAGAGCTGGACATCATTGACACAGGGCTGCAATGATCATCACAGGACCGTGAGGAGGTCACAGTGTACGGGAGAGATTTCTTAGAGCTGGAAGCTGCACATGGTCTCATTATCTATAAAGGGATGTCCCGATGGCCCTCCTCCGGCGCCCTCACCTCCTTCCCTCGCTCGGGAGGTACTAGCACAGTGGACTACCTTGTGGGATCTCTAGCTTTGGCACACCTTATCCCCGACTTCTCCATTCCGCCACCCCCTTCTGAAGCTGACCATGCCTACCTCTCTTTCACTCTTACCTACACACCGCCCGTCCCTCCGGCCCCCCCCCCATCATCTCACATTACACTCAGGTCCTCTTTGATCACGAGCTTGACCTTGTTTACTCCAACCACATCTACCGCCAACTCCAGGATGTGGAACCTACTGTCCCCCTATCCACCCTCACATCACAGCTCACCATCATACTCCACACATCTGCCATCGCTTCTTTCATCTGCACGCGAATCCGTACCTCATGCTTAAGACGAGAGCATGTGGCCCGACATTCGTCATCATACCAACAGTTCTGGGGCATGGAACTGCAAGGTGGCTTGGCGGTAGACCGCCACAGGAAGGTGCTACACCGAAAACTGATCTCCACTGATTGGTGGGGAGACCACCATGTAAGAATAACCAAAAGAAATGAGAGATCTGGCTCCTTCTGTATGAGTGCCAAAGTCTATGCCAATATCTGCGCTGTATCACTGGAGAAATATCATAGCTCTCCCAATGAGGCCTGAGAGTAGGGATCGTATGCATCTGTCGAGTGAGGAGAAGCCTAGCATTCCAAACTGTGAAACTGAAAAAAGGAAGGCTTTTCAAAGGATCGAAGGCATCAATCCACTCCCACTCTCCTGGATCCCACTGAAGATATCTGATAGGACTGCCACCATATAGCCACAAACACCAAGAGCCATGAGTCACTATTTGAGGAGAAGGGTCAATGAACCAGTGCTTCCCCGAGCAACCAACAATCCTCACTGGACTAAGCCTAGTATTTGGGATGATCTCCTCCATACTACATCTCCTCAATCTCCCACCAGGCATGATAGAATAAATGAGGCAATCTGTATCCTCCTGGACCGGGAGAGCAATGACCTACAGAGGTATGCCTATCCTCGAAAAAACTCCCAGCCAACTCGGATGATAGTCTCCATGAAAGGTCCCAGAAAGCCACTCATGCGGAATAGCTGCATCAATCTGATCAATACGAATGCGAGAGCCCCTAAGATGCTGAGTGGATGCAACTCTCCGATCCTCCGGAAGACTCTTAAAGGTCTTCCAAGCAAGAACTGTGTATGCGCATCTCTCCCATCCTGACCATTGCATATAACGAGATGCACCAAGTGGCCGACCAACCTCAACCCTAATGAACTCATTCCACATAATAGGTTGTCGGTCAGCCTCGTCCTCCAAAGACCTAGGAAGCCTTTGTCGCAAAAAATATCTCATGCTTCTCCCTGCTCTAACAATGGCTGCAATAAGAGAGGAAGATGGTGCCCTAATATCAGCCTCTGTGAACAAAAAACGTGTGCTGCGCATCCAGTCTCTCCCGACCCTGGGTGTACATCTGGGGTGTACATCTGAAAATCTGAGACGAGAAAAAATCCTTCCAAGGCTCAGTGCGCCTGGTAGGAAACCTCTGACCACAAGTTTGCAAAGCAACGCCCTGCACTGAACATCCGGATTGATACAAGTGTCTGAGGTGCCCGACCAGAGAAAATTGCGGATCAATCTCCGCAATTGGCCAATGCACGCACAAGAGAAGCACCAACAAGAGGCCAACAAGAGGCAATAAACCAAGCTGAGGCAAGCAAAACCTGATTAGCCACCAAAGCTCTGGAGGCTAAATCTAATCTCCTGGAGCTCCAATGGAGGAGCTTCTTCCGAATTCTTGATGTTGCAGTCGGGCAACAGAGATACCAACAGATCTGGAGATGTTGTAGTTAGGAGTAGAGGTGAAGAGGCGGCGCCAACAGACTGGCGGCGCCGAGCAGATGAAAGGCGGTGCAGGGGCCGCGAACTGCATGGTACAGGCGGCGCAGGGGCGGCGAACTACACGGTACAAGCAACGGCAGGGCGGCGAACTGCAGACAGGCGGCACCAGCAAGGCGGATGAAAGGCGGTGCAGGGATGCAGAAGGCGGCAGGGCAGTACGAAACCCTAATGCAGGCAACACACAATACCAATGTTGAAGAAACCCTAACCCTAACACTCTGATAGAGCATGTGGGTGAAACCCTAACCCTAAATGGCTCTAATACCAATGTTGTGGTTGAGGAGAGCTTGCTTGTACACCACCACCACACACACACAACTTGAACCACACACGTGAGAGAGAGCTAGTTGCTGGAAAGTACTCTTATGATAATGATAAGTACAAAAGTACAATGAGTACAAGATATAGCCTAGGGCAAAGTGCCCAACACACATAAGTGTGTTCACATGGGGAAAAAACCTGTGTCCAGCCACAGGGAAAAAGTGCCCGTGAGTAAGCTGTGTTACCTGAACTAGCCGGGAGTGGTCATGACTAACAAGACACCCCCGACCTAGAGCATCAGGACACTCCACCACATAGAGACAGATACATGGCATGCTCCCATCACAGAAACCAGACCCTCTTTCTGCCTTGATATTGGTACTGGGGGATCATAGGATCATTATTTGCTACCTGGATGTATACACACATTGCTGTTTTTTTTCCATTTTCTTTTCAGTTCTCCCATGGCTCAGTATATCCATGTTACCATTGTATTACTTATGGTGTCATAGACCCTTGGGATCTTCCGTAGACTTTCTTTCTTTCTCTGGTGTGAGGAGAGACTGCACTCGACAGCTTCAAATCTGAGAGATTCTACAAAGACACAGGAGCTCCTCTGCACAGGCAATGCACATGGAGAACCTCTATACAGCCAGAGATGCCAAGGGCGCACTTTGATTCCCTCACATTGTATCATTGTATGATTGTACCACTGGTTTTTACAGGGCTGTTTTTTCTTTCAGCTCTAGTTGGTTTTTTTTTTTCATAATTCAGTCACTTTACGGACATATTATGCTCTCATAGACCCTTTGGTCTCTTGTAGATGCTAATAGAACTTTCTTTCTCTCTCTCTCATTCCACTAGAAAAAACCATCTGAAAAAGCAGGTGTTTTTTAATTTGTTACCTTGAGGCGCTTGCTGCTGATTTTATCACATTCAGCATGTATCCAGATTTTGCATTTATCACACTGGACCTGGAACCAACTTTGCAATATCAAGAAACCATCTTAATCCTTCCACACGTGCTCCATGCATGCATGCACGTGACCATTCACACTCACACAGAAGGGTCATCTATTCTTACGAAGTGAATATGATTATATATGCTAGAAAGTGCAATAGCATACCCAATTCCCTTTATCTGTGGGGTGCCAGACTTTTTTGCATACCCCACAGTACTGTCGAGACTTATATAGCTGCTCCAAAAAAACAAAAACAAAAAAACAAAAAAACAAAAAAAAAACGGAAGATTAGATCAGAGAGATGCATACAAGTGAGTTTGACAGTTACATAGATTGAAGAATCAAAAGCAATAGGAGAATGTCTCAAAATTTTAAGAGTTCAACTCAAAATATTGACTAGAAACGAACCTTCAAGCAGTATTTGCAGAGAGGACTCTCTGATTCACCGTTTTTATGTCTTGAGGAGCTTGCTTTCAATGAGATAGGTGCTTCACAACTGCTACAGGTCTTTGTCTTCCCATTGTCAAGATGAGAAACCTGTAAAAGGCCTCATTTAGTGGTCCAAATAGCCAATAAATCTTCCAAACAACCGTGGGTGAACGTACATATGTAGCTATTCCAAACTAGAACATCCTTTTGAGCAATCAACCCCACACTATTAGTAGAATCTCTCACACACACCTCCTTAGAAAAAGATCCTGATGGAAGCTCTTTGGAATCAGAAACATCATTGCTTTCCTCGTGATGGACATCAGCAGAGACCAGAACTTTTTCAAGTGAGTGTATCAAAGGATTAGTGTTCCCTGCAATCTCTTCGAAATCCTCAAAACCATGATCTGCAAGGGTTGCTTCAGCAATTGCCAGCTTAAAATCACTTGGCTGACTCTTGTTAAGAAAAGTCTGCCCTGAAAATCTGGAAATAAAATATAGATCAAAGAAAGAAAAGCAAAAAACACCAATAGAAAAGAAAATTTGCACCTAAGAAAGACTCCTGTGCTATTCTAAAAATTCATGACATAAAAAACGCATAAGCTAGTGAGCATTCTCAAAAAACTAGAAAAACTCTGATGAAAACCAACGAAAGGTCCCATTGACCTTGGTATGGAGGGATTTAGCATAGGTATGACAACGAGCTCGTCGTGCTAAATTAGTCATCCAGGAGACAGTATTTATGCGAGATTTCATGGTTCTGCGTGTTGTAGGTGCAAACATTATCTTAGGGATCCAATGGTCTCACAAGTTTACCCTAGACGTTGACTGGGAGCAGCACATGTTCCGGATTACCCGAAATGTGACCAAGGCTCTCGTGATCATCAAATGTGAGCTAGGAACTTTCCGGTCATTAGCCATATCCAGGCTAAACGAGAGATTCCAAAAGGTGCACAATGTGCAGTGAGCTATGTTCAAACCACCCAGACGGTTACTAGTGCTTCTAAGAAGTACCAAGGCCCTACATGACTGGTTCCAGAATATCTTTCTTCAAGACAACCTTCCTCCTAAGCTCCTCCCATCTAGACCGGAGGACCACAAAATTGAGCTCCTCCCAAGTTTCGAACCCCCGAGCAAGTTTCCATAACGCCTTAGCAACGCCATGGCGATATGGAGACAGAGTTGGACCGTTCACTCCACGAGTTGTTGCAATTTGGTTTCATCACTCTAGTGTGTCTCCATTCGCAACCCCGATCCTTTTTGTCGAAAAGAAGGATGGATCCTCCCAACTTTGCATAGACTATCGTGCTCTCAACAAGCTGACGATCAAAAGCAAGTTCCCAATGCCTCGGATTGACTACATATTAGAGAGGTTGAATGGCGCTAAGGTGTTTTCGAAGATTGACCTAAAATGTGGGTACCATCAGGTACGAATTGTGGACGGGGACATCCCCAAAACCGCATTCCGAATTGAACAAGCCCACTACGAGTTCAGGCCTCAAGGTCATGCCCTTCGGTCTAACAACTGCATGATGATGCGTGTGTTCGGGAACTTGATCCGCAAGTGTGCCTTCATCTTCTTGGATGACACACTGTTTTTTTCAGCTACAGACAAGCAACACGGAGTTTTATCTATAAAGGTTCATTACCTTGGATATATAATCAGTGCCGAAGGCATCCGATTAGATCTTGCAAAGATAGTAGAAATCCTAAATTGGAAGATCCCAGAAACTGCTTGACATTTGGTAGTTTGTAGGCATTTTGCCAAGAATATTTCACCCACATCGACAAGTTTTCTAACGTCTCGACAGCTCTCACTAATCTTCTTAAGGGTATCAAGACTTGGAGGCAACGTTTTCACATAACCCCTCATGGATTACAAGCTTTCAAGGACCTTAAGGTTGCATCATTTGAGGCTCCTTGTTTAGCACTAGCCTCCTGGGATCATCACTGATGCAAGTAAAATCGGTATTGGAGTGGTCTTGCAATAGAATGGGAATCGAGTCGCTTACATGTCCCGTAAGCTTATTCCTACAAAAAAGTACTCGGTCTACAAACGAGAGCTCCTCATGGTGATACACGTCCTAAAGCATTGGAAACATTTCCTCTATGGGTGCGACTTTGAGGTTTGTATAGATCACCAGGCTTTGCTTTCGCTTCAGACGATGCCAAGTGCAAACTGGAGTGACCGTCAACACCGCTAGAGCCAGATTTTCCAGCAGTTTGGTAGAATGATTGAGTACCTTCCAAGCAAGGCCAACCTAGTGGCCAATGCCTTGAGCAAGAGGAAAGGAACCATGTCCCACATCCAATCCACACGGATGGATCTCGTTGGTACAAGACTAGACGAGATAAGGCACAAGTATGCAGATTCCATGGAATTCGGTACTCAATGGGAACAGGCATTGGACACCATAGCACCATGCGACTTCTTGATACACAATGGTTGGCTTTTCTACAAAGGTCACCTCTATGTATTAAAACAATTTCAAGAAACTCTTCTTCACAATGCCCACAATGCCATTACTCGCGGTTATAGGGGCATGAACTTGAAAGAAAGAGCAAACGCAAGTTGTAGGCCCAAACCGCAAACTGTAGAAGGCTCGAAACAGTTGATTATTGCTGAAAATGAGCACGAGGGAAGCCCGTTGGTGCTTACAAGTATAAGAGACTGTCTCTACAACCAATGACCTCCAACAGATATGCAAGAATGAGATGAAAACTAAGGGAAAGGGTGTGCACCCTTATATACCCCTCCTATTAGCTGGTCAGCCAGCTGTAGCAGGCCGTCAGTTGTCCTGTAATATAAAAATGCTATAAAATGCCTAAAAAATGGTAGAAAATTCCCAAATAATATCTGCTAAAAATATGCAAATGCATGGTCTCATAAAATGACCATTACAAGCATGAAAAGGTGTATGTAGACCCTCTGGAGATGATATATATTCCAACACCTCCTCTTCAACGGCAGAGGAGCGGTCCAATACCAACACACTGAAGTAACACCTCCAAAGTAGCTCTCGAAAGTGGTTTGTTGAAGAGATCAACCACATTGTCCTTGGTAGAACAGTAGACCAGCCGAAGAAGTCCAAGCTCAATCCAGTCTCACGAAACTTGACTTTGAAAATCCATTTCGCACCAATCACATGACAATGTAAAGGCCGCGGTACCAAAGACCAAGTGTGATTCCTCTCAATAGAGGACATCTCTACTTCCATGGCTTGCCGCCGGCCACTGCAGTTGTGAAAGAGCCCCCTCTGGGATCTCAGGCTCATCTATCTCTTGGAGGGAACTCATGAGAGTATAATTCACTGTGTGATGAGATGTGGAAGCCCAAGATGAACGGCGAGGTCCAGGGGTGGTTGTAGAGATCTAGTTATGAAGCTGTGCATCAGTGAGAACAGAATCTCTAAAGAGTTGCTAAACCCACCGAGGTAGGCCGGCCTTCCTCTCAACGCGTGAAGAAGAAGAAGATCCAGTTGCAGTAGAGGACTCATCCAATGCTGTTGGGAGAGGTGATGAAGTAAGTATTGGTGGGAGTAATCCCGGAGTCAAAGCAGGACTCGTAGAGGGACTAGGAGCTATAGAAGCTAGTGCAACAGAAACTGGTGGCTGTAAAGTAGCAGCTGGCATCGAAGTTGCAACAGCATGAGGAGGAGGATGTGGAAAAACCTCATCCCCTAACCGCTTTTGTGAGAGAGAGGTTAATGAGATAAACTAAGGTAGCCACAGCTTCACCCCAGAAAGCAGGAGGGAGACCAGCATGATGCAAAAAAGAACGAGCCATCTCTTTTACGGTCCGGTTCTTCTGTCCCACAACTCCATTCTATTGAGGAGTGTAAGGAACAAAGGTCTGTTGGTGAATGCCCTTTAACGCAAGAAAGTTATCAAATGGTATAAACTCACCACCATTATCAGTTCGGAGAAATGAAACTCTATCCCTAGACTAATTTTCCACCATTGCGATCCAAGTCTTGAAACTGGCAAAAGCATCTGACTTGCGAGCCAAAAAACATACCCAAGCTTTGCGAGTGAAATCATCTACAAGAAGAAGAAAATATCGAGCCCCTCCAAGAGACTCAACCTCCATGGGTCCAACAAGATCTGCATGTATAAGCTCTAGTCTTCTGGTTGCTCGATGAGTGTTCTCCTCTGGAAATGCATCTCGATGATGCTTGCCCATCATGCAGGATGAGCAAATATGAGAAAGAGGCCTGACCTAAGGTAGTCCGTTGACAACCTACTAAGAATGGAACTTTTGTAAGGCAGCAATGGGAACATGACCGAACCGTGAATGCCACAGAGAAGTATCTGCCTCAGAAACCAAAGCCATCAAGGGGAAGAAAAGCTTATGAATATGTGAGTCAGTGTGAGGGATCTGGGAAGAAAGTTGGTGATCTTCTAGAGACCCCCATCATGGACTCCATTGGCAACAACCGAGAGAGTCTTCCTGTTGATCACTTCAATGACCTCGTCATCAAAATACACACCTTCTGTGAAACTTTGTACACTGAAAACAGATTTTTGGAAATCCGTGGTATATATAAAACATCATGTAAGGTGGCAAAGGAACCCAAAGAAACATTACCAACACCGGTGACAGGAATCGAAGAGTTGTCGGCGGATGCAAACTGAAGAAGAGAGAGTCTGGTAGTCCTCCAAGATACGGGCTTGATTGGTCATGTGGGCAAAAGCACCACTATCACCAACCCATTCCACCGCTTCAGGTGTGTCACTGACCTCTTCTAAAGAAGTCATCGCTGTGATCGCTAGGAGTGAAGGAGCTGGAGTATCAACGGGAGAAGGAGCACCAGTAGAGAAATCTCTTAAAGCCATGTCCTCTGACAAGAAACCTTCTCTAAAGAAAGAGGGCTGTAAAAAAACAGCAAATAGCCTCCTCTCAAGCTGTGCACAGCAAGAGGAGAGAAAGAAGAAAGAGAGGGAGGGTGGGAAAAGAGAAATAGAGTAGGCAAATCTCTGAGGAACCCTGTCCTCATCACCTAGAAGAGAGCTTCAGCCTCCAACAGCAAAAACGCAGCAGTCCAACAGTACAGATGTAGAAAACGCAGTAAATTGATGAAGCCTCTACCCCAATCAGAAAAACGCAGCAATTCCTTACCTGTAGATCAGCGTTTGGCTTTGATACCATGGAAGAAAGAGCAAACACAGGTTGTAGGCCCAAACCACAAACTGTAGAAGGCTGGGAACAGTTGATTATTGCTGAAAATGAGCACAAGGGAAGCCCGTAGGTGCTTACAAGCATAAGACACTGCCTCTACAGCCAATGACCTCCAGCAGATATGCAAGAATGAAATGAAAACTGAGGGGAAGGGTGCGCACCCTTATATACCCCTCCTATGAGCTGGTCGGCCAGCTGTAGCAGGCCGCCGACAGCTGTCCTGTGTGTGAAAATGGCATTTATCCAGCCCTAAAAAGGGGATTTATCTAGGTTATTCTGGATTTATTAGTTTTTTATTCATGTTTTTGTGTCTTGCTGCTGGCTGACTGTCCTTTCACTGGACCGACCAGCAGCCCACACACTATATATAGCATAGCCTCTTCATTCAGCTTTTCGTACCACTTCATAGATCATATCTTGTACCACACCTGGTGGTTGCTACTGCCGGGGCCTTCACTACTTCGGATTCATCATCCTCGCCTGTCAGCTCCAGCACATCAGCGTTTCATAACAGTTCATGGGACAGCTGTTACGACCCTGTGTTTTTCCCTCTAGACAACAAGCAGGTGGGCACGCGCACAGGATGGACAGTGTGAACAGGCATCAAGTTGGATATGAAAAGGAAACCCATATGTGGTGGCCAGCCCAAGTGTGAAAGGGGACAAAAGGGACTTTTAAATTTATAAGGTTTAATAACCTTTGATGATTAAAATATTATTTTTGGAAGCATGCGTTTTGCTTTTAGCTCTTGGCTTTTTGGAGAAAAGCGATTTGAATCGCATCCTGCTTATAAAAGCGAAGGTGGCGGAGATTCGTGGGGTGTGGGTCATAGTCGTGTGGTGTAAGGCGCGTGGCGCATCACCTTGGAACACGAAACGTTGGCACTCGGCATCGAATCAGCCAGATGATGGTGATCGTGGAGGCAGCCAGGTGGAAGACTTTCTGACAGCATGGAGCAGGCCACATGCAGTAGGCGGCTGCATGTGTGGAAGCAGCCAGGCAAGGCGATGGTCTTAGGGGGTAGCGTGTGGCTGGCAACAGGATGTGGCGCATCACCTTGGGATCGCAAGATTGCAGGAGTACGTGGGCCGGCTGCAGGAGTATGAGGGCTGGCTGCAGGATTCGCATCTAGGCGCATCACCTTAGGATCGCAGGATTGCAGGAGTATGGCTGGCAGCAAGACTCGTATCCAGGCGCTACTTGCAGATATCGTGTGGCTGAGCACGATTCCTCAAGCGGAGAGCTTTATAGGTCTCCTTAGGCTATATTTTGGAGACATCAAGGCCTATTGTTGATGCTCCTATTGTTGTTGTACGACCGTACTGCTATTTTAAACCATGGGGTGCATGCCCTATTGAAGAGATTGGGATACATAGGATCAAGCTAAAATGCACAGGATGATGTTCTTGGAAGAGATGTGTTGTTACCCTTCGACTTGGACTTATGTGTATTCGGGGATGGCTAGACACGTCCTCTATCTTTCTCTCTCTAGGTTTTGGCAACCATGCTTGGATGGTATATCTGTCATGGAAACATGACATTGGTTTTCGAGAGGAAACAGGACTTTGGTATCGAGGAAACAGGCCTATGGTTTATGGGATACAGGTCTTTGGTTTATCGAGTACAAGTCTTTGGTTTCATGTGGAAAGCATGTCTTTGGATTCATGTGAACAGGTTGTAGTCTTCTCGAGGTTACATGCAAGCTGTGACTCTAGGGAAGGACATGACTGCGCCTGCGAGCTCCGCCTCTCCCCCTCCCGCTGCTTCTCGCCGTCGCGCCCCCCTCTCCCCCCCGCCTGTCCCCCGCCTTCTCCTCCGTCCTCTCCCCCGCCTCCTTCCTCGCACCCTTCCTCGCCTTCTCTCCCCCGCCTTCTGCCTCGCACCCTCCCCCGCCATCGCTCCCCCGCCTCCTTCCTCGCATTTTCCCCCGCCTCCTTCCTCGCATCCTCCCCCGCCTTCTTCCCCCCCCCCCCCCCCCCCCGCCTTCTCCTCCTCCGCCTCCTTCCTCGTTTCCTCCCCCGCCAATCCCCCCCCGCCCTCCTTCCTCGCTTCCTTCCCCCGCCATCTCTTCCCCCCTCGCCTTCTCTTCCTTCCCCCGCCATCTCTTCCTCCCCCCGCCATCTCTTCCCCCGCCTTCTCTACCCCCCACGGCTTCTCCTCCGCCTCGCTTCTCTCCCCCGCCATCTCTTCCCCCCCCCCCCCCCCCCCCCCGCCTTCTCCCTCTCCTCCCCTTCTGTCTCGCCCCTCCCCCCTCCGCTATCCCCCACCTCAGCTACCCCCTCCCCCCCCCCCGCCCCACCCCCGCTATCCTCTAACCTTCCGCCCCTCCGTTTCCTCGTAGGGCTATGTCCCTCCCGTTGGTGACCCCGGTTTCTGGCCTTTTCCCTCTGGAGGACTCCATGGAAGCCTCTCCGACTACCCCTGCCGATTCCGGTCCCCGTCTGGAGTTCACAGCTGCAGATCATCAGCTGTTTGTTTCCACAGTATCCGCTCTTGAGGCCTCCTCCTTGGTCTGCAAGATAGTGGGTAGCCGTCCGATGCGGAGAGAGCTTCGCGACCTTCTGCAAGGCAGCCTCGTTGGTGTGCCTGCCAAGATCGTCAGCGTCGATTTTTTTGGGACGTGGCTACTACCAGGTGGATTTCGAGTCCCCCTAGGCAGCTCAGATGGTGCTGGCTCGGAGCCCCATTGCCCTCCGCTCTTCCCGGGCGTTCCTGGCGCTATGGACTCACGGTTTCGACCCCGCTTCTGACCCGCTAGCAGGCGCGACAGGTTTTCCCATCACTATCTGCTTTCCTGGACTCCGTAGGGAGTACTTGCCCCTCTTGTCATCCATTGGCAAGGCGTTCGGGCAGGTGGTGGAGACGCCTCAGACAGCGGCTTCAGTGATAGCTCGGGCAGCAGGACTCCCGGCCATTCGTGTTGTGGTTCCGTCACCATAGTCCCTCCCGAAGACGATCCTCCTCCCCTGTCTTTCTGGAGGACATCTGATACAGCGCGTGGAGTATTCAGGCCTCCCCGGCCAGTGCTACACCTGTCGGGAGATGGGCCATCTCGCACGCGCCTGTCCCCGCAAGGGGGTTCATCCTTCACGCTCTGCCGCCTCTGGACCCCAGCAGGAGACCCGAGGGGTGGACATCCACCTCAGAGACCGGACATCCCTGGCTCGTCTCAGCAGGCGCCATCATCTGACGAGCAGGCCCCGGCGGAGGAGGCCGCGCAGACCCAGGAGGCTGGCGGATGGCAGGAGGTCCGCCGGCGGAAACGCCCGGCCCGCAGGGACCGTCGCAGACGCCAGCAGGCAGCACAGGCTGGCGGACAGGCTAGCGGCCAGGCGACTCCGGCTGGCGTCCAGGCACCTACCCGCACTTATGCTCCAGTCAGGGATAGGCGGCCAGCAGGTCCCACCCCGATGGACGAGGATTCAGACTCAGTGCCCGTTGAGGCCGCCGGTGGAGCCCCCCACGTGGAGACCCCACTCCCGCCTCCCCCCGCGGCCCCCCCCCCTCCATGGAGCAGATTCCTGAGGATCCCGGGCCGCACTCTGCGACCCCCGGCTCCTCTTCCCCTCACCCGGAGAGCACTCCTTCCACCCTCCCCTCTCCCCCCCCAGCCCCCCCCCCTCCCGCCTCCCCCGGCGGCCCCCCCTGACACCTATCCTCTGGCAGATGCCTCTCCATCCTCTCCTTGCTCTCCCCCCTCCTCTCCGCGAGCCCCCATCCCTCCCTCCGCCTCTCCAGGATACTTCGCCAGACCACCCACTGCCCCCGGGCAACGCAGCTGGGTAGGCCAGAGTTCAGTCTAGCAGCTGTTCCACCGCCACTCCGGGCCGGTGGAGATGGCGATCCTAGCTTCGCCTGCCACAGAGTTCTCTCCGGCCTCCCCTGGGGGGCCCCCGCGAGTGATGGGGCTCCTAGTGGATTACGGTTTTTTCAGGTGCCTCCAGCTGGATGCTGGCCCGTTCGAGACACTGGTCGCGCCCTTGCGAGTTTGCGTGGTGTGCCATCCCTCTCGTTCTCCTTCAGTGGTGAGCAGCATGGTGGCTTTCTCCTTTCCTCTCAGTGTTGCCCCAGACACAGCATGGGATTGCAACTCTGTAGAGGAAGTTTTGCGTGATCAGATACTGGAGTTTTCTCACCACTTCAGTGACTTGGGGCTCACGGACCTATTGCAGACCCGATTACACTCAGCCCGCATGAGCTTGTTTGGCATAGGAGATTGGCGGGCGGATCCGGTCCACACCTCAGTTGAGGCGGTGCTACTGATTCTCCTCCATGCCGCCCCGAGGGTGCAGCCTACCTTTCGATACATATATGCAGAGGACTGGTCTCACACCTATGCCCTGGACAGGGCGAAGGCGGAGTGGGGCTGGACACAGAGACAGGTCACCCTTTTTTTGGAGAGACTCCGCACCCGGACAGACAGTGACTATTCTCCCTCCAAGCCGGCGCCCAAGACTCACAGAGTGGAGGGCAGATCATCCGGGCCGGCTGAGAGGGGTGAGCCAGTGGCGGCTGCTTCACTTGCCATAGCTCATCCATGAGGATCCTCTCATGGAACATCCAGGGTCTCGGTGGACATCGCTGCTACATTGGTCGGGGCAGACTTCGCCAGGAGATCCAGAGGGCTCTCGTTGGAGGACCCATAGATATCCTTTTCATCCAGGAACACCACCTTTCTGCCGGGCGTACCCGCACCTGCGGGAAGATCTTGCCAGGCAGGAGTCACACTTTTTGGTCACCGGCATATGGCTCCCAGGGGAACCAGGGTGGAGTATGCATCTCAGTCAGCGAGCAACTTCTATCCGAGGTTGTGGATTCTGGCACTCTGGTCCAGGGTGGTCGAGCGCAATGGATCATCCTTCGGGTTGGGGAAGACCGCATTGGCTTCCTCAACTTCTACGCCCCTAATGGGGCGACCGGGAGAGCCGAGTTCTGGAGCACCATTAGGCAGTCCCTCCCCATGGCACACCATTGGTGCCTAGGGGGGGATTGCAACATGCTGGAGATGCAGAGGACAAGATGGGGGGTAGCCAGGAGACCATTCATGGGCCGGAGCTCGCTGCCTGGGAGGAACTAGTGCTGCAGGTGAGAGGCCAGGATCCGTGGACTCTCTCGGAGTTTGGCAGGTTGTAGGGGAGTTTATCTTTCTCGCGCTCGGATAGACGGGCCACAGGAGTTAACCTTTCCCGCACGGACAGGTTCTACATTGATGAGTGGGCTTGTGATAGAGGTGGCACGGTGGGCATACTTGCAGGCTCCTCGTTTTCAGACCACTTTCCAGTGCTTCTCCGGATCGAGGACCCTACGAGAGGAGAGCGAGGCCAGAGCGTCCGGATTCCAGATTGTCTCATAGAGGAGCCCGAGATTGCGACCAGAGTTGAGCAGGTCTGGCAGGAGCTGCAGTTCAGGAGAGGATCGGCAGCCAGCGCGATCTTGCCAGGGGCTTGCAGGAGATCAGTAGGATGCTCAGACAGGCTGCCCTGGACCGTCTGGAGGCCTTCAGAGAGCAGGAGAGGAGCCTGCGGAGGAGTCTAGCGTCCCTTCAGAGACTCCAGGAGAGGGATCCTACGAGCCCGTGGATCTCAGAGCAGATGGAGTCAGCTCGCACAGAGATCAAATCCATCGAGGAGAGGAGGGTGGAGTTCCGATTCCATGCTCGGGCTTCTTTTTGGACACAGGCTGGAGACAGAGTGACTCGAGATTTCTTTGAGGCGACAGGGCCCCGCTTCAGACGAGAGGGTCTCAGGCGTCTTCGGCAGGCTGATGGCCAGGTTGTGGTGGATCCCCCCAGGGTTCGGGCGATAGCCACAGATTTCTACAGGGATCTGCTCTCTGCTGAGCCAGCAGATGACAGGGTGAGAGAGGCTCGGGAGGCAGTCTGGAGCTTCACGAGACCGGTTGTGCCGGCCCATTTACAGCACTCCCTTCTCTCCCCCTTCTCGGATACGGAACTGGAGGAGGCTCTTCAGGCACTTCCTCGGGGCAAATGCCCAGGGGAGGACGGTCTCTCAGTGGCTTTCTTCCAGAGGTACTGGGGTCTCTTACATAGGGGTTTCAGATTGGCATTCCAGGAGATTATGGAGTCGGGAGACATGCCGGACAGCATGGCAGAGGGGTTGATTCACTTGATCCCCAAAGAGGGAGGAGACAGACTGGAGATTAGACAGTGGAGACCGATCACCTTGCTAGGCACGGCCTACAAGGTCCTAGCCAAGGCAATCAGCAGGCGGCTTCAGCCTCACCTTCCGGACATCATCCACTCCACGTAGACAGGCTTCATCCAGGATAGGAGCATCCTGGATAACATCTTCTCTTTCTGGGAGGCTACGGCTTTGGCTAGATTTCGGCAGGAGGATCTCGCAGTGCTCCTTCTCGACTTCGAGAAGGCTTATGATCGGGTGGACTGGGCCTTCTTGGAAGGCACTATGGAGAGGATGGGCTTCCCCCCTCATCAGTGGATCCGTGGGGTCTCTGCACTCTACACATCGGCTCATAGCCAGGTGTGCTGATACAGGGCGTGCGCGGAGAGAGGTTCCAGCTCTCGCGCTCGGTGCGGCAGGGGTGCCCCTTGGCGCCCTTTCTTTTTCTTTTTGTGGCGGAGGCCATGAGCACTTTTTTGACGGCACAGGATACAGGTTTGCGGGGCCTCCAGCTCCCCATCCGCACCTCGGAGGAGCTCCTAGACTCGGAGTTTGCGGATGACACTGCTGTCTATCTTCAGGGAGGAGAGGAGAACCTCCGCCGCTTCGCCTCAGCCATGGACAAGTTTTGCAGAGCTTCAGGTGCTTTGATCAACTGGCACAAGTCGTGTGGGTTGTGGGTCAGTTCTATGCCCCCCCCGACTTGGAGGCCAGTTGATGGTTTTCAGTGGCTGCCCCCCGGCACTACAGTGCGCTATTTGGGATGCTATGTGGGCATTGACATATCTCCGGAGCAGCAGATAGCCCCCCTTCTTCTGAGCATTCGGAAGAAGCTTCTGTATTGGAGTACCGCTCGTTTATCTCTGGCTGGCCGAGTGGTTGTGGCCAACCAGGTTCTGCTTGCTACCATGTGGTACATCACTTCTTGCTGGGCCTTCTCTCGGGCATGCATTGGCCAGGTGCAGAGGCTCATCAGGAACTTTCTTTGGTCCGGTGGGGACAAGCGGCCCGCCAGGGCCAAGGTGGCATGGGCTGTGATCACTCAGCCGAGGGAGAGAGGCGGCCTGGGCATTATTGATCCTATTTGCCAAAGCCGAGCTCTGCTTGGCAAGTTGGTGGTTCGTGGCCTCCTACCAGGCGCTGAGCCGTGGAAGGAGTTTCTTGTAGCTAGCCTTCTGAGGGCCTGGGCGCATCTGAGGCCGTCACTCTTCCAGACTCCCCCGGGCACCGATGAGGAGCGCCTGAGGCAGCCATTGATCTGGAACCCCTTGATCCGACTTCCCAGTGGTCATATGGTTGGATCGCGGTCTCACGTGTCGTGGGGCCCGTTGAGCTCCGGCCCAGCCCAGTCCCTAGACGATTGGATATGTTTTCAGCAGCTGCCTCTAGAGGCTCAGGAGAGGAGACTCAACGGGATGAGGGGCAGAGAGTTGACGAGGCAGGACATTGAGGCGGCCATCCCCCGGGAGTGGCGGACCCCCGTACAGGACCCTCCACCTCCACAGTGGATGGGCGTCTTTACTCGGCATGAGATCCTTCTAGCGTTCTGCGGCACAGCAGAGAGAGTCGCCCCACTCACTTTCGAAGTGGGAGAGGGTGGCCAGCTTCAGAGGACACGACTAGATTTGGATGAGCTCCAGGGTTGTATTTTTCAGAGGGTGCGGGTGGTCAGCTTTCATCAGAGACAGTGGCATGTAGACCCCTCACCGGCCTCGATAGGGGAGGACTGTTCTTGGAGATTATGGGCTTGGGACAGCAGGCCTCTTATTCGCCTTTAGTGGGATCCAGGTGAGTGGTTTTGGCGAGATCCCTACTCGGCCCCTACCAACCCAGGCATCCCCTTTTTTCAGTACACAGCGAGGCTTGGGCGGCGGATTCAGAGGCACAGGATAGCGGGCACCCCGGCGGCGGCCGAGCGGCGACAGGGGCTCTCCCCTGCCTTTCTTAGGGACTTCTGGCAGCGCCTTTGGGCCAGCTTCCGGCCCCGGAAGGTGACGCTTTTTCTCTGGCTTACAGCGCATAGAGGACTGGCTGTGGGGGCCTGGCTAGCTTTTGGCAGACACCCAGCATCCTGCCCTCGGTGCGGCCATGCACAGGAGTCGCAGCGGCATTGCTTATGGGATTGCCCACAGGCACAGCAGGTCTGGCAGCGCGCTCTCAGGTGATATGGCCTTGTATATTATCATGTACATGCTGATTTTTCTTTTCCTTCATTTAAGGGCACTTTGCCTTTAAGTGGGAGGTTGTTGGGGTAAAGGCACTATGCCCACCCTTATAGTGTGTACAAGCCCATAAGTTATAGTACATAGTACACTTAGTACTCCCTTATAGTGTGTACAAGCCCATAAGTTATAGTACATAGTACACTTAAAGTACTAAGTGTACTATGTACTATAACTTATGGGCTTGTACACACTATAAGGGTGGGCATAGTGCCTTTACCCCAACAACCTCCCACTTAAAGGCAAAGTGCCCTTAAATGAAGGAAAAGAAAAATCAGCATGTACAGCTTCTTGCCAGGGTTGGCCATGTATCTAGAAACCACTCCCACTGCAAATGCAATGTCCGGCCTAGTAGCAACCATGGCATACATGAGACTGCCACAAGCTGAAGCATACGAAAGTCTTCTTCCCCCCATCCATATTGAACCTCTGCAAGACTTTGCCAATGTATTCCTTCTGAGACAAATACAACACATGCTGATTTCTGTCCCGAAGTATCCGCATACCCAAGATGTGATTTGCATCACCCAAATCCTTCATATCAAAGGTTTGATGCAGCCTCTGCTTCAAGGCATCCATCTCCTTACGAGATTTCCCGGCAATCAACATATCATCAACATACAAGATGAGGATCATTAGACTGCCATCCAAAGCTTTCTTGGTGTACAAGCAGTGATCTATGTCACTTCTCCTGAATTTCTGAGATTTCATGAATGTATCAAATTTATGATACCATTCTCTTGGTGCCTGTTTGAGCCCATAAAGACTCTTTTTCAGCTTGCATACAAGCTTCTCCTTTCCACTCACTGCATAACCCTCTGGCTGCTGCATATATATCTCCTCATGGAGATCACCGTGAAGAAAAGCAGTCTTCACATCCATCTGAATCAAGTCCAGATCATCATGCGCAACCAAAGCCAACACAGCTCTAAGTGTGGTCATTTTGACCACTGGAGAGAAGATCTCCTCAAAGTCCACACCATATTCCTGCTTGAAGCCCTTAGCCACTAACCTGGCTTTGTATCTTGGCTTTGCATCTGGTGCAACTTTGAGCCTGTAAACCCACTTGCATGGCAAAACTTTCTTGCCTGCAAGCAAATGCACCAACTTCCAAGTTCCATTTTTATGCAGAGAATCCATCTCTGACTTCATGGCACGCTCCCATAGAGCCTTGTCTGCCCTCTGTAAAGCCTCTTTATAACATGAGGGCTCCCCACAGTCAGTGAGCATCAAGTAGTCAACCCCTGGAACAAACCTGTCAGGGGCTCTGGAGGGTCTTGTGGACCTCCGTACCCAATGACCATCATTTGCAGGTTGCTGTCCAGCCTGCATATCACCCATTGGTGGCTCCTGTTCCATGCCATAAGGCTGAAAAATCATGCCCGGTATCTCCTCCAACTGTGGTATATCCATAGGGATATCTTCTGCCATCTCTGGCTGTCCATTTGGACCATTTTCAGCACCATTTAAGGGCTGGTTTTCCTGCTGTAATGGCTGATTTACAGCCCTTTGTTGTTGTCCATGATGTCCATCATCATCAAAGATGACTCTGCCAGGCTCCTGTTGCCTTGCAGGCTCCTTATACATGCATGTTTCATCAAAAATGACATCATTGCTGCGTATGATCTTTCTATTCATGGGATCCCAAAGTCTATACCCCATTTCACCTCTGTCACCATATCCTAGGAATATGCATTTGTGAGACTTAGGATCAAGTTTGGTGCGCATTTCCCTGCGTATGTGCACGTACGCAACGCAACCAAACACTCTCAAGTGCTTGTATGACGGAGGCTTCCCTGTCCATACTTCTTCTGGCACTTTTCCACCAAGCCTCGTGTTAGGTGACCTGTTTATAAGGTGAACGGCTGTCATAACAGCTTCAGCCCAAAAACCATGAGGTAACGCAGCATGTGACAACATAGAACGGACCTTCTCCTGTATGGTCCTGTTCATCCTCTCTGCTGTCCCGTTTTGTGGAGGATCATGAGGAGTAGAGAGCTCCCTCTTGATGCCTTTAGCATCACAAAAGTCCTGAAACTGTTTGGACATATACTCTCCACCATTGTCGGAACGCAAAGCTTTCAGTGTTTTGCCAGTTTGATTCTCAACAAGAGCAACAAACTTCTGAAACACTGAGAATGTATCACTCTTCAAACGAAGAGGATAGACCCACACCTTGCGTGTGGCATCATCAATAAAAGACACAAAGTATTTTGCCCCTCCCAAAGAAAGCTGAGGCATCTCACATACATCTGTATGCACAAGCTCTAATTGAGCATCTTTCTGTCCAAGAGCTTTCTTGTGGGGGCACTGTAGTTGCCTACCATATATACAATGCTCACAAAACTGAAAACTTGAAAAACTTTAGAGAAGGCAAGTAACCCAAACGAGACAATTGCTCCATTCCCTTGACACTCATGTGTCCCAACCGGCTATGCCACATAGAGATTTCCGGCAGCTCGGTTGCATTTACATTAGCATGGTGACAAACACCCGCATGCATGAAATAAAGAGTGTCCACCTTAGAGCCTCTGGCAACAACCAGTGAGCCCTTACTAATTTTCCACTTTCCAATACCAAATGTGGTAACATAATCAGCATCATCAAGCTGTCCAGTAGAAAGCAGATTCTTCTTGATCTCAGGCACATGCCTGACATCATGGAGCATAAGCTGTGAGCCATCTGAAAATACAAGCCTCACATCACCTCTGCCAAGAATCTTGCATGCATGGTTATCACCCAAATAAACCACTCCTTCATTGCCAGCAGTATACCTGACAAACAAGTCTCTGCAACCTGTGACATGAAAGGAGGCACCTGAATCAATGATCCATGAGTGCATACCATGACCACCTGTAAGAAGTGAATGGGCATCAAGTGAAGACGTAAAGAGGACCTCATCCTCACTGCCACCTGCATGTGACACATTGATTTCTTCAATCTTGACTCCACTTTTGCCCTTTGGCTTTACATCTTTGGCTTCATCTTTCTCTTTGTCTTTGCCTTTTCCCTTTTCCTTTTGATCATTTTTCCATTTGTAGCATTGCTTTTTAATGTGTCCCTTCTTGCCACAATAATGGAATTCCAAATCCTTTTTGGAGCGAGACTTACTCCTTCCCCTTTCTTGGCTTTTTCCCCTTTGTTGGGATCTCCCACGTGCATTCATTGCATTGGACTTTCCAACAGAGTTGTTTTTCCTGTTCATCTCTTCTTGAAGAAGAGCACCCTCAACATCTGCATATGACAGCATAGCATGCGAATTGCTAGTGGCTGTCCTGAATGTGTCCCAACTCTCTGGCAAAGTGCATAACAGAAAAGTGGCTGAACTCATCGTCCATTGCCAACTTTTGATTAATGACCTGGCTGACAATACCATTAAACTCATTTAGATGGGCTGTCATAGATGCCCCTTCCTTCATCTGAAGACCTATGAGTTTCTTCAACCAATACACTTTGCTTGAGGCACTTTGTTGGGCATACAAGTCCTGCAATCTCTGCCACATTCCCCAAGCTGTCTTCTCTTCACGAATGCTGAAAAGTAAAGAGTCTGACACAGACAACATGATAGTAGATCTTGCCAGCTCATCCATATCTTCCCACTCTTCAGCAGTAAGAGAAGCGGGCATTACACCCCTTTCTTTGATAGGCTTGTGCTGCTTTTTCTGGAGCAACACATTGTAGCACTGGGTTTGCCAAATATCATAATTATGCGAGCCTTCAAGCTTCTTGATATGAAGCAATGAAGAGCTCTCACCTGTGGTTGCCATAGCAAAATGCAACCTGTCAATGCCTGACTCCCTGCAAAATGTGCAAACACTGCACCAAAAGCACACAAAGTGCTCACAGTTTTTCTCCCAAGCTTTATCTCCCACTGCGGAAGCACAAATGCAACTTTTCTCCCACTTTATGTGATGAAATCACCAAAATCTGGTTGCTGCAGATTTTGGACAGCACCTTAAATGTGCTCTGTTGCCCTTCCAAAGTACTGTACAGCAGTACCAAGTGCTCACCAATGATGTACCAAACCTGTACCGGCAAGTACAGCAGCTGAAATTGAACCTTTTGGTCACTCAAAACAGTGTACAGCCATGCCAAAACTTGCACAAAGCTGTGCCAAATCTGTACCAGCAGGTACAGTAGCAATAAATGCTCTTCTGGCTGTCCAAATGAGTGAAAATCAGACTTTTACAGTCCCGTACACTGCATACAACAGTCCTGAACAGAAATTGGGCAAAAGCCCCTTGACTGCAAGCTAATTTTTGAGGATTCAAGGCATAAATGTCTTGCCTGCTGCTTTGCCAAGCTCAACAAGCATACAAACTTGAAAAGCCCCTTGATTTGAGATCAATTTCTGATCATACGTGGTACATTGACGCACATGAAGGCATCCACCAAAGTGTTCACGATGCTTCCCCCTGGCCACATATACATCAAATACATGAAAGCCCCTTGATTTGAGATCAATTTCTGATCATACATGGTACATTGACGCACATGAAGGCATCCAGAGTGTTCACGATGCTTCCTCCTGGCCACATATACATCAAATACATGAAAGCCCCTTGATTTACAGGCACATTGAGTGCTTATAAGGCATCAGCACATTATCCACAGCATCAAATGCGATCGCCTGCATGCAAATCAACCAAATCGGCACAAAAGCCCCTTGATTTGCACTGCAATTTGCTGCAATTTTGCCCAAATGTGCGATTTTTCACATCATACAGCATGTATGAGTGCTTAATTGCACAATTACATCAAAAGCCCCAAATTTCGACATTCAATTTCCTGCAAATTGATCCTGATTGTGACCAATTTCCTGCAAATTGATCCTGATTGTGACCAATGTCACCCAATTTTGCCAATTTTGCTCAAAATTGAGCAATTCGACACCTTGTAATTTTCTGTTTTTTTTTCTGATTTGCAGGCGGGTTTTTGTTGTTGCAGGAAAAGAGGGGTTGATGATTGCTGCTTCTGTTCTGTGCAGGTGAGGGGGGCGAAACTTGCTGATGTTGAATGCTTTGATGTTCACTTTAATGCTGCTGAGACCTGCCTGCTTCTCTGCGTATGCTGAAAAAACAGCTACTGTGTGCTGAAAATGACTCTGCAGGGCTGCTCGTGGCTGCTGGGCAGCTGGGGCAGCCCACACTGCTGGCTGGGCAGCAGCTGAGCAGCCCACAATGGCTGGGCTGCCTATGCCCAGCTGCTGGGCAGCAGCTGAGCCAGCCCACGCCTACTGGCTGGGCAGAAAAAAAAAAGGCGACCAGAAAGGATACAGGCAGCTCCAAGAGGGATTCAGCAGGCGACCAGCATGACAGGGCTGAATACGACCAGAACAGAAGGACAGAAATCAGCAGGAGCCATCAAGGAGAAGAGGGAGGGACCAAAGCTCTGATACCAGTTGTGTGGGAGAATTAGGGTTAGGTCATGTGGGAGACATACACAGAGAAGAACAAGAGAGAGAGAGAGTTGTGGGGATAAGTCAACTCATAAGGCATGAGTGTGTGACTCCCCTATCACACATGTATATTGCACTAGTACACATAGTGCACTTAGTACATTAAAAGTACTAAGTGTACTATGTACTATAACTTATGGGCTTGTACACACTATAAGGGTGGGCATAGTGCCTTTACCCCAACATCAGGATGGTTTTTGTAGGCTCGCCCGGTGAGATGATGGTGACATGGGGTGCGGTGGCTTGGGCCACGGACAGCAGCCCGGCCCTTGGATATGAGGACGTCCCTGGCAGTGCGACCATCCAGGTCTCTGACAGGGCGATGGCGGTGGTTCCGACGCCAGACTTCTCTTCGGCAGTCTCCCAGGAGGGGGACGGGCACAGATGGGAGATGATCAGCAGCATGACGGCTTGGCACATATGGAGAGCCCGATGCAAGGAGGCCATTGACCGCCAGGCGACTCCACCGGCGGAGGTCATACAGGCCCTCTGGGTGGACATCATTCACACCTTGAGAGGACACTGGGGGGGAAACTCAGGGCGACTCGGATCGCATGAGAGGTCGCCGCAAGGCTTTCCTCCGCACTTGGCAGCCTGGCCCTTTCCTCATCGCGAGGGGCGAGGATGTCACTTGGCACTACAGGCCTCCAGTTTGGCTCCTCACCTCCCGCATGTACTACTAGGTAGCCCCCCCCCAGAGAGCGGCCAGCCACGGGGGTGGAGCTCAGGTGTTCACTGTGTGTTTTTATCCCTCCTTGTGAGGTGAGCTTTGTAGCCTTATGGCGCTTTCTCATTAACTAATAGAAGGATCGTTTTTCCCAAAAAAATAAAAAAAATAAAAAAAAATAGGGAAGGACATATGGTTTGGTATAGCCCTACTGCTGTTTTGGAAAGGGTTTGAGAGATCCATGGTAGCAATGAAGAAGACCTTTTCAAGCAGGGAGGTGTTGTACAAGTGTGCCTTCTCTATGGAATGCTTTGCTATAATAACGAGAGTTCTTATTTGGAAGTCTTGGGTGAAAGCTTCGAGGAATCCTATTGGTAGAGGATTCTACGAGTTGTACTTTGTACTCAAATTTTGATCAAGTAAAGAAATACCGCAAGGGGCGCCACTGCGTTTTGGGGCCAATCGGTGTCCTTGTACTATTTGCAGGAGCACTCTAGCTCCCCCTGTTTGTTTCCTTTTCCAGGTCCCCATGGGTGATGAAGAAGTGTTTTGTGTGCGAGTGTTTGTTTCACCGCCCGTCAGATTTCTGAAGGCCGGTTTCAACAGCAGCCCTCTTTGCTACAGTACAGCATACTATCATTTTACATCAGCTCATGGGACAGTAGCCCTCTCTACTACACTTCAGTACATCAGTGTTTTTATCTTCAGTTCATGGGATAGCAGCCCTCTCTGCTACACAGTACAGCACCTCAGCGTTTTTATCATCACTACATATCTTGGGATAGCAGCCCACTCTCTGCTACAATGTATCATCGTTTTTCTTCTACAGTTTATCTTGGGATAGCAGCCCACACTCTGCCCACCACCTCCACCACTCGAGACGACAGCCCTCTCTGCTCCTCATTACCCCTCAGGTATTGCAACACCCTCGTCACCAGAGCCTGCACCACTCGGGACAGCAGCCCTCTCTGCTCTTCATCACCATTCAGGTACCGCAATACCCTTGACACCAAAGTCTGCATCATCTTCGACATCATCATCACTTCACCTTCCGCTGCCCCACTACCACCTCGGAGTGCCTCCACATCCATTCACGTGAGCCTTCAACACTGACCACCTCTCCGAGTGCCTTTGCCTCACATAAACGCGAGCCTTCATCACCGACCGTGCTTCGGCTTCAACATCCCCTTTGCTTCTGCACTGGTCTACTACTCAGAGTCATCTCACATCAGAGGGCTCTTGTACATATGTTTACTCACCATTATATATAGACTCACTCACCTATTTCATGCTGTGTTGTTTTGCTCTAATCTCTCGTACATCTGGTCCTTTCGTCCTTTTGCCCTCACATCTTGTAGCATAAAAATGCTATAAAATGCCTAAAAAATGGTAGAAAAATCCCAAATAATATCTGCTAAAAATATGCAAATGCAGGGTCTCATAAAATGACCAATACAAGCATGAAAAGGTGTATGTAGAACCTCTGGAGATGATATATATTCCAACAGAACTCGACTTAGAGAAGTTAGAGCGGCAGTTTCATTAGCCCAGAATGAGGCGAGACGTGTTTGCACATGTAACACGCGGAAGCTCTAGGGGTCTTCTTTCAGCCCTAAACACCACTGGAAACAAGCTGATGATGGCAGACATGAAGAGAGAGTAGAGAGAGAGAGATGGCTGGAAATTCAGTATATTTCATATAGTCCAAAAAGGTACTTTTCTACAGCCCTAGGCTTCCTGATACAAAAGGTGAACATCACCCAAAATCTTGTCCTAATGCTGGACCCTAAGGACCCATTCCCTAGAGGAATGAATGAATCCAATGAACAGCACACGCGGGCTTTTATAGCCCTCTTGGAACACATGCCTAGTTTACTTTACACAGCACAGCACTCATTCCCAGGTTTTTTCTACTTTACTAGCTTGCCTACTTTACTTCCTGGTTTACTTTATATAGAGTGCTCATTCCTAGGTTTCTTTCTAGTTTAATTCCTAGTTTACTTTACATAGAGCGCTCGTTCCCAGGTTTTGTCCTAGTTTACCATGGGCTGCCCTAGTTTACCTTGACTTGTAGCCTTCACATTGGACACGTAGTTTAATTTGGGACACCATACACAAGAAAAACATTAAAGGGCCTCTCCCTAAAAATCCCATCTCATTCCAAAATTCTGCACGTTTCAAAGTTTGATTATGCCTTCTATATCCACCTAAAAGTTTGTTGGAGTGCTGGCCGACCAGCAGTCGGGTCAGAAATCCCTATAAACTGTAACGCTTGCAACCGCCTTGCTCTCCAGTTCAGTCGACCACTCCTGTAAGCAGCCGACAACTTCTTGCTTAATTCTGGTACAGCCAACAGGCCTTCCTCTTCATGCCCTCCAGCCTTGCTCCAAGTCCACACTGGCCTGCACCTTGTGCTCCAAATCCTAGCTCTAATATGTTTTTCTTGGCTGCCCCTTCTGGATTAGCTCTGGAAATGTTCATGGCAATGCTTGCACATGACATCCCCCTCTGCTAAACTTGATGATGGGATTCCAACCTGCTCTTGGATGACTGTCATCATCCCATTCTTTTCCCAAAGCCCCTCTGTCATCCATCCATCCATCCCTGGCAACCCTTTTCTCCGAAAACCTGGCCTGGTCTCAAAAACCACTCTGTCTCATAATAAGATCTATGCATCTGTTCTATCTAGTCCCCAATCCATTCTTGCCCTGACTCTGAACACTGTCTTGGTCTTCATTCCTGAGAAATGAGTCTGGCACTCTCACATCACCCCTTGGAGGATAATCCTCCCTTGGGACCGTTGCCCGAGAACCTATCTGGCTCACAGGACTGCCATCCCCTCTGGCTTTGTGGAACACCACCAACAAACCTCCTAGGAGCTCTTCCCAATTCTGTGTTCCTTGCCTTGGGCTTCGTATCTGTGTACTTTCCTGTACCTTGGACCTGTACACCATCATATGGGAATGATTCAGTGTTTAGCTTTGTTAAGCCTGATGCTCTGATACCAATGTAACACGCCGAAGCTCTGGGGGTCTTCTTTCAGCCCTAATGTCACGTGCACCAGTGCCTGGTGACAGTATGGCATCATGTAGCAACATATAGGCAGTCATTTAGCAGGCATATGGCACCGCGGGGAGCATCAGAGGACCATCCCAAGTGCCTCAGCAGCACCATCATCATGTAGTCAGTCATGAGCATGAAAGACAATCAGGAAGCAGCACGTAGACAGCATGTAGCAGTAGCATGGTGTCATAATCAGCATGTAATCAGCATGACATCAGCATGTATTCAGTGACCAGCATGTGCACAGCATAGCAAGGCGTGGAAGAGCCCATCAGCATGCAGTCGGGCTGTGGGACAGCAACCCGACCAGCTAATAAAGAATAAAACGCAGCATATCTCCTATATTCAGCAGTCATGGGATAATAACAGATCCGACCAGCAGCTCAGAGGCCGACCAGCATATGAAAATGCTATATATTCAGTGCTTGGTTACTCATTTATTCCATCTCATCAATTGGGGAGTTCACTCATCATTGGGGAGTCCTCAGCATCAAGGAGATCAGCAGCATTCAGCATCCAGCATTCAAGTCATTCAAGCATCAAGCATTCATCATCAAGTCATCCACATCAAGTTCAGCCATCCATCATTTAGCCCATCATCCTCGTCATCAGACATTACTCCTAGATCTCCGCAGATCTTTGTTGTAATCATTTCATTCATCATTAATATAGTCTGCATTGCATTTGCATTATCTCTCTCTCTCCCGTGTGATATTCTGTATTTGCTCAGTTAATAAGTAATTAAGTCTATAGCTTGGTTACCACGGTCACCCGCATGTGAGTAGGAGCAGTCAGAAGCCTGCCGCATGTCACACCTAAACAGCACTGGAAACAAGCTGATGCAAAACACAGACATGAAGAGAGAGTAGAAATGAAATGAAATGAAATGATATATTAACGTCTCTATATGTAGAGAGAGAGAGAGATGGCTGGAAATTCAGTATATTTCATATAGTACAAAAAGGTAGTTTTCTACAGCCCTAGGCTGCCTCATACAAAAGGTGAACATCACCCAAAATCTAGTCTTAATGCTGGACCCTAAGGACCCATTCCCTAGAGGAATGAATGAATCCAATGAACACCACACGTGGCCTTTTATAGCCCTCTTGGAACATTGGAGTGCTGCCGACCAGCAGTCGGCCAGCCGACTGGTCACAAATCCCTATAAACTGTAACGCTTGCAACCGCCTTGCTCTCCAGTTCAGTCGACCACTCTTGTAAGCAGCCGCCGACAGCTTCTTGCTTAATTCTGGTACAGCCGACAAGCCTTCCTCTTCATGCCCTCCAACCTTGCTCCAAGTCCACACTAGCATGCACCTTGTGCTCCAAATCCTAGCTCTAATCTGTTTTTCTTGGCTGCCCCTTCTGGATTAGCTCTGGAAATGTTCATGGCAATGCTTGCACATGACAGCACATGTGCAGCACTGACTGATTTGTCAAAAGTTGAAAACTCTCCCCACATGAAGAAAATAGGGTCGTTACAACCATTGTTAATTCCCGAAGGACCTTTCCAGGATATATCTATGAATTTTGTGATGAATCTGCTTCCCAATCCCGGTAAGCGTAATACACAATGTTTAACAATTGTTCATCATTTTAGCAAGTTTGTTATGCTTATTCTTGCAAGGCTAACGTTACTACCGAGGATGTTGCAGGATTGTTCATCACGCATTTGTACCCCATAGGTGGCATACCTAGGACCATTGTATCAAATCGTGTTGCCAAGTTTACCAATCGTTTTTGGAGGGCATTATTTGAAAACTTTGGGACTAAGTTGAATTTTTCCAGTGCATTTCACCCACAAACGAATGGCCAGACAGAGATTTACAATCAATTGGCGTTCAACGTGCTCAAGTGTTATGCCCACGTCTAGCAAGGTAAGTGGGAACAGTTTTTCCCTTTAGTTCAAGCTGTTTTGATTGACTCGTTTTCGTCAGCCATTGAAAGACTCCATATGAGGCTGCTTTTGGAAGACCGTTCCAGTCTTTTTTGACCAGGACAACATCCTCTGTGCTTGAAGCTAACAGATTGACGAAGTCTTACCAAGAGATTTTGGAGTCTATGAAAGACAGGTTGGGTAAAGCGCAGGAGCCCTATACTCAACACGTCAACAAGGACAGAAGAGATGTGATCTTCTCAGGAGGAGATTGGGTATATCTCAGGATCATGAAGAAAAGGTTGAAACAGGTGGGCAAGCGATGCTCAAAGTTATCGTTTCGGAGCTTCGGACCCTTTCCCACTCTAAAGAAGATCAATGAGGTTTCTATGAAGCTGAAGCTACCTCCCAGTTGGACCATGTCAATTGGTTGAAGCCTTATATAGGACCTCCTCTCTACATTATCCACAAAGAACACGAACCAAACATAGTGGACGAAGCTGAAGTTATGGTTCCGGAATAGATCCTCTTACATCATTTCAAGTACGGCTCTGGCGGAAGAGAAAGACAGTTCCTCATGAAGTTGCAGGACCGAGGGACACATGAAGGGCTGTGGCTTGACAAGAATTTGTTCAAAGATTATCTGGCATTATTGACAAACTACTTGGTTCCGTCAAGTTAAGCAGAAGGGGATGTCGCATGCATCCCATGGTCATGAGCTACTTCGACCCTATCGAAGAAGACCATTACCCTATCACACTCGGATTCCCACGTCTTCCTCATGCTTATTGGCCATTGTTGGAGGCCATTGGGGCAGCCTTTGGGCTGGTCCTACATGTGCCCACCATCCCAAGTTTTCCCACTTCGCTGCTGCCAAGGCAGTCACTCAGCTGATGTTGTTCCCAGGGTTATGGTGTTGACTCATGACAAGGAGCCCTTTGAGGATTTTAAGCTCCTTCCAGGACCTGATGGTCCCTTGAAGCAACCTGACCAGTGCCGGGTCTGACACCAGATGGGCCACTTTGCATAGGATTACCCTAGGGCTAGGGGTCGTAGGAGGCAACGCAAAACTTGTGGAAGATCATCCCAATGATTGGGACATGTACTTGGCAGAGCAGTATGTGCATTTAGAGTGTCTAAAAAGAATGCTACTGGTTATACCCCATATCATTTGGTGTATGGAGACGACTGTGTGTTGCCAATGAATGTGATGCTACCATAAATTTATATTCTTTACTATAACTTTTTGTTGCAACATAATATGACCCAAGAAGAGAAAGAGAAAAAGAGGTTGACCAGTTTATATTCTTTACTATTGGAAAGAGAGGAAGCTATTCAGTGGTATGAAATGATTAGTCAAAAGAGGATTGAAGCTTTTAATGATAAGCTGGGAAGCAAAGACTTGAAGAAGGGAATGTTGGTGCTGAGGTACAATAATGCTCTAGATACTACATTTCCCTCCCCAAGCGACACAGCCTATTGCTCCGCCTCAGCCATCCTTCGCCAGGAGTGGTGGGTCATCTCTCACAGTGGAATGCTGGGGCACAGGATGAGGCCCTTCCCAAAGACAATGTACACAGTGATGATGTATTGGGTCAGAGTGATGAGTTTGCAGAGTCATCCTCACAGAGTGATGCATCGGGGCAGAATGACTATGTTGAGTCCTCCTTGCTTGGGATGGAGAATGTGACACACTACGAGTATTTAGGGCATGTCTCTCAAGCAAGCAGCAGCTTGGCATTAGCCTGGCAATGTGCAGGCCTGTGGACAGCGTGCACTAGAATTGGACATGCCCAGGTGCCACGCGGCAGTTGGCAGTTGGGCAGTGGACACGTGTGAGCCGTCCTCTGATTTGGCCGACATCACATGTACTGCCAACCACTAGTTGCTATATATACACAGTGCACACGTGGGAAAATTAGCAGGTAATTTCTGCATGTAGGTATGCCCAATAATGTGACTTATGCTTATTTAATTTGTAAAACTTACAGTAGAGAATTAGATTAAGGTATGAGTGAGTTGTGGGCATTGGATAAGTGTGATCCACCTACGCTTATCTTATCCACATGTATATGGTAGTGTGTGAACCCCACAGTTCCAGGCACTACCAGCAACTACAATGGAGATTTGAAATATGGGCATAGTGAGAAAAGCATAGATAAGGGTTATGGGCAGCCATTGGGCAGCCCATTTGCATGCCCATGGGTCGGGTAGATGGCCCAAGGGGCCGGTCACCCTTATGTGAACCCACAGATGGGGTTTTGAGCACCCTTGCACCCCACGACCTAGTCGTATAGGGCTGACCAGCCCTGGCAGCACCATTTAAGAGGCATTCCGGTGCCCATGGCCCCCCCCATCTCAGAGTTCACCCAAGCGCACCCCTTTAGTCATGTCCAAGACAGTTCAATGAAGGCAAACACAAGCATCTGAAAAGGTCAACGCAAATAAGACTAAAGGCGGCTAGATCAGCAGTCTTCCAGCAGCCCATGTGCGTTAGAAACCGCGTGTTCCTACAGAGGACATCACAAGTAGCAGTCAAGTCCAGTCAAGGGCAGCATCAACCCCGATTGTACTCATTGCAGATTGCAGCAATAGAGTAAATACACCATCCATGTTGGAGGGCCTTAGTGGATATTGGGACCCATATCCATACTGTGTACTTTGCAATTCTCTCTCTCTCTCTTATCTCTTGCATCTCAATGCACAAGTGATTCTAATCTGCAAACTAGCCAGAAGGCCCCTGAAGACATGTTACAACTCTCCAAACAGCATGGATAGTTCCCACACCAGGGTCTTCCAATGCCTTCAAAGCCCTTTTAAATATCTTCACATGGCTATCCAAGAGCCCAATGACTAAGTTTCATAGCTGATTTATGTGTCCAAACAGCTGAGCTCCATGGTTAATTCATGTGCCCAATGGTTGCCCAATGGCTTATTCATGTGCTCAATGGTTGATTTTCATGCGTAATGGTTACCCAAGGGCTGAATTACAAGCCCAATAGTTGATTTCCATGCCCAATGGTTGCCCAATGGCTGATTCATGTGCCAAATGGCTGATTTCCATGCCCAATGGCTGAGTTCCAAGTCCAATGGTCTCCCACTGACTGATTCATGTGTGATCACCTTTACCACTTGAGCTATCACCTCATTGACAAGTTGAGTGTATACTGCTATCATCAGCCTGCTTAAAAAATCATGTTGACATCATCATGAAAAATTGCATGCCACATGTCATTACCATGTGTCACCATAACTGTGGCAAGAGTATAAACATTACTTCCAGCCTGATATTTTGCATATTTTGCTCACACAAATTTATCCCTACAGCAAGGGCAAGGTAGCAGAAAAAGTTTTCACACAAGGCCCAACTTGCAAAATGCTCACCTGTCAAGGTAGTCAAGAAAAGGAAAAATCATGCCTTGGCGTACCCATGCATAGTCCTGTTGCATGCACACACACAAGACCAACTATGAGTTAACTATGCACATAGGAGTTTCAAAGGAAGGTTGAGAGTTGCAGAATTGATACCCGATATCTCCCTTTTGCTGCTGAAGGTCCATAGAACATCACACACAGACGTCCAGGAACGCAAGCTTTCCGAACTGACTCAGGTGCTTCTCTCACAGGATCCACAACTTTTGCAGGCCATGCAGGGTCTTTCCTTTTGCCTGACTTGGCCCATACTATATCTCCAACATAGAAATCTTCCAGACAATGCAAGATGACTGCTGTTGCCTCATTTTTAACACTTCCAGGAATCAAACCCAATTCATCATTTGACTCAGAAATGCCAGGGGACATGTTAATTGCTGTAGTGTGCCCAGCTGAAGTCCTAAGACCAGAAGAAGAGAAACCTGCAGACATTGACATCCCTGTATGGATTTGAGTAAACAAATATGATGCCTCGCTTGACTCTCCATGAGTACACATTCTCTCATTGTGAACCTTAGTTGCCAAATCAAGTGGCTGCTCAACTTCTTTGCATAATGCCCTGCCTGGCTTTTTGGCCTTGCCTAAAACATAAGGCTTTTTAAAACCTGGCTGACCTTCCCAAGAGCGTTTTCTACCTGATACCATCGTCTCCTCAAGCTCAACTGTTGAACCGAGTGGCTCACATAATGCTGCTTGGCCTTCTTTTGTGGCCTTTCCTATTGGAGGAAAGCTCTTAGAAACTGTCTGATCTTCCAAAGAACGCTTCCTACCTTTCTTCCATGGTTCTAATACTGAGTCTCGAAACCTTGAAGGCAGGGCCTGAGCTCTTCCACGTTTTGTCCAGACAATCGGCCCTGCTACATCAGTTTCTAAAGGCTGTGGGAACCCCGCTGCACAGGAACTAATTTCCTCGTCTTTATCAATCTGTTCACCCATGGATGCCCCTGGAGAGAATCTCTTCGCTGGTAACATCTCTTCCCCACCCGCCTTCTCATCGATTACATGCTCCTTCACACTCTTTCTCAAGTTTCCAACATTCTTTTGCGAAATGCAAGCCTTTCCTAGAGATTTTCTCTTATTTGAGGAGATTCCTGAAGCTTCAGTCTGCCCTTGCCATTCCATGGCTGAGTCCATGGGCTGGGGTTCCATGCCCGAAGCCGCTTGCACAAGAAGGTCAAGAGATGAGATTTCTTTCATTTTCTGCATTGCTTTGAGCTTTCTGACCTCATCTTCTTTTCGCAAACTAATGGCTTCAGCTTTGCTAGCTGAGATTGCTTTAATTTTCTGGAATGCTTTGAGTTCTCTGATCTCATCTGATTTTTGCAAGCTCACAGGTGCTTCTGCTTTGCTAGCTGGAACTCCTTTCATTTTCTGAGCTGTTTTGGGCTCTCTGAAGACCTCACCTGCTTCCTGGAAACTCGTAGCTTCTGATTTGCTAGCTGAGGTTCCTTTGATGTGCTCTTTCAACCTCCAACATTTCTGCAGGATGAGATATTCACAGTTCTGAGAAGCCTGTCTACTACCATTGAGCGAATCCCTATAATGCATTTGAGATCTTTGCAGATCGGGGGAGAGTTGATTTACATGTAGGCCTTCTCTCCTATCCTCTTTTTCCTCATTCATACCTACAAATGCCAACGCAGCTTCTCCAGTGAATTGAGGATACTTTACCTCCACCGCACCTCGCAAATGGCCATGGAAGCTGGTTGCAGCCCCCCTATCTGAGGTGTCTTGCCCAGAAAATGGTAAGCTTACTAACTTGATAGCATGTTCTCGAGCTAACTTGATAGCATTTTCTTGAGCTATCCTCAGGCCGGAGGGCCCAGCCCCTCTCATTTCCTGTTCATATTGTGAACTTGCTTTCACAGGAACAATCTGTCCAACGACAGGTTCCAGCATAGTCTTCACTGCTAAACGTGCAGAACTATCCCAATTACTTCCACTATAAGCAGCAGTAGCAACTGTTCCTATACGTGAAGGGTGGCATGTTTGAATCCTGACTGTGGTCATAAGAGGAGCTTCTGTGAGCCGTGGCTTCTTAGCTATGGGCAGGTCTACTGTACGGGCACATAGAAATGGTGGCCCTGACTCCAATTTCTCTACCAAAATCGTCCCCAGCACTAACTTGGGGTCTATGGCTTTCAACATAATTGAGCTGATGTTTTGGTTCTGTCTTGGCATGAAGCCCACAGCCCTGATTGGCCTTTCTGAAAAGTGAGTTTCCACGCATTTTCGTCTAGCTTCAGAAGCCATGGTGCTGGACTCGATGAACCCCACATCATTTTTGTCATCTAGGTGCCGTTTCTGCATGTCCTCAATTACAATGCGGGAGCTAATGGTTCTCATGTTCTTGCTTTCAAGCAAGCTGGGGTAAGGACCTGGAGCAGAAGATGGAGCTTTCCGTGTCTCATAACATGGACCGAAGCAATCCTCTCTTCTGTCCTCCTCTTTGACAGAACGCGAGCTCAAGGTCTTCACTTTCTTGGCTTTGAGTCCCTCTGGGCTCTTCCATCTTCCTGATGGTGCTTCACTGCTGATCATCATCAAGCAATTGCCTCCGTTTGACAATGGTGTGTACCCTGCAACTCGGATATGGCTCTCAAAGGATGACTGCTTCATCGCATTCACGAAATTGAGCACTTTTCTGAAGCTAGATGCCTCTGTTGCAGCTGCGACATAGTGATGCAGATCGAGTTGGCGATGGTAATGGCGATGGCGATAGAAAGAGTAATCGAATGCAATTCACAGAAATGTGTGCCATTAGCGGGAAGATCGCCAATTTCTCACCTGCTCCATTGCCCGCAGCACCAATATCTATCCGTCGCCATAACCATACGTTCCGAAACCCTAAATTCCAGAATTCTTCGCAGTTCTACAATGTCGAAAACCCTTTCGTATGCTGCGGCGATGCCGAAGAAGAAGATGGTGATGGTAATGATGAGAGCGGCGATGGTGATGATGGCTATGGAGATAACCGAGCTGCCGAATCAATTTAATTGTGCGCTTCGCCTGCACTCCTCTGTGCAGAGGCAAGCTTCGCATCTAAAATTACAATTTACCATGCCTATGGAGCTAGAGGTGAAATTGCAGAGCCTCGCAAGTCATTGCGGGTTGGCATTACACCTCTAAGTAAGAAAATCTCGCCATCGCCGAGCTCTGCACAGACCCTCCCCTTTTGACGGGCATAAACAAAGGAAGGGAAAAGAAGAAAGCGCAGAAACTGGCTCAATAGAAATCTCGGGAGGAGGCGATCGCCATGACTGAGCACACAATTTGACGCGCAAGAAGGTGAGAGAAGAAGGAGAAGGGAAATGGAACGCAAAAAGGGCTATTTTTCTTCTTTTCTTTTCGGCTATGGCGAGCTCGGTGGCGTAGACATCATATATCGCTGTTTCGAACACGAAGGGCGGGGTTACCCCCCTTAATCAATCCCTAACCTACTTCGCTAATCTCTCCTTAGGTTTATTTTCATCATGCTTCATCCACTAATCTCATTACTAATCTTGCTTGTACACTAGGCTCCTATTCAATCTTAGTACTTATTGTACAAAGATCTACACAATAAGTGGATTGTTTATAAGGAGACTGTGTACAATTACTAAGACTTCTACTATCTTGGTTTATGTGTGCCAATATATATAGGGGGGACAAACCATGGGGGAGAAGTTTCAAGCGTTATATCGATCAATTTGGGTCTCCAAGGAGAGGTGAGGAGGTCGAGGAACAAACCATGAGGAAGGAGCTCCAAGCAAGAGTTTCAAGCATTGCATCGATCGAACATATCAATTCGCTCCTCTCTGTCTTTGACCAAGTAATTGTAAAGCATTGCCATGGTATTTGCAGTACATCCCTAACCTCCACAAAGCATGTTTTTTTGACACTACTATGCACATATTTTGGTCTTCATATTCACAAGAAGGATCTATAATGTCCCAACCCGCAAGTTGAAAGGGTTTTGATACCATGATAGGCTATAAATTAACCCACTTATGTCAAAGTTGGAATTTATTAGATCAGTAACATTGACATTGTTTGGATCTCTTAGACACTGTTCTTCTCAAGCTTAGCAATTTGTTTTCATGAAAAAAACCCTAACACATAAAGGATGTGCATGACAAAGTCAATATAATGTTTCACTAATTGTTTTGAGACACACAGTTTACTTCACCACTTTTGATCGCAAAATAAAGTAAACCACCCTATGATGAACAACATGTGGTTTACTTTGTTGGATGGTATCTTTGAGTCTCTTTCTTTCTTTTGGCTTAGCTATAAATTTGAAAGTACACTACTCACGCACACTAGATGACATCACTCGCATAGGGGGAGACTTAAACCCATCACCTCGGGACTCTCAAACTCCTTCATTACTACTGCACTAACACGCGATTGACAAGTCTTCTAATCTCATCATCTACTTGTTTGTAACTCTACAAATCTTTTTAATCCATTTTTATCATTTATGTCATGGACATTTGATATCCTTGACAAGACAATAAATACTTAAATAGCATTTATGTAAAGATAAATCCAACATAAGGCATCCTAAAGGATGTTCTCTTTTCATTAAAGTTTCAAATGGTTGATGGATTAGTTTCAATAGCCATGTGAGACCTGCGAGAAATGAAATGATTAGGATGCCATATTTTTTCTTCATCTTGTTATAATAAGACCGTTGCACTATCGTTTATTTAGATGACAATCTCGTGCATATGAAAATAACTATTTTAGACTTTACGTGAAGTACTTAGAAGGCTTATTTAAATAAAGCTCTAGCTCAAAAAGTGTGAGTGGGTCATACAAAACTTTTATTTGTTAATTTTTCATAGGCAGGGACATATTTTGACTTATTAGAAAAAAAAATTCCACAATCAATAAGCCTCAAACACTTACAAAGGATTTTAACACTTACAAAGCTTTATCAATGTGCTAGGTTTTGCTACAAGGCTCATGCCACATTTTATTCTAGAAAACTCTTGCAAAAGGACACAAAACTTATGTGGGATAGTAAGTTTGAATATCCTTTTATACACTTAAATAAATCATTCAAGATAACCTTTTAATTAAGAAATTTAATCCTTGAAATATTATGTCCTTTGAAATGTTCTTGGAGCATCTAACAAATAAAGCAGGGTCACTACAAATTCATAAAAGACCCTGGAAGTATAAAAATTTATAAAGGCCCTTAAAATTTTATTTTTAACCAATATATATTGATCATTGATTGGAACTTTACCAACACCCTAAAGCTAAGTCTAATCATGTGAATTAAACAAATTATCTTCATCAATCATTTGATCATGGTGGTTGCCCTTTTACATTATTAAGTATATTCACACCACAATATTATGTGTGGTAGAAAAAATCAAAACTTTGTGTAGAGGCCTAGCATTACATGAAATTTGACATTTTTACCAAGCTATAATTATTTTACCCTTAGGTAATGAAATGAATTGTTAGTTCTCTTAATTATTTTTAATTAATATATTGATATTTTTTAGCAAGATCAATAATGCAGCATGGAATGCAACTAGTTATGCTCATTAAATATGATCACCTTGTATTAACTATTGTGTGGGTTTAATTGTTTACTATTTGAAGCACATCACATCCATTTATAAAGGGGCATTCAACTCTTCTGATTGTCTTCTCCCAAGTGTTATTGAGTGTTGCAAGGGAAGTATTATATAGTTCCACAATTCCACCTTAAACTCAAAAAACTGAACTAAAATACATCTCCAAACTGGTGACTTACAAGCTAGAGAAACACTATGAAAGTCATATCAAATGAAGCTACACCTTTTTATGTGTTTGTCTTAGTGGGTTGTGGATTAACATCTTTAGTGGTATTTATAGGGTTAGGATTCTTGTTGGATTCATTTAAGGACCTAGAATTTTGTATAGTAAGCTTCTAAACTCTTTGGATTTGTGGTCACCCTCATTTTGGGTTTCTTGGAAGGAGGCATTTTCAACATGTACCTTTCCTCTCTCTCCCTCTCTTATTGAGGTTTGTATATACAATAATCTAGAACTTGTATTGAAGACAAGCTCTCAAAAAAAGACGTGATCTCATGTTCTAAGGATTTATAGCAAGATCCTTTATAAGAAAGCTAAAGGGCTTAACAAGATGGAGATTAAGAACCTTTAGTTGCAACCCAAAAAAAAAAGCATACTCCCCATGGATTAGCCGGTGTTAAATTCTCTTTTTTTCATCAATAATCTCCTCTTCTTAGCATGATGACGATGCTGCAAGTATTGTATCCATCTGAAGATGAACTATGAACTCCTTTCACTCATCCTTTACTACTCCTTTCACTCATCCTTTACTTCTCCATCTGAAGATGAACTATGAACTCCTTTCACTCATCCTTTACTTCTGTGCGGTTTTGCCGCACAGGTCGTAGCTGGGGACTTGCCGAACACCGTATGCGAGCCACGAAAGACTGCAAGCATACAACCAGGAAGGCAAGCTCAAACAGAATGCAAAAGGTATGTCACTCACCGCTTAACCGCCGCCTTGAAGGATTCCCGCGTCGCAGCCGTGAAGGAGGAGCCGCCGTCGTCGCTCTATTGCCTCGCCGCCGCCGCCGTGCCGCTACACAGTGCTCGATCGCTCTCTCACTCTCTCTCTCTCTCTCTCACACACACACGCAGGAGAAGGAAACCAAGGAGATAAGGCAAGAGCACTCTTGTATTCACAACACATGAGAATGAGGATTTTAGGGTTACATTTGACTCTTATAGGTGACTTGGTCGTTCACACTTGGGTGCCCATACATGGTCGGCCGACCCTAACCCTTATCCTACTGATATTCAAGGTGCGCCTCTCATCGGCGATCACCCAATTCCTTCATCCTTAACATATGGTGCCGACAAGCCCGGCCCATGACTCAGAATATTTAAATTAATGACATAAAACATAGTACGTCTCAATGTCCGTCATAGGTTAACATGCCCCCCTTCCTGATGTAGATTCCGTCCTCGGGAAGCTATGGTATGGTAAGCTCGATAGGGTTGTTGTGGTAGACCGTCTGCAAAATAGGGAAGTAGAGTGAAAGTATGCTGGAATTCAAAAGATATAAAGTGTAAAAATTCAAGCATGTTAGACCACAATGGATATTGCTATGAGAACTTAGTTTAAGGGGTCACATGGATGAGCTAATATAGCAAATTAACAGGAGTTTAAAATTATTGAAAGTAAATCAAGAGTTAGCAAGGTGTCAAAGGTTAATCAAGGTTTATAATTGGCCTAAGTCAAGGAAAATAACCAAGCTTAATAAATAAACAGATGACCACACTATGTCTACTCTAAGAACAAGTTAATACCACGAGTCTAGGGACATAAGAAACATTAGAGTTACAAGAGCCTTTTGCCTTTTTTTTTTTAATGCACGTGACAATTTTTACACACAATGGCGACCTTCCTAAGGCAAAACTAACATCGATCCTGGTACCATGTTTAACACAAGGCATTATCCCGGAATCTATTAGTTCACCTTAGGCAAGGCTACCCCCTACCAACCAAGGCATCGATCTGGAGTAGAATACTCCTCGCCTACCAAGCATCAATAAGGCGATAGGCCAACATTAAAGCACATCATAGACTTGTATTGCCATTTATTGTAGGTTTTTTTTTTTAATCTTCGCTCCTGAACTATAATTTGTCTTGCATCCTTTCGACAAAGGGTAATAGCTATGTCCTAGAGGTCAACACACACATGGCCAGGTGTCAAACATTAAGATGGTTTGACCCTAGACCTAAGACAATCGTATTCCAAGGTTAACTAAAGACGTCATGCTGCCTAGGAATATTTCCAATAAAGTTAAGCTCATTAATGATTTACACTAGCATGCAAGCAACTTCAAAAACTAAGTAGTACATTGACAATTTCCATGTGGTCATACATTATAGTTTATGCAATTAATTGAACAGTAAAAACGAAAGAGAGTGGGTATGGAAGAATTACACCTGTATTTTGGAGATCTCCTTGATTCGATGAGAGAAATGCCCGCAATTTGATTTGATATTTATGTATGAGAGTTGCGGCTATTTCAGGACTTGCAAGCGAACCCACCTCAAACTTTTCAACCTGTACAATCAACTAACAAGCACTATACCTCGAGAGGCACATCAGTGTGAAAAATTAAAGACTCGTTTAAGGAATCCAAACTAGAAAAAACTTGAAAACACTAACCTACCTTACCAGTCACCACACTACTACTGAGGATACGGTAAGAGGATGTTGTAGAGTCCTGGCTGTAGCCCTAACACAGATATAGCATCAGTAGGTTTATGACAGGTCAATCTAGTTCTTGATTGTATATGGATATTTCTCCTCTTTTTGTGCTCTTGCTCTTTTTAGTATTTTTTGTTTTTCTTTTCTTTGTTTTTTTTTAAAAAAATGTATGAAGCTATATATATACATCCCCTTGAATTTGGCAATTACATGGTCATGGGAGAAGGTTATAAGGAGGAAGCATTAGAATGTCGAGCGTGAGTACATGCTCCCCCTTTCCTTGGGTAGATCATATTATTTGCAATGATGTTGCAGCCTCTTGGAACCAATTTGTCCAGCGGGTCATAGGTTGTGATGTGGGCAGATAGCTTTTTATGACCCTTGTGGCCACATCCAATTGTTACAGAGATGGTAGTGTACGCTCCCATTGACGAATGGAGGAAATGGTTTCCGACGATACTATTATAAGGGGAGACGTAGACTCATCGGTTTTTTGTCGGGTGTTGACAAGACTAGGTGTAGAGCATGTAGAAACTTCTATATGAGTGTGTGCCTGGCATGAGGAGCTAAAAGCTTCATGTGGCTCCCCCCTTCTTGAGCTAGGTGGTAATGATCGATATTGTTTGGAAATCCAAACTAACTCTGGAAGAAGTGGTGCGGAGCACTCTGTTACCTTTCCCTTACCACGGTCTTGAATTGTCATTGGGGTGGCAACAATTGGTTTGCAAGGTTTTACAGGTGATGTAGAGGGATTCAGCTTATGTTTAGGGACCCAAATCTGGTCATTCCCCTCGTAGTACCCTTGGGCTACTAATAATTTTTTAGGGATCCATCGCGATGTTACATTGCCCTTTCTCGGGTGGGTAGCTGCTTTCCTTTTACGAGGCTTCTTGGTGGCTGAACGAGATTGAGCAGGGGAAGTAGCTATTAATGAAGCTTTTGGGACCCATTTGTATGTGTTTTTTGGCATAGTAAGTGGAGCTTTAGAGACCACCCTGCATGTTTCCACTCTTGGTGTTGAAGCGTTAGAGGGGTGGCAAACAATCAAAGATGGTTTTGCCACTGGGACTTTGTGATTTTTCATTATCTAGCATTTGAGTGGATGACTTAGGTGCGGGATTTTGAGCGGTCAGACCTAGTGTTGGTTCTTGCGTTGTGACTCGTCTAGTTGCCCAATCGATATTGCACTTGGTGGCCATCATCCATTTGCGCCCTAAGTTTACAGTCCCTTCCATGGTACCCGCAGGCATAACCAAAAAACTTTGAATTACGGTCCCCTTGTCATAGGCAACCGGAGTGTGCAGAATTCCTGAGACAGGGGTTTTCTTCTTGTTGATACCTTGAACTTGGATAGCACTCTTGGATAAAGGTGGTTTTACAAGTTGACACCACACGCCATATGATAGCAAATTGTGTTGAGCTCCTGTATCCAATAATGCATTATACAACACCTCCCCGTAAGGACTCTGTAACTCAATTGGGTATCTTAGAGGTGGGTCAGATTCCAGTGAATCCTCCTCTGCCTCCTCGAAAAATACTTGCGTAATTCCCAAGTTGGCTTCTCGTTGGCGCCTAGCACGCTGTTGACATTCTTTGGCTTCAACCCTCGCTTGTATCTTCTTAAGCTCAGCTTGTTCCTTAGCTGCCTTCTTTTGATGGATTGCATGTAACTCCTCTTGGCTCAGGGGATCATAGTACCTTTTGAATTTACTCCCATTAAGGAATCCAATGGTTTCAACTCCATCGAGAGTCTCCACTCTGATGGTACCTTGCGGGGTAATTTCACATACTCTATACGGTCCCTTACCAGCATATTTGAGCTTCTTCTTTTCGTTTCGCACTCCATACATCAGGACTTTATCCCCAACCTTGATGTCCTTGTCCTTTAGGTGGCAATCAAACTATTTTTTCCTTCTATCCTTCTCCACAAGGGCATTGTACACAGCCAATTGTCTTTCTTCTTTTAGTCGCTCAAGGATATACAGTCGCTCTACTAAGGGATTACCATCCCAACCCTCTTGAGTAGCAACACGAAGACTAGGAATGACAAATTCCCACGGCATGACTGCTTCTTGGCCATATACCATTTTGAATAGTGTGCAATTAATAGCCACTTTGTACGCAGTACGATAGGCCCATAAAGCTGTTGTAAGCTTTAGGTCCCAATCCGTGCGATGAGCTTCAACTGTCTTTGTCAAAACAGAGATTAAGGTCTTGTTGGTACTCTCGGCTTGGCCATTCGCTTGCGGATAGTAAGGAGTAGATTTATGATGGGATATCATGAAATTTGTTGTGAGCTCCTTAATCACGTCATTTATAAAATGCGTACCATTGTCGCTCACAAGTTCAAAAGGACAACCGAAGCGTGTGATTATATTTTCAAAGAGGAACTTGGCTGTTGTCCTTGCATCTGCCTTACGTGTCACCTTTGCTTCAGCCCATTTGGTCATATAGTCAGTGGCCACAATAATATAGCGAGATTGTGTGTTTCGGGCCGTTGGGCTAATTGGACCTAAAAAGTCTAAACCCCACTTTTCAAATGGTTGGTTTACTTTGACCGGATGTAGGGGCATCTGATCTTTCCTCTGGGGTTTCTTGTATCGTTGGCATTCATCGCAACCCTTCACAAAGAGTGATGCATCTTGGAACATAGTGGGCCACCAATACCCTGATTGTAAGATCTTTCGCGCAGTTAAGTCTCCTGAGAAGTGACCACCGGCTATGCCCATATGTGCCTCTTGCAAAATGTATAGATACTCATCCTCTCAGGCACAACGCCTAAGAACGTCATCCTTTCCTCTTTTATAAATAGTCCCGGCTATCAGGCAATAGGGTTCGCATTCTTTGATCAGCTTCGAGCTAGATCTTTACGAAGCTCCTTGGGTGGAAAGCCATTAACCAAAAAGTTAACAATCTTCTCACTCCATTCAGGCATTGTCTCCACCATGAACAGGGAAGTGTCATGTAAGTCATCATCAACCCCCGTAGGAGCCTCACCATTAGGTATGCGAGACAAATGATCAGCCATAACATGTTTTTTGCCAGGTCTCACAACAATAGTGAAATCAAACTCAAGAAGAATCAATAGCCATTGTGTGATTCTTCCTGTGGAGAATGGTTTGTTTACCAGATACAACAATGCTTGATGATCCACATAGAAAACAAACTTGGTGGGAAGGAGGTAATAACAAAATTTCGTTACTGCATATATCATTGCCAACCCTTCTCGCTCCGTAGTGGTGTAGTTCATCTCAGCATCGTTCTGGCAAAGCTAATGGGGTAGTCTAGCTTGTGTTCTCCAGGTTGAGTTAACACACACCCAATAGCAAAGTTTGATGCATCAATATGCACATGGAAGAGTAAATCCCAGTTAGGCATTCTCAAGATTGGAGCACTCGCCAAAGCCTTCTTTAATAGCTCATAGGCACGATCACATTCTTTGGTCCAAATAAACTCGATGAGAAGCTTATACAATGGTCGAGCTATCTCGGTGAAGAATAGAATAAACCTTCGATAATAACCAACGTGGCCCATAAAGCGTTGGACTCCCTTATAGTTGGTGGGTGGGGGCAATTCCAGAATGACCTTGATTTTACTCTCGTCAGTGGAAATCCCATTTTTGGACACTATATGCCCTAAGATAACTCCGTGTTTAACCTAGAATTGGCTGAAAGGATTCGATGAGATGCGATATAATCTACACCTTTCAAATATTTTTCGTAAACACATCAAGTGCTCATCCCAAGAGGAATGGACATAAAGATCATCTAAGAAAGCTTCACAGAAGTCCCTTAGATATTCCTTAAAGGCCGTGTTTATCAATCGTTGGAATGTTGCAGGTGCATTGGTCAAGCCAAAGGCCATGACGCGAAAGGCAAACACTCCAAACTCTGTGATAAATGCTGTTTTAGCTTGGTCCTCGACTGTAATTGTGATCTGATTGTAACCCGAGTACCCATCTAAAAAGCTATATGTCTCCTTGCCTGCCACTCTTTCAAGCACATGTTCAGAATATAGCAAGGGGTAATGATCTCTTCTGGTGGCTGCATTAACCTTTTTGAGATCAACGCACACTCTGAGTTTCCCATTCTTCTTTGGTACAATGACTATCGGAGAAACCCATTCTGAGTGCTCAATAGGGTATATGAATCCACATTTTACAAGCTTTTCAATTTCCTCTTGTACAATCTTTGCGTACTTAGGATTCATTGGGTAGGGACGTTTGCTGGACTATTTTAGCAGTGCTAATCATTGGAATCGTGTGTTGCACCACAGAGGGTGGAACACAATTTATATCATGATATGTCCAGGCAAATATGTCCTTGAATTCCTTAAGAAGCTTCGTAAAGTGCAGCTTCTTCCGCCTTGGTGAGGTCTTGAGCAATAAAAACTGGTTTAGACTCCTCACCCGGATCTGCTAAGTCTATCTCCTTGACTACCGCCGGGCCATCGTAGACATGGCTACTCCCATTGGTAGGCGTTCGTTGGGCTTTTGTGTAGACCACTTTACGTTCCCCTGTGGTAAATGATTTGAAATGCTCGGGTGCGGGGTGTAAGTCTACTGGTTCTTATTTTGCCAAGCTTTTTTCTTTCAATTCCGCTTCCTTTCGCTGAGCCAACTCTTGGTTTTGCCGCCTTCTTGCAGTACGACTTAGTTTCGGCTTCTCTTTGATTTCTAATTGGGCGACGTCATGAGGTTGCGGAATACACCACATGACACTTTGGAGGTATTGTCCCCAATTATCCACTAACTTCCGATGAGCATCACCGATGAGCATCAATGGCTCCTACATAACTAAGCCATTATGCAGTGGATCTTTCCTTGTTTATTGCAGTGCGTACATTAGCTCGATAGCGTTGGCGCTTATGTCTCGTTTTCTTCTTACCAAGTTTTTGATTTTTGTTTCTATCAGATTCAATCTCACTTGGTCGATTTTCACTTGTGTCCCCCTCACTTTCGGATGAACTGCAGGAGGTCACCATCCTAGGCCTTGAGCACATTGCTTCCACATTTGGGTGAATATTTGATTCATCCCCCCCATCAGGCTCAGAGTCAGTTTGTTCTTGAGATTCATACTCAGAGTTGCATTGGTCAGAGTCTTCGCTGCTTTCAGTGTCAGTGGAGTTTGCCACTTTCTTGTCATCAGGAGTCAAGTGCATAACACCTATCATGTTTATTGGCACTAACGGTGGCATATCTTGCCCCTCAGGTGTTACCCAACTTGTGCCTCTATTTTCCCATGTGTCTATGGTTGCTGCTAGGTGTACCCAATCCACGTTATCCGACTCAGTCATACTCGGTAGGACATCCATATAAGGAGAATCTTTCCCATCATCCGTCTCTTTTTTACATGTATAGCAATACCTTAATGGGGCAGAGTGAATAGTGGTATCCGATCGATTATCAATGATAACCTTGCTTCCTAAAGGATGTACACGACCATTCTCAAGATCAACTCGAATGACAGAGTCCTGGAATTGTAGATAGACATGGTTTTTCGACCAGTTATGCACCATTTGTGCTTCCCTCATGAAAGGATGTCCTAAGATCATTTGATATGACATAGGATGCTTGGAGAAATCCATTACAATGAAGGTATGTTTTACCTTGTATCCCAGAACCTTGATCTTAAGGTCCCTTAACATTCCAATAGGTTTAGCAATAGTTCTGTTTGCCATCTTAACCGCTATGTTTGTGACTTCAAGGTGAGGTCTCCCCATAGATTCCCAACAGTTTTTAGTCACAATGCTCACTCCAGCACCACCATCAAGGATTCCCTTTAGAGTTAATCCCTTGGTAGTAATGGGGAGAGTTGCATTAAATTCGTCACCTTCAAAGTACTGTCCCAACTTGTTAACAGGTATTTCAATGACCGAATCTTCATCTAGGTTGGGTTGTAGATCCCAATGTTCTCCTTCATCTTGAAGCGTGTCGAGTCTATCCATATTTGCAAATTGTGGTAGCCCCGCCTTTAGTTCTCCATTGAGAAATGCCCGAAGAGCTAAGAATAGCTCAGGATATCCATATAATTTGGATTTCTTATGGTTCTGATCTCAGAGGACATGAAATCCATTAGCTTGGACACATTCAACGGTACTTTTTGAGATAGCGCCCCTTGAGGGACTGGTGAAGATGGAATCACTTCCTCTTCAATGGGATCAGGCATTCCCTCACTAAACATTCTTTCCAACAAAAAGGGTGTTTGCCCACTTCCTGATGTCCTATCCTCACTTTCTTCTCGAATGATAGCTAACGGTTTATGGTTCCTGTGAGGCTGAACTTGTGTAGGAAACACTGTGTCTGGAATTTTCATTTTTCTCGGGTTTGGCTCCAGTTCTCTTTGTGTTTCTTCCACCAAACCCCTTAAGTGTTGCACTTGTTCAATCTCCTCAACCGGGTTTGGGTAAGTTCCAATCTTTTTCTTAAGGGTTTTTGGCCCACGTGGCTTGTCTTGGGGAGTCTCAGTCAGTTTGGGTGGTCGAGAGGACATTAACTGACTTGGTTGTGGGGCCAAGGAAGGTTCCTTCTGTTTTCCCTTATTTATGTACTCGCTTGATTCTCCTTCGTTGAGCTCCCGAGTGGGTTCCTCCCTTAAGGTCGTGGCTTTGGTTCCCATGGTTTCTATTGAATCGGAATCATCTTCAGGATCATTCATATACACGGGGTCGTCTCCTGTCCCTATGTTAGTCTTTGAACTAGGCTTGGAGCTCGTGGCATTAAGCGATCTCTTCCGTCTCGTTTTCTTTTTCTTTGCTCGAGCAATTGATGCAGTATCCCTCTCCTCGAGAATGTAGTTTTGATTTTGAAGCATTGATCGTGTAACTACATTCACGGGTACAACGGGTGTGGTTTCTGTGCCTGGTTGGTGACCTCAACCAAATTCAATGGCATAATCTTGGGTGTATTAGGATTATGTGGACATTGAGCAATCAAATGATCTATGCCACAACGATTACATGTAAGTACCGGCATTCCCGATGTGCTCCCTTGATTTGGTTGCATCTGAGTAGTGATCTTCTGTAGCCTATTAGGGCACTCCGCTACACGATGCGGTCCACCACACTCGTAGCATTGAAGAGGTGGTCTCCTCGCCAAGGTATTAAGGTTTTGCCCTCTTGTGGCGAGAGCAGCCGCTTGATATACAGACTTGACTTGCCCGAAATGATCCTCCATGTAGTACTGGGGAGTCATTTCAAACGTATCAATCCTGTATGGAGCAGTGGGGTCTATCTCCTCTTCATAATCCCCACACGCACTATGTGACTCACAACCCATCTAGTTTATTGGGGTAATCCTTGGATGTGGAGGTTGTGGTCCTAGCACTGGCGGTGGTAACGGCACAGACTGGACTACATTCGGATTCCTTGGAACTATATGCTGCGACGGTTGCTCGACAGGTTGTGCAGGCATCAGCGCGGGTACTTGAGGTGTGTTTGACCAGGCTATAGGCAATCTTTAGATTGATGGCCATACTTACCATATGCATTGCAATTCCCATTGAATTTGACTCTGAATGTGGGACATTCACTCGTGCTATATGGTCCTAAGCATACCGAACACCATTGTTGCTCTCTCCTTGGGTACATATGGCTATTCTGAGGAGCTCGATTACCCCTAAAGTATTCTTGGAGAGCCTTAGTAAGGTCGGTCTCACAGACATTTCAGATATCTTGGGCTCCTTGGCAATAGGTTTTATCGTCATTGGCTCGTGCCCAGATACTTGCGAACTAACGGATTTTGTCTCCGAAGACACCTTTTTACCTGCAATCATCAAGTTGTCTTCTAACTGGATTACATTGGCAGTGACTGCTTCCCACGTTGTAAGACCTCTAATGACTAGGCCATTGTATATGTCCTCGTGGCGCAATCCTCGAATGAATCTATCGAGCAGTTGGTTATTATTGAAGCACTCATCGCGGGAGTGCAGCGTGCTTCAATCGACTTATAAAGTCTCTCACTGACTCCCCTTCCTCTCATTCAGCTTTTGGGAGTTGAGATGCTACTCCCCAAAGCACACCCTCACGTATGTATTCTTTCAAGAACAATCTCTTGAGAGTGGGGTAGTGAGTGCGCTCTTCAACCCTTAAGGTTCGATACCAATCTCCGGCCTTCCCACTCAAGGTTAAGCCTAAGGCTTTGCACTTATGCAGCTCATTGTGCTCTTCCAAGGAATCACACACATGTTCAAAGACTTCAATGTGCTTCCTAACATCCTCGTTACCACTAAAGTTTTGAGTGAGCTTAGCCACTTGTACTGCCTTGCTTCTAGGTTCTCTCTCAGGCATGCCCCGCATGTTTTCTGCAATGGATCGTCCGATCGTCTGAGCAAACACTGCGAGATCACCTAGGTGAGCAGGCATAGCTGGTGGAGGCACTTCTGGGATAGCCTGGCTGATAGGAGTTGGTGTTGGTCTGAGTATGTTGGCAAATGACATAGGATATGATATGTGACTAGGCCTAGCTCCTCTTGGATAAGGGTTGTGATAAGGCGGTCGTGGAGCATATGCCATTGGCATACTAAGAGGCGTAGGAGCTACATGAGCATGAGTAGCGATAGGTACATATGGTTGATAGGCACTGGCACGCACTGTTGTATGTACTGTTCCACTAGGTAGCGGCGTCGTACTAACTACAGTGGTAACAGGTGCACTTTTCGTTATGCTCATCATTGGGATAGGCATTGTGAATTCCTTAATGGAAAGTTGAGCCAAGGTTGGAAAGCTAAAGTTACTGCTCGTGGGCTCAACCTGCATTGAGACTCCAGGCGAAACAACATATGAAGGGTCTATGGGACTCACCGAGGGAGTCTCCAATTGTGATAGGGTTGGTTGTTTGGTCTTGCCTGTATCCAAAAATCTCATAGGGCCAGTGGAACCTAAGTTCACTCCCCTATTTTGCCTCTCAACTTGGATAATTCTATGAATAACCTCACATATCATTTGTTTTGCTCCTCTAGATTAGTGGCACTAGATGTAGATCGTAGGACTTCTAACCAACCTACATGGTATGTGTAGCTCGTGTATAGGTCAGTTAGAGTCTCTGTGTGTAGATCATATTTCCAATTTTCATTGAGAAATATCCCATCCAGACTTGGTGTGCCAAACGGTTCTCTTGAAGTGGACACAATGTCATTTCTTATGGATTGGCTTCTAGGGACCTCTACTTTAGGAAGAGCATCGGAATGTGGTAGCTCAGTAGGGCCCTCATTAAACGAAGTGGGTAGAATATCCACATGGACACTCTTTGGGAGGGTAGGGTCTACATGAGATGTGAATGGCGAATCCACTACCCCTCCTTCTTCATTTACTTCGCTTGTCGCATGTTCAGAGCGTGTAGCTCTACTAAAGGTCTCTATTAGACGACTAAACATGCTAGATCCGGGTTGTGGGGCCCAAACTGGCATGTTTTGGCTTGTCTCCTCAGGGTTCTTGGTAGGGTGCCCTTCCATGGCTTCTGAGTCAGAGGACGAGTCACTATCCACTATTCGTGGATCTTGGGTTGCACTCCCTTGGGTTCCAGCCGAAGGCCAAGATGCTGTGGAGGGATGGTGTGAGCCTGCGTAAACTGAAACGCTTTCTAGTGGCTCAGGCTCTAGCACCCGACCAGAACGTAGATGCATGTGACGTGGGTACCCTACGTGCGTTGGTAACTACCCTTGAAGCCCACACAAGCGGTTTCTTGGGTATTTCGCATCCCGTTTTTAATTGTTTTTAGATTATTTTTAACTCGTTTTTTACCCCCTTACTTATGATCGAACCTGGACTAGGGCGTGTGAAAGCTCGAAACGAGCGTATCGTTCAAAGGATCCTAGTGTGCTTTACAGCACCATATTCACCTATCCAGAGCTCATGTGGTCCTCAAAACAGTCTGTTTTCTTGTGGGGAAGGGGCAAAAGCCTATTTGCTTGTGGAGGAAAGGGTGAGGGCTTTATCCCACATGCTCACTTTACTCCTTGGGGAGTGGGCTACATATAGGGCACAACTTCCCATAAGCTCTCACTTGAAAGAAAGCTATGGAGGCTCACTCTCCTATATATATATATATCAAAAGACCGAGGCCGGGGTCGGGGTCGGGGTCGGGGTCAATTGGGGGTTTTTCTTTTTCAAAATTTTTTTCTCCAAATAAAAAATCTTTCCTCTTCACACGTTTGGTTTTTTTCTTTTAAAAAAAAAATATTTTTTCGTTTTTTTATTTATTTTTTTAAAAATTAATTTTTTTCTTTTTTTTTGTTTGGGATAAGTTTTCTAGGGTTTCGGGTTCAGGCTTTGCCGCGGCGCAGTTCGCACACAGCGCAGGTCTGGTGATTCAGAAATCCCCCCTCACACGTAGAAAACTAGATAACAGAACACGCCCACACGCGGAGCGGAAAAATAACAGAAATGCAGAAGACAAATTGCAGAAACAGATTGCAAAACACGGAAACACCTCAACAACAAACACATAGTCGCTTTCCTACAGTGTAAATTAAACTTCACGCAGCAGCCCGAGCTGCAAACTGGAGCTTGATGCAGGGCAACTCCCCGGCAGCGACGCCAAAAATGTGCACTTTTGCCGCACAGGTCGTAGCTGGGGACTTGCCGAACACCGTATGCGAGCCACGAATGGCTGCAAGCATACAACCCCAGGAAGGCTAGCTCAAACAGAATGCAAAAGGTGTGTCACTCACCGCTTAACCGCTGCCTTGAAGGATTCCCGCGTCGCGCAGCCGTGAAGGAGGAGCCCCCGTCGCCGCTCTACCGCCTCGCTGCCACCGCCGTGCCGCTACACAGTGCTCGATCGCTCTCTCACTCTCTCTCTCTCTCTCACACACACACGTAGGAGAAGGAAACCAAGGAGATAAGGCAAGAGCACTCTTGTATTCACAACACATGAGAATGAGGATTTTAGGGTTACATTTGACTCTTATAGGTGACTTGGCCGTTCACACTTGGGCGCCCGTACATGGCCGACCGACCCTAACCCTTATCCTACTGATATTCAAGGTGCGCCTCTCATCGGCGACGATCACCCAATCCCTTCATCCTTAACATATGGTGCCGACAAGCCCGGCCCATGACTCAGAATATTTAAATTAATGACGTAAAACATAGTACTTCTCAATGTCCGTATCATAGGTTAACAACTTCTCCTTAGATTTGAGAATAAACTTATAATCCTACTATAAATTTTGGTTTGATAATAAGAGTTCCCATGTCTTTCTTTGACAAACAAGGTTTACCAACCCATCTCTGGCACTAATGCTTTTCCTAATTATGTGCCCTCTCAAGGATTTATGCCTCAGCTAGGTATTCCACCTATGTCGAGTGCCCAAACTTATATATCCATCTTATCATCAAGTTGGATGGCATTAATTGCTCATTAGTTATGACGTCCTCCCAGGTGGTGATACCTCTAATGGCCAAACCATTATGGAGATCTTCATGTTTAAGCCCGTGGATAAATTAGTCAAGCAGTTAATTGTTAGAGAAGCACTCATGTAGAGCATTACGAGAGTTCAAATGCTTGAGACGACTAATAAAATCTCTCACTAAGTCATCTTCTTCTCTCTCAACTTTGTGCAGCCACACTCCACAAAGCTCCCTCACGTACAAACTGCTTTAAGAATAACCGTAAGATCGGTAAAGTTTAGATATTCTTCAACTCTTTGGGTCTGATACTACCCAATCACCAACGTTGCCATCTAGTGTAAGGCTAAAGGCGTTGGTCTTCCTGAGCTCATTCCTCTCACCTAAGGCCTCGCAAACTTGATCAAAGACCTCGAGATGTCTTCTAGGGTCTCCCTCTCCATTGCACTTACACATGAGCTTCGTGATTTGTGCAACCTTTCCAAAGTTAATCAGCCCATTATCTCTCATGTAACTGGTCCTATACTTTCAGCCACCACTGCTCTCCCAAATGCTTGTGCAAAGGCTGCTAGATCAATTGGGAGGGTTAATGCTACTACTAGAAGTATTAGTACACTAGGGGTAACATATGGTACAAAGGATGTTGCCTGCTCTAGGCATAATGGTATAAATCCCAGAGGAGTAACACGAGTCTGATAGGTGGGGGTCGTACAGGAATTCCCATAGGTACCGATGACATATGAGCCAAGGGTGCCACTGGTCTAGTTATTTGTGAGGATGTCCCCCCTTGCTCTAGGTTACATTGGAAAAGAAGAGGAATATGTAAGGAATCAAGGATGTTGGGTGAAGGTTCCTCTTTCTGTGGCCCTAGCAGATGATATGGATGTGTTAACTAGGCTTGGAGCCATTGTCGTCATTGTAGGGACTGCTAAACCATGGTTGCCATAGTTGTGACCAAGGGCATGAAATTAATAGGCAATGTTGTGTGGTTGCCGTTATGAGTCTAGAATTGTGCTAACACCATCGGCATGAGTGGGTACCTCTCGGTCTCAGAACGTGAAGCCTGTGCTAGTAGATTCTTAGAGTCATGTGTAACCTTTAGGAACAATAGCAATAGTTGTTGGGTACCTCTCTCTACGATCTCAGAATGTGAAGCCTGTGCTAGTAGATTCTTAGAGTCATATGTAACCTTTAGGAACAATAGCAACAATCATTGGGGCTTGGTCCATGTGTAGCCACGTATCACCACATATGTGGGATCAGTATGGCTTATTGATGGAGTCTCCATCTTACTCAAGGTAGGGCCTTGTAGATGGAGGCAAGACGAGAGGATCCTTCACAATGGTTCTCTCTCACAAAATGAAAGGGAAGAAGAAGCTAGTCAAAGAGGGAAGCCTACAATTAAACCTACTCAAGCATGCATACATCAATTCAAGCAAGCATGAATTCAAAAGCATACAAGTAAGCAATAAGAGGAAAGAAAGAGAGCTCACAAGTAAACTATTGCAAGGGAATGATTGTGTATTGCTTATTGTAAAAAATGACTTATTTACAAGTGACTAGTTTTCACACTAGGCCAACCAAACTTAAAAATAATTCAGCCTCTATAACTAGTCTTAAGAAACTATGTACACTAAGTTTGTAGACTTTCCCAATTTCACGTAAAGTGCATGTAAGGTTGCCTTCTATGTTCCAACGATGTCTTATAAAATATAAGTACATATTCATGCGGGTAAGATGGCAAAGTGCCTTATAGTAGATTAGATGAGTGAAACCATGTTAACATATGGAGTGGTTTAACATACCCCCCTTCCTAATGGTGATCGTGTCCTCATGTCACCCAAGTGGATCACCCAAGTCAATGGTGAAGATGTTGCCAAGAAATAGATAGTGTGGATGGTCTAGGATATGATATACGGAGTTGGCAACAACTGAGGGTGGGAAGTTTGAGATTGATCTGCAGCTAAATGTAGAGCTAAGTGATGGGAAACTTTGGGTAGCCCTGATGTGGTAGGCAACTTGTCGAGGCATCATGGGAAGTGAGGCAATGTAGAGGTACTTCATGCTCGTTGGTTATGGAAGTGGTATGGATCCATCAAGGTGAGGTGATTGTTGGAGAAGCGGTCCGCACTCTATGATAAGTGGTGGAATAAGTGTCAGGACCACCATGGAATGATGGTGACCCCCACCGGTAGTGCTTCAACTTCTTCCCAGGCTCCTAACCACCAACCAAACCCAACACCCTTCTTGAACCCTCAATCAGCAACCCAATCCCAAGCTTATATTAACCCTGCCCCCGCTGGTCCCTTCTACTTAGCTACCCCACATACCCTTTCCTCCCCCATGGCTACTTTTGTACAAACCCCTCCACCGCCCCAGACCACTTCATCTCAACAGGGAGCTCAAGTAGCCATGGTAGCATACACCAATACCCCTCATCCCAGAGCAACCCTAAGATACAACCCCCCTGCTTATGCAAATTCCATATCAAGCAAGCACTCTCCCAACCTATTAGCAGTACCTTCCACCAGTGCCTATCCCACAAACACCTCATGTCTATCAAAACCCACCTCCGGTGGTCTATGCGGCAGCCCCTCCAGTACCTCCGACCGTTACAGCATGTATGGGGCTCGGCCTAACCAAAGGTACCCCAATCGCCATCCTCCCAACAACCCCACCCGACCTCTTATATGCTACCGTTGTGGGGGGAGCGGCCAGATGCAAGCTCAATGCACTGTACTAAAGGGCTCACCCCCATGCCTCCATTGCCTCGAGAGCCGAGACCACTACACCCGGGATTGTCCTAGAACCCCATTGGTTAACATGGTGGAAGCTGTGGTGCTATCTCCCAAGGTTGACACTCCAATAGTAGCAGTGGTTGAAAAGATGCAGGGGGGAAGAGAGCTTGAGCTCTTGCAAGCACACACACACACACTCACAAAACCCTAATAGAGAACACACAAGGTGAGAGGCTGAAAATCTTCTTCTTCTCTGCTCAACACTCAACACACCATATACAAGAATAAGAGTACACACAATATGAAAGGTACTCAACCAATACATACACGGGTTCTCTATAGTGTGAACCCGACTAAATGAGCTGGCGCTATAACTATGCCAGTCTCTAGAATGGCTGTCACACAGCCTGTCATCCCACTGGCCGCATATCTCCCAAGATCTCACCAACCATGCCAGTGGTGTAAGTGCGGGGCCTATCCCCCAGGCGGGTCATCAGTGTCCACCGCCTCACTAGAGCTCGATATCTCAACACTCCCCCTCGAGCTCAACTCCATCTCATGTACACCAAGCGAAGCCCTGAATCTGCGGAGCTTCTCTGTACCCAATGCTTTGGTGAAGATGTCAGCTACCTGATCCTCTGTGCTGACATAAACAAGGTCAAGGTGTCCTGCCAAGACCTTCTCTCTGACGAAGTGGTAGTGGACCTCTATGTGCTTCGTACGAGCATGAAAGACTGGGTTCCTGGCCAACTGTATACTACTAATGTTGTCACAGAAAATGACAACTTGTCTATCCACTGATAGACCCAAATCTGCAAGTAGCTTTCTCAACCAAGCTACCTCACATGCTGCCATAGCAGCTCCTCTGTACTCGGCCTCTGTACTCGATAGAGCAACTGTAGGTTGCTTCTTGCTGCTCCAAGTCACAGCAGCACTCCCCAAAGAAAACATGAATCCACTGGTAGATCTTCTATCTGAGATACTACCAGCCCAATCAGCATCTGTGTACCCATGTACACATATCTCTGTCCCAGTCTCATAGAATAGTCCACAATGCAAAGTAGACCTCACATACCTCAGTATGCGTCTCACTGCATCCAAATGCGGTTTCCGTGGAACCTGCATAAACTGACTCACCAACCCAACAGCATAGCTCAAATCTGGTCTGGTGATCGTCATGTAGATCAAACTTCCCACTATGCGTCTATACATAGTAGGATCCTCCAAGATCTCTCCTGAATCTGCACTCAACTTGCCATTCTGATCCAATGGCACAGAAATAGGCTTACAGCCTGTCATACCATACTTGGACAACATGTCCAAGCCATACTGTCTCTGCAGTAATCCAATACCATGTGGTGACCTAATCACCTCAATGCCCAAGAAATATCTGAGCTCCCCCAGATCCTTCATCTCAAACTTCTGTCTAAGTAAGATCTTTACATCAAAGATCTCTGCATCATGGTCCCCCGTAATGATCAAGTCATCTACATAGATGACAACAAGCACAACTCCTCTATCACCATGTCTCACATACAATGAGAAATCTGCATTGGCTACATGAAAGCCAATAGTGACAAGATATTCAGAAATCTTGTCAGACCATGCTCTTGGTGCTTGCTTTAAGCCATACAAGGCTTTCTTCAACCTGCAAACATGCTCGGGGTGACCCACATCCTCATAACCAGGTGGCTGCAACATATACACCTCTTCTTGCAAATCCCCATGCAAGAATGCATTCTTTACATCCATCTGATGTAAAGACCATTGCTTTGACGCAGCCACTGCTATCACAACTCTCACCGTTGCCATCTTGGCAACTGGGCTGAAAGTTTCCTCATAATCAATCCCATATGTCTGCGCATATCCTTTGGCTACCAATCTAGCCTTGTACCTGTTTATGCTTCCATCACTGTTATGTTTAACTTTGTACACCCACTTGCATCCAATGGCTTTCTTGCCTTCAGGCAATTGCACTAAATCCCAAGTTTCATTTCCATATAGTGCATCCATCTCCTCATCCATAGCTTTCTCCCAACACACATTTCCAACAGCCTCATCAATGCATGTGGGCTCAACAACCTGCACAACCTTTGCCATATATGCATAGTGATGTGCCACATAACCATCATATGTAAATCGCTGCACAGGGTTCTTCACTCTCCCTGATCTTCGCAGCTTTTCATTCATGGCTTCCATAGCCTTCTTTACACCAGGTGTTCTCATAGCTGGGATCCCAAGCTCCTCATCAAGGCTCATATCTGAGCCACTAGACTCTCCATCAACATGAGAATGCCCTGCAGAAATGTCAGGCATACCAAGGGGCTCAACCACTTTCTCTTTTCCTTTACGTGATGTAGTAATCACATTTGCAGGGCTGGTATTATGACGCAGCCTGCCACTCCATGGTCTATCAACAGACCCACTAGATGAGGACTCTCCTGGTCCACTCAAAGACTGTGATTGCTGACCTGCATTCTGTGCAACCACACTTCCACTCAAATCATCCCCAACAGCTTCTTTTTCAGCAGCATACCAGCTGCTCATCTCATCAAAGACAACATCCCTGCTTACCCTCAACTCACGTGTAGCAGGGTTATAACACCTGTATCCCTTTTGCTCCAGGGAATATCCAATAAACACACATTTTTCAGCTTTCGGATCCAGCTTAGTTCTCAGCTCATCTGGCACATGCACATATGCAATGCATCCAAAAACTTTCAGATGAGATAAATCTGGTTTTCTGCCAGTAAACCTCTCCTCTGGAGTTACATCATGTATGGCTGCAGTTGGAGTCCTGTTCATGATGTATACTGCTGTAGACACAGCCTCAGCCCAATAGCAATGCGGCATATTTTTCTCTTCCATCAATGCCCGCGCAATCTCAGCAATGTGCCTGTTTTTTCGCTCAGCAACTCCATTTTGCTGCGGAGTGTATCTGCATGTATACTGTCTCCGAATTCCATTCTTCTTCAAAAATTCAGAGAACTCATTGGAGAAGTATTCTCCCCCTCCATCTGACCTTAGGCACTTGACATATTTTCCTGTTTGCTTTTCAACCAAAACTCTGAAATTCTGAAAGTGAGTGAAAACCTCACTCTTCTCCTTCATGAAATATACCCACACTTTCCTTGTGTGGTCATCAATGAAAGTGACATAGTACCTGCAGCCTCCCATAGACACGGTCTTCGTAGGACCCCATACATCTGAATGCACAACATCTAGTGCATTTCTGCTCACATATCTGTTACGTGGAAACACATGCTTTGTTTGCTTCCCAAATTGGCATGCTTCACATATTTTCTGCATACCTTCCACTTTAAATTTTGGCAGCCCTGTCACATTTGCAAACATCGCAGCACTCATTTCAGGCATGTCTACATTCAACGTAAACATTCTGCCCACTCTGTTGCCTTTTGCAACCAACCTGCACTTGTCTTTAAAGTCTTCGACATAACACCCATCAGGGTTAAACCTAACCTGCAAACCCTGCTCAATCATCTGGCCAACTGAAACCAGATTCTTTGTTATGTTCGGTACATGAAGTACATCTGCAAGGTACTTCACTTTGCCATCCTGCATAGATAATGGCACATCTCCAACGTGGGCGATTGGATGAGCAGTGTCATCCCCTGTTTCCACAAAACCTGGTCTTTCCGGGTTTTTCATCTCCTTGAACCACTCCCCATGACTCGTCATGTGGTTCGAAGCGCCTGAATCCACATACCATACATTATCTTTTTGTGCTGCATCAACATTTTCAGACATGGCATTTACAACATGCTGCATAACAAACAACCTTTCATTATCCTCATTATTTCTGCTTGAGGATGCATAGTTGTTTTGCTGCACTTTCCCATTTTGCATGTCAGCCTGCTTCTTGTAACATTCTGCCTGCACATGTCCAGGCTTACCACAATAATAGCATTCACGTGCATCATTATATTGTCTTTGCCAATTTCCACGGCCTCTTTGACTCCCCCTGCCTCTGAATCTGCCTCTTCCACCTGCGTGTTGTAGTTGTTGTTGATTCTGGGACTGTTGTTGTTGTTGCTGCTGCTGCTGGCCATAATTCTGATTACCTGTTCGGCCACCTCCTTGACCGCGTCCACGGCCTCCTCTACCTCGTCCTCTTCCTGAACTCGTGTAGAAGGCCTGTTGCTCTGAACTATTTTTGCTTTGTGAAGTCTGTTGGTCTTCACCCAAGCTCTTCTCTTCGATAATCAGCATAGACACCAAATCTGTAAAGTTGGGAATGTTTTCCCGAGTCTGAATAGATGTCTTGAACGCCTTGTATTGTGGCCCGAGACCACGTAGACAGACTTCCACCTTGTCATCATCATCTACTGACACACCAATAGATGCAAGGGATTCCACAATACCCTTTATCTTCAATGCATAGTCATTCACAGACATGCTCTTTTTCTCCACAGTATGAAGCTCATTCTTCAACTGTATCTTGCGTGCCTTGGTATTTGTTTCATAAAGCTTTACCAAGGTGTCCCACGCCTCCTTAGGGGACTTGGCATCCTGAATGTGCCCAATCATGGTGTCCTGTATGCTAATGGAAAGCCAATACATTACTTTCCTGGCTCCTTGGTTCCAATCTTTAAACTCTTTCACATCTGCAGCAGTCGGATTTATATCCGGTATCTCCGGTGCCTCTTCATGCTCACCTTCTATGTAGTCCCAATAGCCTTTTCCCATCAGGAAATTCGTCAACCTGAACCTCCAAGCATGGAAGTTATTCTTATCCAGCTTCTCAGCCACAATCTGAGTTATCCCATCATTTGACATCTTGCCAAACACACAACTTTACCAGAAACTGCACTCTGGTTTTTTTTTTGCACAAATGCTGTATTTTCTGCACAGCGGTACTACAGTACTCTCAAATGTCACAACCAGTGACTTCAATGCACATACATACACCCAATGGCAACTGTAGACCTCTTTGCAGCACCCACAGTGTCTGCACAGTCAATCTGTCTTCCTGCAGTTCTAAAAACAGAGTTCTGCAGAGAATCGATGACTTACCCGCAGTGCTCGAAATCGCCTGCTTTCTGAAAAACGGAGGTCCAGACACGCCCGAAACGCGTTTTCGGCCCGAAAAATTCAGTCCGTAGGACTATATAGTTGCCCTATAGCTTCACTCCCGCGAAGAAAGCTCCTCAATCGGAGATCGTTTGCCGGTGCCTCCCGTAGAGCTCCCGACAAGGGTGTAGTCACCAACACAATAGGGAAGAGTGATTGAAGCTCTTACCCTCGTACCGCTTCCTATGGTTCTCTTGCTTGCAGCTCAGCCCTTAGCACGAACCAGGCTCTGATACCATGAAAAGATGCAGGGGGGAAGAGAGCTTGAGCTCTTGCAAGCACACACACACACTCACAAAACCCTAATAGAGAACACACAAGGTGAGAGGCTGAAAATCTTCTTCTTCTCTGCTCAACACTCAACACACCATATACAAGAATAAGAGTACACACAATATGAAAGGTACTCAACTAATACATACACGGGTTCTCTATAGTGTGAACCCGACTAAATGAGCTGGCGCTATAACTATGCCAGTCTCTAGAATGACTGTCACACAGCCTGTCATCCCACTGGCCGCATATCTCCCAAGATCTCACCAACCATGCCAGTGGTGTAAGTGCGGGGCCTATCCCCCAGGCGGGTCATCAGTGTCCACCGCCTCACTAGAGCTCGATATCTCAACAGTGGTGCCATCTCCCACTGCTAGCACTCCAACAGTGGTGGCCGTCACCCGGTCCCAAGGAGCCCCAAAGACACCAACTCCTCTCCCTGATGGTGCAATCTACCCATCCATTGTGGACGAAGCTTATAAGGAGGCCGTGGAGGAATTCATTCAAACACCACCCATGGAGAAGGAAGTGGTGCTTACCTTGGTCATTCCCCCAACCACCACACCTTCAAAGGCGGATGAGGAGTCTACCCAACCCAAGGTTAGTAATTTAAGTTGGGAGGAAAAGTTGGCAGGAGTAAAGGTGGAAATTACCCTTCCTCAGTTATGTGGTTTGAGCTAGGAAATAGGAGAGCAACTGCTAGGCTTGGTCCAGCATTGGATGGATCCGAAGGTAACTAGGGGTGAAGCCACATCTAGTAGTAGTGGGCGATGGCCCAGGAGGCAGCAAGCAAGGGTATGCCTCACTGTCCCCCAGGAGTGGCCGATCACTTGAAGCCCAAGGGTGACAGTCTCCGTGGGAGGAGCTCAAATTACAGGAGCCATTGTGGATGGTGGTTCTGGTGTTAACATCATGCCCAAGGCTACTAGGAAAGTCTTGGGTCTCCGAATTATGAAGCCAGCTCCCTTCACCATCCGAGTGGCACAGACCAGAGAGAAGTGATGCATGTGGGACTAGTCAGGCAAGTTCCGATCAGTTTTTGAAGGATTAGTATGTGAAATGACTTTTGTGGTGTTAGACCTCCCACCAGCTCAAGGGGCATACAGCTTACTCATTGGAAGGCCTTGGTTGAGGGCAGCTCAAGTGATCCATGATTGGGGTTGGGGACAACTTGCATATCCCTAACCTAGAGGGGACAGTGACCTTGCCCTTAGAAAAAGGCCCCGATGAGAGTGCTCAGGGTACTGCCCTACATGACATGATTCCCATTCGGGAGGAAGGACCCAATGACGATGAAGAACAGGAGGAATGGCAAGGCTTACTAGTGGATGAGACCTGGGATCCATTCGGTTCAGAGGGAGAGGTGGCAGAACCTCTATGGAATTAGTTAAATTCCTATGAGGGGTTCCAGTGCAACATGGTGGACATAGTTGAGTTGGATACCGACCCTATTCAAGAGCTGTCCTAAGAAGATCTCTCAAAAGAAGCAAGAGTACGGGATTGGACAGAATCTTTGCTCACTCTGGCCTCCTCCTTTGCAGCAACAATGTCTCAACAGGAAGAGATAGAGGTTATAGGTCTAAGGGAACCTGAGTTTTCTCGACAACCTCGCAGCAAGGTCTCTCAAGATGAGTCATCAGAGGCACCTATAACCCCTCCTAGACGCACCCGCAAAGAGAGGCGGGCAGAGCACCTCAAGGCTCAGGAAGAAGCCTTCGAGTAGAAGAGATACCCGCTAGTTGGACGAAGGAATGCATTGGTGATTTCCCTCTAGACAACACCCCAACCTATGACCCCATAGCTCTCCATCAAGCAGCACTCGACACCGCTCCTCTTCCACCAACCACTTACCCCCACGAGGAGGTGAGAGAGCTGAACCTGGGCACAACAAAGGAGCCACGCCCCATCTTGGTGGCAGCTTGGGTCTGCATATGCCTACAAGATGATGCCCTTTGGTCTTTGCAATGCCCTAGCCTCATTCCAGAGGACCGCCACCAAGATTTTCCAGGATTATTTGAATGATTTTTTACGCATCTTTTTGAATGACTTCTCTAACTTCAGTGGGAAAAAAGGCATGCTTAGAGTGGTGGTTCTAGAGGAACACCTACCTCAACTCACTTTGGTGTTCTTGAAGTCCAAGGTATCCGGTCTCTGCCTTAACCCCTTCAAGTGCCACTTCCTTGTGGGTCATGGTGCCCTTCTGGGTCACATCATCTCGGCCGATGGTCTGGTATCCGGTCTCTGCTTAACCCCTTCAAGTGCCACTTCCTTGTGGGTCATGGTGCCCTTCTAGGTCACATCATCTCGACCGATGGTCTTTCCCCTGATCCAGACAAGATCATCGTTATTCTCAAGTTAGGCCCCCCGTCCAATCCTAAAGGTGTGCAGGAGTTGCTCGGGCATACAGGTTACCAGTGTTGGTTTGTCTGCATGTATGCAGATATTTGTTTTCCACTCAACCGTTTGCTCCACTTGGATGTTTCCTTCCATTGGGGCCTAGAGAGCCTTCACTTTTCTCAAGTACATGCTGGTGCATGCTCCCATCCTCATCACTCCGAATTGGGAGTTGATATTACATGTGCACACGAATGCCAATGCAATAGCAATAGGAGCAGTACTAGCACATCCAACCAGATGTGGATTTAAAGATGGGTAGGCCTATTCACTATGCAAGAAGGCAACTCAATCGGGTCGAGAGAAACTACTCCACCACAGAGCGGGAGGATTTGGCCATACTCGTTTCAAAAATTTAGGCATTACTTATTAGGGCATCACTTTGCTGACCATCAAGCACTGAAGTATTTGTTGAATAAAGCCCAGGTCGCCCGGCAGGATCTGGAGATGGCTCCTTCTCTTTCAAGAATTTTACTTTGAGATTATGGTCCCGCCCACCAGGGAAGGACCATGTCATGGCTGATCATCTGTCTAGAATCTCAAGTGGGGAGCCAACCTCCGATGAGAATATTTGTGATGATCTCCCGGACAACATGTTGTTTGCTGTGGGTAGGCCTTATCTGCTCATTGCCGGATAGTTGTACAAGAGGGGCATGGATGAAGTGTTGAGGAGATGTGTCAACCCTCATGAGGTTCCCCTCATCATGGAAGATGCGCATTCCAGACTACTAGGTGGTGGTCACTCGTCTGGCCTTGTCACCACCCGAAAGATCATGCAGTCTGGTCTATGGTGGCCCTCCTTGTTCTCTGACTGGGCAGAAAGTGGGTGCAACAATGTGACATATGCCAAAGGTCTAGACCCAAACCAGATAGTAGGCACTACTTGCCTCTCCATGTTACACCACCCTGGGAGCCTTTCGAGAAGTGGGGCATTGATTTTGTGGGGCCCATCACCCCAAAGTCTCACCCCATGGGCTGTGAGTACATTTTGGTGGCCACTGACTATGCGACCAAATGGGCCTAGGCCAGAGCCACTCGGCTCTTACAGTGGCCAAGTTCCTGTATGAGAGCATCTTCACCAGGTTTGGGTGTCCCATAGAAATTATCAGTGATAGGGGGAAACATTTTGTGAATGAAGTCATAGATACCCTGCTGCTACTGGCACGTTACCAAATCTTCCATCGGAGGTCCTGTGCATACTACCCCAGAGCTAACGGGCAAGTAGAAAGCACCAACAAGGTCTTGTGCAAATCCTTAATATTACAGGTAGCCAAGGAGCACTCTCACCATTAGGACCAAGCCCTTTTGGGGGTATTGTGGGCCTATCGCATATCCTACAAAGGCAACCACCTTACACACTCCTTTCCAACTTGCTTTTGGGCTTGAGGCAGTGTTACCCTTTGAATTTAATGTAGGCTCATCCAGAGTGGGGTAGCATAGGGTGGCTACCTATCACCCCGCATACTCCGCTCGGCAGGAGCAGCTCGAAATCTTGGAAGAGACCCGTCAACTCGCTCAGATGGCCATAGAGGTGGAACAACTTTGACGTAAAGCGTGGCATGATCGACACTTGAGACTTCCTCAATTCTCCAAAGGTGACTTGGCTTTGGTTTACAACTCTAAATATCTAAAAAAGGCTAGGAAGTTGGTGTATGCTTGGCAGGGTTCTTTTCGAGTGGTGGAGATCTTGCCCTTGGGTGCGGTACAACTAGAAACTCTCCAGGGTGCCGCCCTTCCATTGGTGAACGGATCTAGGGTCAAGAAGTATTGGCTTCCTCGAGGGTGACAAACGAGCTAGTGGGCATAAGAAGGCAAGGGATTGTACATATTTTTTATACATTTTTTGTATCATTTTTTTTCTCCTTATTTTTTAGAGGGTTAGAGGGTGGCTTCACCATCCCTTCCTCATCGAGACCCCCTCTCCTCTCACTTCTCCCCTTGGCCTTCTTCACCACCCCCAAAAAAAAAACCCACCCTATCACCCCCCTCTCTCGTTCTCTCACCCCCCACCCCTCACTCTCTCTCTCCATGGAGGATATTGAGGAGATCCGCCAGCGTCCGATGCGGCACATATTATGAGATGGAGGCACCTCCATAGTGTACCCCTCCGTCCCACATGATATTGTCCCCTCACTATATTCCACTCACCTCCATAGCGTACCCCCCCCTCACTATATTCACACCCTATAAGGGTTTCTGTTTACCTTCCATTTCCAGTTTCATTTTCTAGGTGCCTGTAGTATCATCTTTATTTTTCATTTTCTGGGTTTTTTTTATCCGTAACTTTTGGTCTCATAGGTCATTATGGCCTTTTGAAGACGTTAATATAACATTTCATTTCATTTCATTTCTCCCAAAAAAAACCCCACAAAAAAAACCCCCCACCCCGTCACTCCCTCTCTCTCATTCTCTCACCCCCCTCGCTCACCCTCTCTCTCGCTTTCTTTCTCACCCCACCCCGTCACCCCCTCTCGCTCATTCTCTCACCCCCCTCGCTCACCCTCTCTCTCGCTTTCTTTCTCACCCCACCACCCCCTCTCCCTCGTGCACCCCCTGTGCCCCACGCCACCCCCCTCTCTCTTTCTCTCTAGCGTTCTCTCTCTCTTCTCCTTTGCCCCCTCTGCACCATCCAGAAAAAAAAACTACCCGCCGACACACCACCAATCCCCTCTCCTCCCCCCACTGACCCCCCCTTTCCTCACCCCACCGACCTTCACCACCTTCCCCCCCTTTTTTGGTCGCTCACCCGTGCTCCCCCTCTCGTCGACCCTTTGAAAAAAAAAATAACAATCTCCCCATCGCACCCACCGACCATCCCAATCTCTCTTTCTCTCCCTCTCGCTCACCCCACCGACACTCCCTCCCCACCGACCAACCTCATCTCCCTCTCCCTTCGCACCCACCGACCATCCCCCCCTCTCTCTTTCTCTCCCTCTCGCTCACCCCACCGCGCTCACCCCACCGACACTCCCTCAACCCACCGACCATCCCCTCTCTCGGTCTCCCCTCTCGCTCACCCCACTGACCACCATCCCTCTCCTCTCCCCCTTCCCTCTAGCGACCCCACCACCCTCTCTTCCTCACCGCCGTCACCCGACCCACCAACCTCATCTCCCTCTCCCTTCACTCCCCACCGACCAACCTCACTCCCCACCTTCTCGTCTTGTTCTCTCCCTCACTCTCACCCCATCGACCACCATCCCTGTCCTCTCCTCTCCTCCTTCTCTCTGGCGACCCCACCACCCTTCTCTTCCTCTCACCATCACCCTACCATCCAGCACCCCCCCTTTGTTCGCTCACCCGACCCACCCTCTCGCTTGACCCCCCTCGTCTTCCCCTTCCTCTACTGCATACTCACCAACCGACCCTCTTCTCCTCTCCCCCTTCCTTCTGCCAACCCCACTCTCCTCTCTTCCTCCCCACTTTCCTCATCGCCCCCCCAACCCCCTCAACCTTGTGCGCAACGATCACCCATCACCCCCCCACTTTCTTCACCGGCACCCCCACCTCCTCTTCCTCACGAACCCCCTCTCACCGACCATTTTCTCCCTTTGACTTACCCATTGTGTGCCCAAGCCTTCCCCCTCTCTCACCTCATGACCAGCAGCCCCCCTCGCCTGTTCTTGGGTGTGCAACAACCCCCCCTTCACTTTCCCCTTCTTTCACCTCACGACCGCCAGCCCCTTGTCGCATACGCTTGTGCGCCCCTCTCCCACCTCACCACCAGCCCCCTTACTTGCCCATTGTGCGCCCAGGCCTTCCCCTTCTCTCACCTCACGAGCGACCACCAGCCCCCTCGCTTGCCCATTGTGCGCCCGGCCTTCCCCTTCTCTCACCTCACGAGCACCAGCCCCCTCGCTTGCCCATTGTGCGCCCAGGCCTTCCCCTTCTCTCACCTCACGACCGCCAGCCCCCCTAGCCTTCTCTTGTGTGCACCCTCCACCGGCATTCAGTACCAACACAGACAGCTCGGCTCTTAGGCACAGACCACCACACCTGGCCTAGAGTTCCTTTCCCACTGTTCACCATCATTTCTTTCCACCGGCCAATTTCTCAAGGCCAAATAGGCAAGGGGGACCTAAACTTCAACCAGTCTGTCTATCGAGCCAAGCTGTACCCCTCCCCTTCTTCTTAGCGTTTATCCCAACCTTAAAAACAAACCAAAAAAAAAACCGCCTTCCCAACTCTTTTCTCTCTCACCCTCTTGGTTATTTTTCATTTTTTTCTTTTATTTTATTCTTATTAATTATTTTTCTCTCATATTCATCAACCCTCTCTCTTCTTTTTCTATCACCAAGCAACCACCGCTCTCTCCCTCTTTCCTAGCCCACCCTTCTCCCGTGCTCTCATTTGCCTCCCGCACCCCACCCTTGCAGCAGAGCAGAGTCAGTGTCTCCACCCTAGCCTTCGTCATGGAGGAGCACCCAACGAGCTTAGGGCCCGCACCCAAGGTCTGACTTCATCATCGGGAGTGTCCCTCTTCTCTGGCCCACCACCATCGCTCTTCTCCGCCCACCTCCGACAGTCTCTTCTTCTCGGATCCCCCTCGTGCCCACCTCTCTTGTGGCCGTCATCGACATCCATCCCATGGCCACCCTCGTCATTGTCATTGTCATTGTCATTGACATCCACTCCACTCCCACTCCACTCCCACCTCATCATCGACACCTTGACCACCACCATCGACATCCATTCCACGGCCACCCTCATCATCGACATCCATCCCACGGCCACCCTCGACATCCACTCCACCCCCACCCTCATCATTGACATCCACTCCACCCCCACCATCGCCATCGACACCTTGCCCACCATCGACATCCATCCCATGGCCACCCTCATCATCGACATCCATCCCACGACCACCCTCAACATCCACTCCACCCCCACCCTCGTCATCCATCAACACCTTGCCCATCATCAACATCCCCCCACTACCACCATCATCGACGGCTCTATCATCAACTACTCCCACCCTCACATCCCATTCTCCCTCCATGCATCATCGTCCCCCTTCTGTCACTCCCCATCGGCACCCTCTCTCATAACCGCCACCTCTCACCTTTGCATTATGCTGCCTCACATGGACAATCTGAGGTGCTTTTGGAGAAGGGTGTGTCGTTGAATGCAATGAATCATGATAGACAGATGCCTTTCATGCTTGCTTACAAAAATGGAAGGGTATTTTGCATTGAGTGGCTTGCCTTGTTTGATGCTCCCAATGGGAGGACATGCCTCCATTATGCAGTAAAGAGCTGTCACTTTGATTATGTCCAACAATTTTTGGATGTTATCCAGATGCCCATAGTGGCACAAACATGTGGAGCTACACCTCTACACTTTAGTCCAGCCATTCTCAAGAATTTTGCGATCATCTAAATGTGTTAAAGAGCTCTTGGCATGGGGTGTAGCTAGGTTGCAGAGAAACTCTGAAGTGCACATACCTTCTTCATCACGCTGCAATAACATAACACAACATGTGCATGTGCAGCTCTTCTCAACCACCCTTGGACTGCAAAGCCCTTGGTATGGCCATCTCCGCGGTAGTTTATGAGCAGTCTTGACAATGAAGCAAAAGTTATATGGGAAGCTACCTTGACACATGCTACTGATGCTTGGGAGAAGTGAATATTTTTCTATTAATGAGGTGGAATATTTTATGTACTGGCCATGGCCAGCAAATTTCATTCTATATCTTGTATGTCTGGACTTCGTGCCGAAAGGTTTGCCCAGAAGTGGCCAGTGATGATTATTATTTAGATTGGTTTTTGTGCTTTTGTTGAGGTAACCTTCTGCCAGATGCTTTGCCCAGGGGATGACAGTGAAAATGCAGTTAGTGATAGCTTGCTGGATAAAGTGCCCAGGAGCTCTCAGAAATAGTTTATGGGGATGAAGTGCCCAGGAGCTCCCTGCTCAATCATTTTTTTCTACAGCTCGCTGGATGAAGTTGCCCAGGAGCCTAGTTGATTCATTTTTTATTTATTTTGTATCTCTCCAGAAGGTTTGCATGGAAGGATCATTGTATGAGGTATGCCTGGCAGCCTGCTTGCCGGATGTTTTTCTCTCGGAGGCTCACCTATGTTTTCTTAGCATTAACCAGGACGGTGAATTGAGTAGTAGTGGGCGACCTATGGACAGGAAGCCAGTTCCTCCACACTCCACCGACCGCTCTGACCACCGTCACCGCCGGTGTCCTCCGATGACTCTGACCGCCGGTGTGCTCCGACCACTCCGACCATGTAAGATTCCTCCCTCCAGCTTTTGAGGTGTGCAGGTGTAAGAACCTCCCCTTTTGATCTTATAATTATTCCCCTCTCTGAATTAAAAGAAAGATCCTGTTTTACCCTGTTTTGGCCTAGAGAGAGAAAATGTCTAGAGAGAGGTAATCCAAACTTGAACATTTTTAAATATAAAAAGCCTCCTAGTGTCTAAAATGGTTTCCCTTGAAACAAAAATTCAAAAAGAACTTTCCAATGTGCATTTGGAATCAATTGAAAATAAGTATAAAGGACCTTAGCCTAAGGGTCTAGATTTTTAGAAATTTTTGGATTATGGTCCAATTAAGGTTCCTATGGGCCAATAGGATCAATCCAAGTGTAGGGAGGAGATAAATCCAATTTATAAAAGAAAAATACCCAAAAATGAGTAAATGCCCACTTAAGATGAAGAGTTGACTGAGTACAAGGTTTATTAGTAAAAAACTATGAATATTACTAAAAAAATGAGATATTTTAGGTATAATGATTCAATTTTGACACCTTGGTAAGAAGGGGACTCTTCAAGGAGGCCCCTATTTCACATGTGTGGTGGAGTTTTAAACTCAAAAATATTGTGATATTTTTATCTCTCCTCTCTTCTGGATCAAACCAAATTAAAAGGGAGCCAAACTAAGTCCAAATCTTGCCAAACTGAACCTGGAAAATTTTAGAAACTAGTTGGACTTGGTTAGAGGCCTCCCTCACCTATAAATAGATCCTTAGACCTTTGTAAAAATATATGAGAACTATACCATGCCAGTATTATACTGAAATAATGATATTTTCTATTATCCTCTAAAAATCCTCTACAAATTAGAGAGATTGGAGTTTCTCTCTCTCTCTCTCTCTTCAATCTTCCTTGGAGTCTTCATCAACATACCAAACCAATTGATTGGTTGGGGCCTCTACATCATTTTAAGAATCAAGCAATCAAGGAGGTAAAGTGTGGTTTATGGTCTTTTTTTTAAATCTCCAAATGTTCTCTCTTCTCAACCCCTCTCAAGCTTGAGAAGCATTCAATTGAATAGCTTTTTAATACAATTGAAGTTCTTTAATGAATTGTAGTGATAAAATACATAAATTTTCATTTATGCTTAAATTAAATATTTTTTTAAAGCATTTCTCTCTCCCCCCCAAAGAATGGTCATTCCTATGACCTATTCTATATTCAAATGAAGCTTCTCATGAAGCAATTCTCTAATCTAAAAATAATTTCTATGCTTGTCAAATTGAGGCCAAATAAGTGGCCTTTTAATGCCTTTATGCTATTTAACTCATGGAAAAATTAGGAATCAAGTCCATAATTGGATATTAATCTAATTAATGGTTATTCTATCATATGATATTACTAAACTTTATGTTTTCAAAATTATTGAGAATTATCAATAATAGCAGGCGAAGCTATGGTAAAATTTTTAAAAAATTAACACATAAATCATTTTCATTCATAATATGAAAAGAGGACTTCCTACCATATTCTAGGATTAATCATGCTAGATTAATTGAATGATTCTCATTATAATCATGAAAAATTAATTTTTATATTTATGCATAAATAGTTAATTAGAAAAAAGAGAATTTTTTAGTAATTCATTTTTATGTTAAAAGAGTAACCCCATGACAATGGAAATCCATGTATTCCAATGAAGTAAGAGAAAAATTGGGATGCTAAAATAATGTATATTTTATTTAAAATTTAAAGAAGGATTTTAGTTAACTTTGTCTTTTTACATCTAGATAAATTTAAATGATGAAAGAGGAATTCCCACCATATGGAATTCAAATATTTAAATGAGGAAAGTGTAATTCCTAGTGTAAAGGAATTAATGGAGATTTTTATTTAAATTTTAAGATAAAATTTAGTTAAATTTATCTTTTTGCATAGATAAATTTAAATGGTAAAAGAGGAATTCCTATGACATTTGGAATTCCATCATTTAGATGGGAAAAGAGAAATTCCTAGCATATTGAAATTAATGGGTAATTTATTTAAATTCAAAGATGATTTTTAGATAAATTTATTTTATCTATGAGAAATATTTAAATGGTAAAAGAGGAATTCCTTTGACATTTGGAATTCCATCATTTAGATGGGAAAAGAGAAATTCCTAGCATATTGAAATTAATGGGTATTTTATTTAAATTCAAAGATGAATTTTAGATAAATTTATTTTATCTATGAGAAATATTTAAATGGTAAAAGAGGAATTCCTATGACATTTGGAATTCCATCATTTAGATGGGAAAAGAGAAATTCCTAGCATATTGAATTAATGGGTATTTTATTATGAGAAATATTGATGATAAAAGAGAAATTCCCATGACATTGGAATGCAAATAATTAAATGCAAAAAAGAGGAATTCCCATGGTATTTGAGATCTAAGAAATTGAATGGAAAGAAGAGAAATTTTTAGTATAATTCAATTTATGATTATTTATAAAAAGTTAAAATATGGATAGAATTGATTTTTGTAAATCCCATGAATTCTTTTATTCAAAAGAGGAATATTGAATATAATTAAATTGAGGAATTGAGAAGGAATATAGAAATAGTCGTTCGAGAAAAGGAACCTTCAATTAGGCCAAACAATTGGTAGAAATTTAGAAAAAGTCCCATTATCGGAGTCAATCTAGAAAAAGCTACTAAATGGGAATAGCATGTGAAAGAATGGATGTGGATGTGTATGTGAAAGAATGGATGTGGATGTGTATGTGGAAGAACGGATGTGGATGTATACGTGAAAGAACGGATGTGGATGCGTATGTGAAGGAATGGATGTGGATATGTATGTGAAAGAATGGATGTGGATGTGTATGTGAAAGAATAGATGTGGATGTGTATGTGAAAGAATGGATGTGGATGTGTATGTGGAAGAATGGATGTGGATGTGAAAGAATAGATGTGGATGTGTATGTGAAAGAATGGATGTGGATGTGTATGTGAAGGAATGGATGTGGATGTGTATGTAGAAGAATGGATGTGGATGTGTATGTGAAAGAATGGATGTGGATGTGTATGTGTATGTGAAGAAATGGATGTGGATGTGTATGTGAAAGAATGGATGTGGATGTGTATATGGAAGAATGGATGTGGATGAGGATGTGGAAGAATGGATGTGGATGTGAAAGAATGGATGTGGATGTGTATGTGAAAGAATGGATGTGGATGTGTATGTGGAAGAATGAATGTGGATGTGGAAGCATGGATGTGGATGTGTATGTGAAAGGATGTGATGACGATGTGAGTGAATGAATTAGATGTAATCTGATGTGAATCAGGATGTGAATGAATGAGATGTGATGTCATGTGAATCGGATGTAAATGAATGATATGTGATGTAAATGAATGAGGTGTGATGGGATGTGAATATGGGTAGATGCGAGTGGATGAGATGTGATGAGGATAAATGAGGAAAGATGTGATGAGATGAAAAATGATGTGATTGGATGAGAATAGGAATACATATGAATTGGATATGGATTAAGTAATGTGGACAGATGTGGAACAATGTGAAAGACGAGAGTTCATTATAGAAACTATATTTATGACCTGTTTTTAAATGACTGTTTTATGTCAATAATGAACTAGGGAAGCATTTTGACCATCTTGAGAATGAGGTCATGGAGACCTAACTGATAAAGTTGCAATAGCTAACGGAGAGTCAACGGAGGACGTCTCGTGTAGCAAGGTCGGCCGAGCTCTTGACTAGCCTCGGTTTGATTAAAATGGTGAGCTTCCGGTACGGTGGATGAGGGACCAAGGAAGCAGCCTATGAGTGAAGCGCTAGGTACTGGGAACTCTTTTCCCTAATACCCAAGACAAAACCTAACCAAATTCTTAATTGGTTCCCATCACTACAGTGGTTGGGCGGTTGGCTAACCCATGGGATTGGATGGGGTTAGAGGCCGGAGTGATGGATCCGTAAAATGAGATTCAATTCTATTTTAGTACGATAGATGAAGTAAATCCCGGATAGTAATTGTTCTATGGAAAAAGAATTAATGACTGTGCCTCTCGATGGGGAAAAAAGCGTTGGTTTCTATGATCCAAGTGCAAGTTTCTTCCTTGATCTGACCAAGTGACTCACAGGCTCGGTTGGATCAGTTTGGTCAGTAATGACCCTGACTACGTTAGAGTACAAATATCCTGGAGGAATCGCCCGTGCTTTTCGGTAGGGGGAAGTTTTTCCGGGTTCAGTTTTTGAAGAACCAAGGGATTAGTCTCTTGTCCGGATATCCGTGGGCGAGGCCCCGAGTGTGAGGGATCCTGTCCCACGCAAGAAGCGCTACTTCTGCTAGCACCCTCGAATCCATTGCGCGGAGGGGGCAGGGATCTTTCAGCTAGTATCAGAGCAAATTTGGCTAAAGTGGATCAACTGAGAAGCCAAAAATGTCAAAAATTTATGAAGTAGCAGTAAAAGGTTGTAATTGTGTGATGAAACTCATACAAATTGATATTCAGACTGAAATTCATAAATTAGTAATTGGGTCTTCAGATGGAAGTACCGCAATTGCATGGAATCCCTAACTTGCTTGAGGCCTAGACATGATGGTATTTACCTTATAGTTCCAAGGACCATGACTACCCGTATATACCGAGGGTATAACTGCAGCTCTTTACTGCTGCTGACAGTATATACGAGTAAATCTAAAACCTTGAAATTATAAGTAGAAATGCTATCCAGATGATGAATTCGAATGTGGTTGATATGATTTTAAAATTCTGATTGAGAATTGATGAGTTGAATTGGATTTTGATTGAAAAATGATGATTCCTAAATTTTGGTTGAAATGTAATAAGCTAAGCAAAACCACAATGAGGATGAATGGAGTGAGTCCCTGTGATGATGTTCGTAACTCGAATGACGTTAATGACTTCAGCAAATCACTATGAGATTAGTGGATTGTGCTAATAGATTGCTGCTGTTAACACTTGACCCAATGGATCAAGTTAAGGGATGTCAAATTAAAAATCTATAAAATTGAAAATTTCCATGGAGGACTGTTCGGATGAAAATTTTGGTCTAATGGACCATTCTTGTGTTAAGAATATGAATGATATGATCTGACTGAATTGTTATTTGATAATAAGTTCTATATAAGGGATCTATCCCAGGATTCTGTTGGGTTGACCAGACTATAAGGAACCCCAGAGTCCGTTGGATCTTAAGGAAAAGAATTGTCCTCTAATTTTGCGAGATGAGGACATCTCGTGTTTTTTAATTAGGGTAGGATGTAAGATTCCTCCCTCCAGCTTTTGAGGTGTGTAGGTGTAAGAACCTCCCCTTCTGATCTTATAATTATTCCCCTCTCTGAATTAAAAGAAAGATCCTGTTTTACCCTATTTTGGTCTAGAGAGAGAAAATGTCTAGAGAGAGGTAATCCAAAATTGAGACATTTTTTGATATAAAAATCCTCCTAGTGTCTAAAATGGTTTCCCCTGAAATAGAAATTCAAAAATAACTTTCCAATGTGCATTTGGAATTAATTGAAAATAAGTATAAAGGACCTTAGCCTAAGGGTCTAGATTTTCAGAAATTTTTGGATTATGGTCCAATTAAGGTTCCTATGGGCCAATAGGATCAATCCAAGTGTGGGGAGGAGATAAAATCCAATTTATAAAAGAAAAATACCCTAAAATGAGTAAATACCCACTTAAGATGAAGAGTTGACTGAGTACAAGGTTTATTAGTAAAAAAACTATGAATATTACTAAAAAAATGAAATATTTTGGATATAATGATTCAATTTTGACACCTTGGTATAAGGAGAAGGGGGCTCTTCAAGGAGGCACCTATTTCACATGTGTGGTGGAGTTTTAAACTCAAAAATATTATAATATTTTTATCTCTCCTCTCTTCTGGATCAAACCAAATCAAAAGGGAGCCAAACTAGGTCCAAATCTTGCCCACAAACTGAACCTGGAAAATTCTAGAAACTAGTTGGATAGATCCTTAGTCCTTTGTTAAAATATATGAGAACTATACCATGCCAGTATTATACTGAAATAATGATATTTTCTATTATCCTCTAAAAATCCTCTACAAATTGGAGAGATTGGAGTTTCTCTCTCTCTCTTCAATCTTCCTTGGAGTCTTCATCAGCATACCAAACCAATTGATTGCTTGGGGCCTCTACATTGATTAAAGAATCAAGCAATCAACAAGGAGGTAAAGTGTGGTTTATGGTCTTTTTTTTAAATCTCCAAATGTTCTCTCTTCTCAACCCCTCTCAAGCTTGAGAAGCATTCAATTGAATAGCTTTTTATTATCACATCCATACATCCACATTTACATGCTTATCTCCATTTTCACATCCTCATTTATACATCCATATCCCATATCCACATTCATACATACACATCCATACATCCACATCCACATGCATACATCCACTATCATGTCCTCATTCATACATCCACATCCACATACATACATACATCCATATCCACATTCCCATTCACATCTATACATCCACATCTACATCCACATACATACATACATCCACATCCACATTCCACATTCACATCTATACATCCACATTCCCATTCACATCTATACATCTACATCTACATCCACATTCACATCTATGCATATACATCTTCATGCATACATCCATTTTCACATTCATACATCCACACTCCCATCTCCACATCCACACATCCACATACATACATCCACACTCCCATCTCCTCATCCACACATCCGCATACATACATCCATTTCCATATTCCCATTCATATAGCCCCATATGCCTTCACATCTAATCTTTTACATCACATCCATTCTCGCCCTATCACAACCCATATACATCTTATCCTATCACATACACTTCTTACCTCATCCCATACGCATCTTATCACATCTTAATTCATCTTATCACCTCCTAACTTATTCCATAAGCATCTTATCACCTCTTATCACATCTTATCACCTCCTAACTTATTCCATAAGATGCTTATTCCATAAGCATCTTATCACCTCTTATCACATCTTATACACCTCTTATCACATCTTATTACATCTCATATCTATTTATAGAATACAAGAGAATTCTTATATTTGATATAAGATTTCTTTACACATTTATTTATGCATAAATTCTATTTAAGGAGATTAATACTTTCGAAGTAAAAATCAATCTTTTATGCATCTTCCTATGCATGAATTCATTTTAAATGAAAATGACACTTTTGAATTAAATTTCAATCTTTTATGCATTTTCCTATGCATAAATTCAATTTAGATGAGAATGACACTTTTAAAATTAAAATCAAACTTTTATGCATCTTCTTATGCATAAATTCAATTTGGTAGGAATTACACTTTTAGAATAAAAGAATTTCTCTTATGTATCTAAGTTATGCATAAAATCCATTTATGATGAAAATCACACTTTTAGTATAAAAAGAATATCTTTTATGCATACCTCTATGCATGAAATCTAATATGATAAAAGTAACACTTTTATGCATACCTCTAATATGATAAAAGTAACACTTTTACAATAAAATAATCAACTTTTATGCATACCTCTATGCATGAAATTCAAATATGATAAAAGTAACACTTTTATAATAAAATAATCAACTTTTATGCATACCTCTATGCATGAAATTCAAATATAATAAAAGTAACACTTTTATAATAAAATAATCAACTTTTATGCATACCTCTATGCATGAAATCCAAATATGATAAAAGTAACACTTTTGTAATAAAATAATCATCTTTTATGCATACCTCTATGCATGAAATTCAATTATGCTAAAAGTAACACTTTTGTAATAAAATAATCATCTTTTAAGCATACCTCTATGCATGAAATTCAAATATGATAAAAGTAACACTTTTACATTAAAATAATAATCTTTTATGCATCCCTCTATGCATGAAATCTAATTATGATAAAAGTAACACTTTTATGTTAAAATAATAATCTTTTATGCATACCTCTATGCATAAAATCTAATTATGATAAAAGTAACACTTTTATGTTAAAATAATAATCTTTTATGCATACCTCTATGCATGAAATCTAATTATGATAAAAGTAACACTTTTATGTTAAAATAATAATCTTTTATGCATACCTCTATGCATGAAAATCAATTATGTACAATATAAAAATCAATTTCTCTATGATTACAATGAATATCTTTCAATTAATCTAGGATGATAATCTCTAGAATATGGTAGGAAGTCCTCTTTTCATGCTTTGAATGAAATTATTTTATGCGTATTTTTATAAAAATTTTGCCATAGCTCCGCTGATAAATCTCAAATTTTCTAAGGGATAAAGCTTATCATTAAGGAAATAAATAGAATGATCCCTAATTGGATCATTAATCCATAATGGATTGAATCATCAATATTCATGAAATACATAAACTAAAAGCATAGAAAAAAGCCATTAATTTGGCCTCGAGCATAGATTAATCTTGAATTAAGGAAAAGCTTTATGAAAAGCTTCATTTGGATTGAGAATGGGTCATGAGTATGACCATTTCTTGAGTGAGAGAGAGAAATTACATAAAAACCATTAGAATTAAGCATAAATGGAAATTTATGTAATTCTTAACTATCATTAATCAATTAACTTCAATAGCATTCATCAAATTATGTAACTCTTCACTACCATTCAATAATTAACTTCAATAGCATTCAAAAACCATTACAATTAAGCTTCTCAAGCTTGAGAGGGGTTGAGAAGAGAGAAACATTGAGAAATTATAGAAAATGATCAAAATTCACTAATTACCTTACAAATTGCTTGATTCTTTGTTCACAGTAGAGGCCCCCAATCAATCAATTGGTTAAGTATGTTGATGGAGCCACTAATGGGGATTGAAGAAAGAGGAAAGCTCCAAAAACTAGTGAATTATTAATGAATCCACAGTTCTTGGCTTAGGTGGAGTAGAGTAACGATGCATAAACACTATATATTTTTCAACAAGAGGTAGGCTTCTATTTATAGGAAAAATTGAGCTCCTAACCAAAGAAACTGATTCTAGAATTTTTCAAATCAGTTTGGTCAATTTTTGACCATTTTTAGGTCAGTTAAGCTAACTTTTTGGAACTAGACTTGAATGAGGAGAGAGGAGAGATGAAATATCTCAATTTTTATGAGTTTAAAACTCATTCAAGCATGTGAAATATGCACCTCCTTTAAAGAACTCCCCTTCCTTACATATGTGTCAAAATGGAATCATTATACTCAAATATCTCATATTTTTAATATTGCTCATAGTTTTTTACTAATAAACCTTGTACATTTTCAACTCTTCATCTTATGTGAAATATGCACCTCCTTTAAAGAACTCCCCTTCCTTACATATGTGTCAAAATGGAATCATTATACCCAAAATATCTCATATTTTTAATATTGTTCATAGTTTTTTACTAATAAACCTTGTACATTTTCAACTCTTCATCTTATGTGAGCATTTACTCATTTTTGGATACCCAAAATATCTCATATTTTTAATATTGCTCATAGTTTTTTACTAATAAACCTTGTACATTTTCAACTCTTCATCTTATGTGAGCATTTACTCATTTTTGGATATCTTCTTTTACAAATTGGATTTATCTCCTCCCTACACATGGATTGATGCTATTGGCCCATAGAAACCTTAATTGGACCATAATCCAAAAATTTCTGAAAATCTAGACCCTTAGGCTAAGGTCCTTTATACACATTTCCAATTAATTCCAATTGCACATTGGAAAGTTCTTTTTGAATTTCTGTTTCAGGGGAACTTATTTTAATAAGATGAGATAATTTTCTATCCAAAAATATTAAAAATCTGAATATTCTCTCTCTAGAATATTTTCTCTCTCTACGTTAAAACAGTTAGAAACAAGGTCTTTTATATTTCTGAAGAGGGATTGATTATAGGGGAAGATGCTGGACATTTTGAGAGGCTGGGGAGGAATCTTACATTCTCTCCCACTTGAAAAATGCGAGATGCCCTCATCTCGCAAACTGGGGGTAATTTCGCAAGATGCACAAGTATGAGACTGAGAGAAAATTTTTAATTAAGATTAACCACCAATTAAAAAAGTCTCAAAGAGAGTAAGATCAAGACAAGAACAAGATTTAAACTTTATTCATTCTTGGAACATATACAGTAAAGATAGAAGAACTCTTTACACTTCCATAAGCCCATCCATCATATGAAAACAAAAGCAGCACTCACAAGCTGCGCATGTATAAGGTAACTCATCTATAGGAATAATTCTGTTGGTTATTGCCGCACCTATCTCAGTGGTATGAGGTGATCTAACAAAAGGACCTCTGAGAGGCAAGCCAAAAATGGGGTAAAGGCATATCTTTTGATAAGGAAGAAAACACGCCAGTAAGAAGACCCACTCATAAAACCCAAGATGTCTTGATCTTATGACGCAGTAATATTGGGGACCCAAACCCAAGGCTTCAATAACCATGGCCAAGCGGACATTGTTACGAAAGTGTTGCTGACCCCAAGGTGTTACCCTAGTTATGTCTTGATAGGTCCGCCATTTGGTCTGAGCTACAGACGTTCCCAATTGAGGAAAAAGTGAGCGCTCATACTGTTCTATAAAATCCTTCTTCACAGACTCGCTTGCGTCTTGAACGTGAGAAATCATCATGGATAAAACTAATTCCTGTTGCCAAGCCATGAAGGAGATTAAGAAGAAGGGAGATCGATGGAAGTAAGATTACTGTGAGGAGTGATAAGTAAAAGTTACGACTTATATAAAGGAAGGAGTTAGCGTAACCTAGAAGCCAACGGTATCTTGCCACTGAAGTTTTTTCGTCTTTCCATGATTTGGGTTTGGCACCTATTTCTATAGAAGGTATTAAGAACTTTGAGATGAGGAGATAAAAGAAGTTCGTAGGCTAAGTCACTTACTTTCTTTGGTCCACAAAATCTGGGGGATAACTACTTATACTCCCCTAGAGATAAAGAAATTCTTTTGGTCCGTATTCAAATGAAGACTATAACTGCTTCTTTGAATTCTCTGACTGTCCTCTTCTTATCTGTATATTGTCTCTGTCGATCCTGGGCAGCGTTTATATCTTTATGAATTGCCTACATGTGTTGCTCTAAGTCGCCAAGCATTTGACTGGTCATCTCGACCCTAATCAATGGGTCGGACCTAGTTAATGGAGTTAAGCAATCTTGTCCGCGAGACGGACCCTGATTAGATTGGTATGAAGGAATTAGTCTCTGAATTTGGGTTCTAGACTTCCCTGTGCCTTTTTCATGGTAGGAGTCGGGCAATCTTTTAACTGATGGTCAAAACCTTGGCATTCAAAACACTGGTTCTCACTTCTGAACTCATCGTTCTGAATCTTTAAAACAGGTGGGCTCCTGAAAAGGTATTCTGGGTAAAGTGTCTTCCCTTTTTAAACAGAATCTTTCTTTTATTTAGAGAAAGAATAATTATAAGATCAGAAAAGGGATATTCTTACTCCTGTATACCTCGAAGGCTGGGGAGGAATCTTACATTCTACCCCACTTAAAAAAGTGCGAGACAGTCATTCATTCATCGGTATACTTATGGCATCATTGGCAACCAGAACGCTCACCACCTGTTCGCTCAGGGGGCCTTTTCCATAGTTCCTAGCTCATAGTAACCGGCAATATATTCATATAATAGAATGGAATCTCTATGGAAGATCAGCAAGATCAACCCACAGATCCATATAAAAGAGCCATGGACTCATCCATTGAGGACCAGCAAGGTCAATCAACCAGATCCATGCTCGGTTTCAGAAAACAACTCTGACTCCTTGTTCCAATATCTTCCACGACGCACGTGTGGGTATCTTCGACGACCCAGAGCCCGAGCACCGTATGGTCAGCACCCTCTAGGATCCTTCGCAGGTGACCTAGCGCTTCACTCATAGGCTGCTTCCTTGGTCCCTCATCCACCGTACCGGAAGCTCACCATTTAAATCGAACCGAGGCTGGTCAAGACCTCGGTCGACCTTGCTACGTGAGACGTCCTCCATTGACTCTCCGTCTCACAGCAGTTGCAACTTTAACAGTTAGGTCTTCATGACCTTAATCCCCTTAATCCACAAGACGGTCAAAATGCTTCCCCAGCATTCTTGACATAAAACAGTCATTTACAAACAGTCACAAAATATAGTTTCTAAATCGAACTCTCGTCTTTCCACATTATCCCTCCTTAGTCCACATTACTTATTCCACATTCCATTCAATGCAATGTGTACTCATTCTCATCCATTTCCTTATATCGACGACACATTAATTCATATACACATTCACATTCACATTCACATCCATACATTCACATCTACATGCATACATCCATTTTTACATCCTCATTTATACATCCACATCCCATATCCACATTCATGCATACACATCCATATCCACATCCATACATCCACATCCACATCCACAATCACATCCATACATCCACATTTACATGCTTACCTCCATTTTCACATCCTCATTTATACATCCACATCCCATATCCACATTCATACACACACATCCATAACCACATCCATACATGCACATCCACATCCACATTCATATCCATTCATCCACATTTACATGCTTACCTCCATTTTCACATCCTCATTTATACATCCACATCCCATATCCACATTCATACATACACATCCATATCCACATCCATACATCCACATCCACATGCATACATCCACTATCACGTCCTCATTCATACATCCACATCCACATACATACATACATCTATATCCACATTTCCATTCACATCTATACATCCACATCTACATCCACATACATACATATATCCACATCCACATTCTACATTCACATCTATACATCCACATCTACATCCACATTCACATACATCCACATCCACATTCCCATTCACATCTATACATCTACATCTACATCCACATTCACATCTATGCATATACATCTTCATGCATACATCTATTTTCACATTCATACATCCACACTCCCATCTCCACATCCACACATCCACATACATACATCCACACTCCCATCTCCACATCCATACATCCACATACATACATCCATTTCCACATTCCCATTCATATAGCCCCATATGCCTTCACATCTAATCTTTTACATCACATCCATTCTCGCCCTATCACAACCCATATACATCTTATCCTATCACATACACTTCTTACCTCATCCCATACGCATCTTATCACATCTTAATTCATCTTATCACCTCCTAACTTATTCCATAAGCATCTTATCACCTCTTATCACATCTTATACACTTCTTATTACATCCTATTACATCTCATATCTATTTATAGAATACAAGAGAATTCTTATATTTGATATAAGATTTCTTTACACATTTATTTATGCATAAATTCTATTTAAGGAGATTAATACTTTCGAAGTAAAAATCAATCTTTTATGCATCTTCCTATGCATAAATTCATTTTAAATAAAAATGACACTTTTGAATTAAATTTCAATCTTTTATGCATTTTCCTATGCATAAATTCAATTTAGATGAGAATGACACTTTTAAATTTAAAATCAATCTTTTATGCATCTTCTTATGCATAAATTCAATTTGGTAGGAATTACACTTTTAGAATAAAGAATTTCTCTTATGTATCTAAGTTATGCATAAAATCCATTTATGATGAAAATCACACTTTTAGTATAAAAAGAATATCTTTTATGCATACCTCTATGCATGAAATCTAATATGATAAAAGTAACACTTTTATGCATACCTCTAATATGATAAAAGTAACACTTTTACAATAAAATAATCAATTTTTATGCATACCTCTATGCATGAAATTCAAATATGATAAAAGTAACACTTTTATAATAAAATAATTAACTTTTATGCATACCTCTATGCATGAAATTCAAATACAATAAAAGTAACAATTTTATAATAAAATAATCAACTTTTATGCATACCTCTATGCATGAAATCCAAATATGATAAAAGTAGCACTTTTGCAATAAAATAATAATCTTTTATGCATACCTCTATGCATGAAATTCAATTATGCTAAAAGTAACACTTTTGTAATAAAATAATAATCTTTTAAGCATACCTCTATGCATGAAATTCAAATATGATAAAAGTAACACTTTTACATTAAAATAATAATCTTTTATGCATACCTCTATGCATGAAATATAATTATGATAAAAGTAACACTTTTATGTTAAAATAATAATCTTTTATGTATACCTCTATGCATGAAATCTAATTATGATAAAAGTAACACTTTTATGTTAAAATAATAATCTTTTATGCATACCTCTATGCATGAAAATCAATTATGTATAATATAAAAATAAATTTCTCTATGATTACAATGAATATCTTTCAATTAATCTAGGATGATAATTTCTAGAATATGGTAGGAAGTCCTCTTTTCATGCTTTGAATGAAATTATTTTATGCGTATTTTTATAAAAATTTTGCCATAGCTCCGCTGCTATGAAGACTGATAAATCTCAAATTTTCTAAGGGATAAAGCTTATCATTAAGGAAATAAATAGAATGATCCCTAATTGGATCATTAATCCATAATGGATTGAATCATCAATATTCATGAAATACATAAACTAAAAGCATAAAAAAAAGCCATTAATTTGGCCTCAAGCATACATTAATCTTGAATTAAGGAAAAGCTTTATAAAAAGCTTCATTTGGATTGAGAATGGGTCATGAGTATGACCATTTCTTGAGTGAGAGAGAGAAATTACATAAAAACCATTAGAATTAAGCATAAATAGAAATTTATGTAATTCTTAACTATCATTAATCAATTAACTTCAATAGCATTCATCAAATTATGTAACTCTTCACTACCATTCAATAATTAACTTCAATAGCATTCAAAAACCATTCTAATTAAGCTTCTCAAGCTTGCGAGGAGTTGAGAAGAGAGAAACATTGAGAAATTATAGAAAATGATCAAAATTCACTAATTACCTTACAAATTGCTTGATTCTTTGTTCATGGTAGAGGCCCCCAACCAATCAATTGGTTAAGTATGTTGATGGAGCCACTAATGGGGATTGAAGAAAGAGGGAAGCTCCAAAAACTAGTGAACTATTAATGAATTCACAGTTCTTGGCTTAGGTGGAGTAGAGTAACGATGCATAAACACTATATATTTTTCAACAAGGGGTAGGCTTCTATTTATAGGAAAAATTGAGCTCCTAACCAAACAAACTGATTCTAGAAATTTTCAAATCAGTTTGGTCAATTTTTGACCATTTTTAGGTCAGTTAAGCTAACTTTTTGGAACTAGACTTGAATGAGGAGAGAGGAGAGATGAAACATCTCAATTTTTATGAGTTTAAAACTCATTCAAGCATGTGAAATATGCACCTCCTTTAAAGAACTCCCCTTCCTTACATATGTGTCAAAATGGAATCATTATACTCAAATATCTCATATTTTTAATATTGCTCATAGTTTTTTACTAATAAACCTTGTACATTTTCAACTCTTCATCTTATGTGAAATATGCACCTCCTTTAAAGAACTCCCCTTCCTTACATGTGTCAAAATGGAATCATTATACCCAAAATATCTCATATTTTTAATATTGTTCATAGTTTTTTACTAATAAACCTTGTACATTTTCAACTCTTCATCTTATGTGAGCATTTACTCATTTTTGGATACCCAAAATATCTCATATTTTTAATATTGCTCATAGTTTTTTACTAATAAACCTTGTACATTTTCAACTCTTCATCTTATGTGAGCATTTACTCATTTTTGGGTATCTTCTTTTACAAATTGGATTTATCTCCTCCCTACACATGGATTGATGCTATTGGCCCATAGGAACCTTAATTGGACCATAATCCAAAAATTTCTGTAAATCTAGACCCTTAGGCTAAGGTCCTTTATACACATTTCCAATTAATTCCAATTGCACATTGGAAAGTTCTTTTTGAATTTCTGTTTCAGGGGAACTTATTTTAATAAGATGAGATAATTTTCTATCCAAAAATATTAAAAATCTGAATATTCTCTCTCTAGAATATTTTCTCTCTCTATGTTAAAACAGTTAGAAACAAGGTCTTTTATATTTCTGAAGAGGGATTGATTATAGGGGAAGATGCTGGACATTTTGAGAGGCTGGGGAGGAATCTTACACACTGGGTTCTGCCATGCAACTACTATAATGTTGGTATCATGTATGTGTCCTATCATTATGTCTGTAACAGTGATTGAAAGCCAATACATGACTTTCCTTGCACCCTGGTTCGAGCCCTTGAATACCTTTATATCTCTTGGAGTGACATTCTCTTTAGGAAACTCTGGAGGTTCTTCATTGTTTGTTCTTGTTCAACTTCTCATCTTCACTGACAATGATTAACTCTATTATACATGTTTGCCTGAGGTAACCAAAAACCTACAAACATATAATTTTTGTATGCAACCTATAACACAACAATATCTTTAATGACTACCAATAGAAATACTTCAACACAACCTGTATGTCACCAGAGTATATGTACATACACCTAAGATTAGCAATACATATGCAAACATTGTTTGCACTCCAAAAATGCACCGTTGCACTGCAATAACTAGATTTTGAGTAGAGACAATTATCAGCTAGAACTTTCAAGAACTGCCACCGAAAACACCTTGTAGTGGTGACCAAACGGAGATCAAAAAACACACCCAGAATGTGGTTTTGGCCACAAAACTTTAGTACAAACTATTGAGCACCTTACAAAAACCTCCAAGCCTACGAAGATAGCTTTTCATTCGGAGATGTGTAGCTCTTAGAGCTACCTTAGGAGGCGTCGTATCTAAATAAGAGGGGGAAGAGATGATGATGCTCTTACTTGTGTACTTCTTCCTTGCTTGGTTTGTTCTTGCTTCTTGCTTACCTCCTTAGCTCTCATGAACCGAAGCTTTGATACCATAAAGATAATGCAGGGGTGAGGGAGAGCTTGAGTTCTTTGCAAGCAAACACACACACACACACACACACACACAAGAGAGAGAGATCGATGGTTGAATTTTCTTATATCTTCTTCTCTTCTCTACAACCATATAACTAAAAAGATAAGAGTACATACAACTAAAAAGATAAGAGTACACACTATAATTGAAAGTACTCTCCTACAACAACACATAATGGTTGATCTATAGTGTGAACTCGACTATACGAGCTAGGGCTATAACTATGCCATAACTCTAGTACTCCAAAGTAGCTATTACACAACCTCTCACTGGCAGCATATCAACCGTAATTTCACCAACCATGCCCGTGGCATAAGTGGGAAGCTATCACCCAGACGCGGGTCATTAATTTCCATAGCACTAGTTGAGCTTGATATCTTAACACTTTGCATAATAGCCAAACTTATCATCCCTATGGTATTCTACATTCCCTCAGTTGTGCACATCTACATTCCCTCATAAACACACTTGTTTATGATTTTGATCAAATGCATATAGAATACCTCACATTACCTAAAGGAAGAAGATCTTCATCTCTAAAAATTGTCCACCACCTTTCGATGAACGAGGATAAAAATAAGCATAGAGAAGATGCGGACCCCACTTGCCTCATGTATAGCCCCACCACCTCCTATGTAGAATATATGATAATAAACATGAAGGGAAAACTAAACCACCACTAATAGAGAGTGATTTTCCTTCCACCTCTTTCAATTTTGCAACTAACCCATTAGACCTCGAGGAAACATTGGATAGCTAGCATAGCCAGAGGTCACACCTTCCACTCTAGCACCACAGACTACAACAAAGATCCAATCTTGGATCTCCTACCAATAGAGGACTATAAGTAGATATAATAAGAACATGTAATCCCTGGCTCAAGCCTCATCTCATGCAATAAGACCTCTTGCATATAACACCCTTTGATCCAACAACACCACTTAAAGTTGAGGCATATACAAATTCCCCACAAGTAGCACATCTGGCATATCCATTGTTAGGGGATAGGTCAGAGGCACTGTAACTTGGCCAAGTGCACTAGTAGGAGGGCTTATGGCCAAACATAGCACGAACCTCTAGACTCGCAAACCGGTTACTTGATAACTTTCTAGAAATCAAGATTATCACATTCATGAATGCATATGCTTACAAGAGATAAAAGGAGGAAAACCTTGCAGGGTCATGAGATGGCTGTGAAGATATACAAGGGCTGAAAAGCTGATGGGCCAAATACTAGAGCAGAATTATTTGGTATACAACCAGCCTGGAGGGTGTCATTTCTCTCCATCAAGCAATGTGCAAACATCTACATGGCCACATGTTGAACGATTGACCCTCTGTATATGGTGATAAGAAGAAGATTCACAAAGAGGGAATTTAAGTAAAAGATGGCCAGGGACTCTCATTTCATTTATAGCTTTCCTTACTTTGAGCATAGTAGGTTTGATACTCTAAACAAGCAAAGACAATATATGCTTAAAACAATTCATGCATGGAAGGCCATGCCTAATCTAGAATAGTTGCCATATAGGATGACTATGTGCATAGCTATAACTATGAAGGCATGAAGTTTGATCTCAACATAGGGCCCTTTGACAATAGTATCATGTACTGCTATCACAAGCTCTAATGTCTTTCATCGTACATGAATACACCTTTTGAACACATGATTCGACACAAGGAAGAGCCGCTATAAAAAATACCTAGGGTAATATGCCTTGCGGTAATAGATTTTGAGGACAGAAGCTACATCAAGTAGGGGGGATGTTAACCCCATTTTGAGGTTAACTTAGCATCTCTCTGCTACATATGAGATAGAGCACAATAAGTGTCATGAAACATCACTATAAAGGTTGTAATTATGAAAACGCCTAGCCATCCCCAAGCCTAAATAACTCTTTTAGTAATTTGGTTCATTTCTTTTTAAGTTTTAGGCACCCAAGTGTGAATAAGGACCAGTTGTATGAATGCCCATTTCTCATAATGCAAGGATAGAATCCCCCTTTTGTGCCAATAGAGTCTTGTGCTTATCACCTTTCTCTCTTGTGTGTCTATGTTGTGTGTGAGAGAGGATTAAGAGGAGAGAGTGTTCTATTCTTGGTGTATGGGAGAAGAGAGGAGTGAGAGTCCTTGTATATGGAGAAGGGCAACCTCTTGGTGACAGTTTGAGGAAGGAGGCAAGGGAGTGGAGCTAGTAACCACTAGTGTAGCTTGGAGTCTTCAAGAGATACGAGCTCAGAGTCGGCAAGTCCCCACCACGACAAGTTAAAGTAAGCATTATCCATTGTATTTGAGGAGGGGTTTGAGGTTAACTTAGCATATCTCCGCACCTACATATAAGAGATAGCATAACAAGTCTCATGAAATGGCACTATAAAGGTTATTAGTTATGAGAATGGGCTGGCCATGCCCAAGCCTAAGTAACTCTTGTAATCATTTGGTTCATTTCTTTTTAAGTTTTGTGTACCTAAGTGTGAATAAGGGCTAGTTGTATAAATACCAATTTTTCATAATGCAATGACATAATCCTACTTTGTACTAGTCTTGTGCTTATTTCTGTGCTCTCTTGTGTGTGTATGGTGTATGTGAGAGAGATTTAGAGGAGAAAGTGCTCTATTTTTGGTACTTGTTCATGTTGTGCTTGTGTCTATGAGTGTAAGAGTAGACAAGAGTGAGAATCCTTGTATGGACAAAGGCCCCCTTGGTGACAACTTAAGAAAGGAGGCAAGGGAGTGGAGCTAGCAATCATTAGTGCAGCTTGGAGTCTTCAAGAGATACAAGCTCGGAATCGGCAAGTTCCCCACAACAAGTTAAGGTAAGCATTATCCATTGCATTTGAGGAGGGGTAGTGTAGCCATTAACAAACACACATCAAAGAGATAAATCTTGCCAAATATACAACACACCATACTCAACACAAATGCTAAGAGTGAGGCAAGGTAATAAATGAGCACACTATAAAGGGAAAACAATGTGTCATGGCAAGGGTAGTTTGAAAAGGTACATAAGGGGATTTGCATAGGGGGTGTGTAATATGGAGGTAAAGTCATGGCACTTGTACAAGGATGAATATAAGTTTGAGGTAAGTGCTAATGACATATATACAAGGGCCAAGAAATCATAAGTTGCATTATCTCCATAAACGTCATAAGAGACGTGAAGAGGTTTGGGCTAAGCACTTGAAAAAAAACTACAAAAACAGGCCAAGATGGCTGAAATGTTATGTAAAATAAGGATGGAAAATGGGGGGTGAAGAAATCTCGGATGACGACATGAACCCCGAAAAACATAAAATGAAAGGACAGAATGACGAGGGTTGATACTTACGGGGTGTGCATGTGGGTGAATATGCCAAAAATGTTCATGGAGAGGTTTAGGCACCATACTATGTTGGTGATATAGGGATAAATTATATGGAAAGGAAAACACAAAAGGGACGGAGGAGGGGATCAAGAAAAGGGAATTTTGGTTTACATTAGTCTTTGAATGATTGTGTGTGTGTGTGTGTGTGTGTGTTTAAGGGTCTTTGATTGATTGTGTGTGTGTATGTTTAATGGTTGGTTTGCATGTTTTTATGATGGTTTTAGTTTGTTTTTATTTTCTATATTTTTTATTTTTGTTCTTTTTTTTTTCAATTCAGGTTCCTTTTTGTTAATATGATTATGTGGAGTGCATTATTTTTTTAGTTTCCTTTTTCATTTTAATTTTGTTTTTTGGTGGTTATGTGTGTGAGATTATTATGTGTTGTATGTTTATATGTGTTTGATAGTGCTATGTGGTGTGTTTATGTTTGTATGTTGTTTAATTTTTTTGGCTTCTATTCCCCTTTTTTTTTGTAAATGTTTATGTGTGTATGTATGTGCATGTGTTTGGGTGTGTGTGTTTTTATGTGTTGTTATTTTAAATGTGTTTATGGGTGTGCGAATTTTTTAATATTATTATTTTAAATGCATTATAGGTGTGTAGTTTTTTTAAAATAAATGTCTAGGGGGGTGTGTGTAGTCATTAATAATAATATTATTATTTTAAATGCATTATGGGTGTATGTCTAGTTTTTTTAAAAATGTTTATGTTAGTTTTATTTTGTTTTCTGTTTTTTTAAGTTTATGTTCTTTTGTTTTTTTTGTTTTTTTAAATAGGGTGATGTGTGTATGTATGTGAATGTTTGTGTCTGTGTGCATGTGTGTGTGTTTGTTTGGGTGTGAACAGGGGTAGGTTTACACTAAAATAAGAATTAAGCCTTACGTTTTTGTTTTGTTTATGGTTTTATTTTCTTTGGGTTTTGTGTCGATGGTGATGATGCAAAGCGGCTATGCTGAGGCGGTGGCAGCAAGGCGTGTTTTCTTTGTTTTTTCTCCGTAGTAGGTGGCGACAATGCCTTAGATGGGCCAGCAAGGCGGCCATGAGCGGGCTCTTAGAAGTGGCACTGATTGGGCACGGAAGCGTGTCATTCCTCAAGGTAGGCGGTGGGCCCAGGCTCTGCCTTAAGACTATCTCCACATCACATTTAATGTGCGAGAATGAAGGGATCGATGGTACGGATCTGGGACACGATAAAAGGGGCAATCGTGGCCCTCCACATGGCATTTGGCCTGGGTTTACAAAAAAGGTAAACTCGGGTAGGAGGCGCGTGCATTAAGTGCCGTGTGGCGGGTTTGCGGTGCCACGTGGTTATTGAAAAATACCAACCTTGCCATGTGGATGGTGGGGATCGCGGTTTGAATACTTTGATGAAGGACCGGACAACTGGCAGGATTAACCTCGCCCGCCATACGGAACGATGCATGCACCAACTCATGCCAAATTTGAATTGGCAAATTTGGATTGCTGGGACTAGCACGCAAACGTAAAACTGGGCATGGCGACGGGCCACCTCTGTGTGCAGGGTACGATGGTAGGTTTGTAGGGGGTATACAATGCTTCTCTTATCTCTCTCTCTCTCTCTCTCCTCTGCTCAGCCCATGCGCCACTTTGTAAAGGTAGGGAGTCCAAACCACTATCCAAACAAGCAATCGGGTAATGCTGAGTGAGAATGGGGAGTCAGGAAAGAACGCAGGCCACCATCACTAGGATTTGAATGAGCCTACACACAGCCACTCCCCTTGTGATGATTTCTTATTGTAAAGTATTGGGGATTCAAAACATTGCGATCCTTGTCTTCCTTCTCCTTGTACAGCAGTTGAGGAGAGCTATTTTTTGTTTGTATGAATCCTTAAGTAAGTCTGACGAGGACAAAGATGATGCCTCTAGTGAGACAGCATGGAGATAGATGATCTTTTTGATAATGTAGATGGCATTTGGTCAAAGTTGTTGTGAAGAAGTTTAGTAGTTCACAAATTCTACCAAATGGAGCTTGGAGACTACAAAATCCCAAGAGCTAGATGTGAATGTGGAAATTTTTTTCACAAGGACGAGTGAGCTAGGAGCTATTCCCAATGCTTAAAAACTTATGGAATTAGGAGGAGGAGAAATAGAGTGCTACAAAGATCTCCAAAAATTTGCAAAAGGAACTAGAGGTTTGGCAATTGTCACTTTTGCATCAATCTCTATCACATCCCAATGACTATTAACTTTGACTAGCGGGGTGAAAAACCTATTGAGGATAAAAATCCACTTCCACATTGATAAAAAGTGTTGCAAAATAAATATTAGGAGAGCAGACATGATTAGTGAAGATAGGGATGAAGCCTAGGCCAAGGCCAATCAGGCCAAGTAGTTTTCTAAGGCTAGTGGAGATGCATGATGTGTGTGTGTGTATGTGTGTGTGTGTGTGTGTGTGTGTGTGTGTGTGTGTGTGAGAGAGAGAGAGAGAGAGAGAGAGAGAGAGAGAGAGGTATGTGTGTGTGTGTGTGTGAGAGAGAGAGAGAGAGAGAGAGAGAGAGAGGTGGTACCATCTATTAATGGGGACTAATGCTCCTCTCATGTTTTATGTTCTTTGCATTCCGTGATGAGATTTCCATGGACATTTTCGTATCACTCTAGTGAGAGTTTTTATTTATTCTTTTTAATTTTCTATTCCATGATGAGATATGCCATGGACATTATTATATCACTTTGGTCTCATAGGCCCATTGGGTCTTAGTAGATGAGCAAGTGGTGTTATTTTCTCTTAATGTAGTCTAATCTCATCTCATTGTGTCATCTTTGTTTCTTTGTAACAATACTAACAATGAATCTTTAACCTGATAGTGTCTTGCATGCTTTGTTTTGTATCCATTCCATGTGTTATTGACCATTTAGGATATTTATAATTTATTGACCATTTAGGATATTTATAATTTATCTTTGATCAATGTAGAGAATATGGGATTGCCCTCAATTTAGAGAAGTGTATATTTGGTATAGCCTCAAGGATCCTATTGGTTCATGTAATCTCATGAAGGGATAGCCACTGACCCTACCAAGGTGGAGAAGATTGTTGCCATCATGTCCATTTGAATGTACAAGGAGACGTATGAAGTATGCAAGTCAATTTCCTCATATTTGTAAGGATATTCCCATTAATGCAATAGAATTGAGTGCTCTATTTGGGAAGCTAGCAATCATCTTTTTTTCTTTAAATCAACTTAGAAATGAATCATCACTAACTAAAGGTTTGCAACAATGCCATGTTGTTGAATATAGCTACTATGAGATGTTTAATTTATTGTGACTATCTCAAACCTTAGCTACTATGAGATGTTTAATTTATTGTGACTATCTCAAATCTAAGATATCCACAAGTGTATTCACATAACGTGTCAGCCACAACAAGCATGCAGTCTCTCAAAGCTAGGTTGTCGTCGATAAGTGCATTGGAAACCACACATCCAAACCCCATGGGGTAAGAACTCCCAAACCTTGAAACAAAGGGTTTTGTGCAACCACTCCCTTATGTTATACCGTCACATGAATATGCAAAAAACATGCTTAGGATGGTGTTAAAATGGGAAGGGGGTTGCCACAAACATAGCACCTAGTGGCTCAGATTTAGGTAAAATAAGTCCAATCCACATCTTAAGGATAATGGAGAAAATTTGATGGAACTAGAGATCCCATTCAATATCTAAAAAAGTTGAATCAAGCTTGTGAAGCCATAGGAAGGCTTGACAATCCCACCAAGGTTTGTTTATTATAACTTTACCTTGAAGGCAAAACAAGCTAGTGGTTTAGGTCTCCAAACCCACTTGAAAAGGCTATCTATGAGGTCTTAAGACACCTTCTTTATGGGATTCTCACACAGTGGAGCAATATGGATCCCCATCACACAAATATATAACCTTATGGATCCCCAGTGGAGCCATATGGATCCCCAATGGAGCTATATGGATCCCCATCACACAAATATATCACCTCACCACCATAAGAATGAGAAATAATGCAGGATTAAATTTTTAGAACCAAGTATCTCCACATGAGATGCAATCCCCACAAGAAGTTAGATGACTTCCATCAATCAATTTATGATTGGTCTCAAGAGATAGAGGAGGCTTCATGACCATTACACTACATCTTTGATGAGTGTTTATTGTAAGAAATAGTCCTAGTATAGACAATCTCCAAGGCTGAGATATAGAAGTCATCCACTTGAGCCAAGGGATAGGGGACACATCATCCAAATCCTCATCGTGGCTAATGGTGCCCCACTAACACCAACTAGATATTGTTGGTACTAAGGAAACCTAACACCACAACTTATGCTCTCGGTGCCAAGGCAACCACTAGCCCTATCGCTTATACCAATTTCTCCTTAACAACCAACATAGACTCTAGTTTCCATTAATCAAAATCCCGTATCACGTAGGATTGTACAAATTGCCACCAATGCTATACCCACCTTTGGTGCATATTACCACCTCAATTAGTTCCTCCTAGAACCACACCAATACAATAATTCCTGATGACTTTTTCCAACAAACTTCAAGAGTCCCACAAAACAAGAGAGATATGAGTTATATGAGTAATATAATTCATATGGATATCCAAAACAACCCCAAGTCCATGACTATGTGTCCTAGTTCGAACACCAACGTGTAACAAAAGGAGAGAGACTTTAATAACATATTGCACATGCCAATGTTTCCCATATCATGTTATTGAGTGTCCTCATAGAGCCATCTCACCAAGCACCCCAAATCCAACCTTAAATCCAATGCCAAGAGTGCATTCGAACATGCCTTCAAGGTTTGTCCCAATAGAGTGACAATCACCCTAGTGGCTGAAGTATCAACCACTTTGAGGAGCCTTAAATTGTTAAGCATACTAGGAGGACTTATTCACATAGTTCCCCTGAATGCCATCACAAGACTTCAGATCAAGACGAGGGAAATAGCCAAGAAAAAATACAAGGCATCGCCTAATCTTCAACCTCAAAGCAATAAGTAGCCAAAGAGCCTGAGGCGCAAGCCCCAAAGGCCACAATGGCCTTTGAAAAAGCTAAAGGACTAGAACTAGAGGCCTAAGAGAACAAGATCTCAAAGTGCACATAGAAATACAATGCACAATCAATTGTCAAGGACAATAACATTTTGTGACTACCATTGAAAGTGCTTAAAGTGCTTTGGATGAGAGCACATGGAGCTGCCTCTCCTTGCAAACACAGTGAGTGATCTCTCACCTATATATATTAGCAGGCTCCTCCAATGGTAAGTGTACATCCACATTAGCATCAATGTCATCAACCATGACACTCTCAATTTCCTTGTACCAACTCGCCATCTCATCAAATATCGCATCACGACTACTAAGGACCTATTTTTTGTCATTGGATCGTAACACTTATATGCTTTCCTATCTTGTGCATACCCACCAATGAATACACACTTTTCTGCCTTCGGATCCAATTTCCTTATCTTCTCATTAGGCACATGTACATAAGCCACACAACCAAAAAATTTCAAGTACCCAATGTCAGGTCTATAAACCAATCATCCACATCTCTTGTGTACTCTCATGAATAGCTATTGTAGGTGGCTTATTCAACAAGCTATTACACATGCTTCTGCCCACCAATAGTAATTTAGCATACTCTTCTCATTAAGCATGGCTCGTTCTATCACACTAATAACTCTATTCTTTCTCTTAGCAACTCCATTTCCATGATCTCTCAAGAAATCATCAAATCCACATGAGGTAAACTCAACTCCACCATCTATCCTCAAACATTTGATCCACTATCCATATTGTTTCTTAACATATACTTTTAACTCTTTGAACTTCCCAAATGCTTTAGATTTTTCCCTCGAGTACATCCATTTCATTCTACTATAGTCATCAATGAAGGTGACATACAACCATTTATGGATGGGGTTTGTGAGTGCTGATGGACCCCAAATATCACTATGAATGGTTTCTAAAGGCCTCCTGATCCTTTGACTATTCTGTGGAAATGGAAGTCTTTCTTGCTTTCCCAAATTGACATGTATCACATATATGATTGCTTCCATCATACTTGAACCTTGGGAAACCACCAACAATCCCTTGGTTTGCATAGACTTTAGCTTTTGGATATTCACATGTCCAATCCTCTTATGCCACATATCAATGTCTTGCACAATGCCATGGCTATTTGAAAACATGGCTGATTTTGACTTGAAATTTCGGATATTCACATGTACAATACTCTTATGCCACATATCAATGTCTTGCACAATGCCATGGCTATCTGAAAGCGCGGCTGATTTTAACTACAAAATACCTATAAATAGTCTTCCTTCCTTTTTTCCCTTTCCAATGAGCTTACATCTATTCTTGAAGTCCTTAACAAAACAACCATACTCATTGAGTCTTACTTGTAATCCTTGCTTAACCATTTGACCCATGGATGCAAAGTTCTTAGTGATTGATGGAACATACAATACATTCGACATTGTGTTCACTCTCCCATCATGCATCTTTAATGGCACACTACCAACATGAATGATGCAATGTTGCATATCATCTCCAATAACCACATATCCCTATGTTTATGTGGGAAGCTTTCTATCAAACCATTCACCATAATATGTCATATGATTTGATGCACTAGAGTCCATGTACAACTATCATGACTTCACTACGTGAAGTCATAGTGCCCATCACATGCTTCATTACAAACAAATGATCCCCAAATGATCTTCATTCCCATGACTTTCATTGCTAGAGCCCATGTTGAATATTTCCATCTTGCAAATCATTTTTCTTCTTGAAACATTCCTTCCCCATATGTCCAATCTTACCACAATAGTGACACTCAATGCCACTTCCATACATGTTTCCATCTACCTCTTCCTCTAGAATTTGATCTCCCCCTACCTCAGGAGTATGAGACTCTACCTTCTCATGTACCATACAAAGGGCTGAAAATCCTGTTGTTGTTATGGTGAGCTATCCTACCAACCATGTCCACATGTACGTCCCTTAAATGAGGATCTTCCTCTGCTTCTTATACTTCTTTGTGTATAAAATGCGTGGTCCCTTGCATGCCTACTGCTACTCAATGATGTACCTAATACAAGCTTCAATTCTTCCACAATAAGTAGTGAAATAAGCTCTTAAAATTCTATGGGATCACCACTTCTCATAGTGTTAGAAGTATCAATGATTTGTACTCCTTGCCTAAACCTTTCAATGTAATAGAAACCGAATCATCATCATCCATTGATGTATTAATAGATGCCAATGCATCTACACATGCTTTGATCTCCTGCATATATTCATGCACACTCCTATTGTTTTGTGTTATACTGTGTATCTTTTGTTTTAACTAGATCATCCTTGCCTTTGTGTTTGTGTCGTACATCTTCACCAATGTATCCCATGCATCCTTGGGATTATCTGCATCCTCGATATGACATAACATTCCATTTTTCACATAAAATCTAGAAGTAATGCAACACCTTAATTTCTCTTTCCAACCAATTCCTTTGTGTTATAAGTTGTGCCGGAGTTGCATTACCTATAGTAATCCTTGGCTCTATCTCTTCACTTCTCACCAAATTCCAGAGCCCTTTGTCTTTTAATGAAAAAGCATTCCAAAAATCATTCTCAAACCATGTACATGTCCACATTGCACTCCCATATGCTCATTTTCTCTATACATACACACATAGTTGTATTAGGCATCAAGTAGAAGCCTAAAAATTGTCATGCCAAAATTCTATAAGCTCCAAATTAATCCCCTCTTACAACCTCCTATAAATTAGCTTCTCAAGAGATTTCCAATACCATGTAGTAATAGCAAATGCTTTTACTAATCACAATTCATACATTTAAATTTGTCAAGTTCAACCTACAACATTATGCTTTAACCAAGCTTATAGGCAAACTTCATATACATCAACACTTCAACTAAATGTTGTAGCAGGCATCCCAAATATGCACCCTTATCTTTTTCTGTTCATAACTTGAGCTACAGAACAACAAATCCAATGTTTAAGTAGTCTAAACACATCTACACAAAATAGCTTTCTGTCTATCATGGTATAGTCGGTTTTTGAGCAGCATGGTGAAAGCTATCCCTATTTAGGCGAACTACAATTTTTTCCTCATATGTTTGTAAATTAACACATTTCATTTGGATACATCTCCACTTGCAAACTTCAATGAAAAGCTTCAACTTTGCTTGTTTTGGCTTCCAAATACCTACAATCCATAAGGGAAGGTTTGTTTAACCCACCTCTTAGCCAAGCTCTATGAGTTTCTTCCAATTTTCACTTCAATAATTCTTTATAGGTTCTTCCTTGCTCCAAACAACTTCTTTTTCACCACTCTTTCTCACACTTACAAAACCCTATAGTGGGAGAAAAAGCTCTGATACCATGAAAAGAGAATAGATTAGACCAGAGTAGACACACACAAACCCTAATTGCTCTCATTAATCCATCTCACACAATGTAGAGCTTCATAGCTAGCTTTATTCTCCTTTACCAAAATCAACACATTCTACAACAAGTGATAAGTGCACACATACGTAACATAGTGGATTCTTGCACCTCCAACCATATGACCAGTCACGCTAAGTGGTTTAGAGACATGCAAAAAATAGAAAAACCTGGTTATGTAAAAACAGGTGATGATATTGCACGTCCCGTTGTGTGTGTTAGTAAAGTACCATTATCTATGTAGGATGGCAAAATGAAGTACTTGGCAGATGTACTTCATGTCCCAAATATTACAAAGAACCTGGTTTCTATTGGACAGATGGTTGAGCAAGATCTACAAGTGAGGTTTAATCCTCAAGGATGTTTTGTGGAAGACTTCAAAAATCAGTGTCGCTTGGTTACAAAGAGTAACATAAATGGTGGGATGTTTACTTTGGATGTGAACATGCTTGGAGTAAAGGCGCCCATGTTTGCGCATGGAACATATGTCTTTGTAGATATTGACATATGGCTCAAGCGCATTAGTCATGTGAATATACAACGACTGAAGTCTATGCAAGCCCAAAATATTGTTGCTGCATGTTTACCAAAGTTTAAGGTTGATGGTATGCATAAAGTATGTGAAGCATGTCAGCTTGGTAAGCACGCCAAACATGCTTTCCCACATAAAAAGCATGTCAGTGTAAGGCCATTAGTTGTTATACATTCAGATGTATAGGGACTGACCAAGACTGTAACAATTGCAAGTTGCAGGTATTATGTTACATTCATTGATGACCACAGTAGGAAAGTGTGGGTTTACTTCATGAAGAAGGAGAAAAGTGAGGTGTTTGCTTACTTTCAGAGATTTGAAGCCTTGGTTGAGAAGGAAAAATGCATGTAAATAAAATGCTTGAGATCAGATGGTGGGGGAGAATATTTCTCCAGTGAGTTTAGCGATTTCCTGAGAAAGTAGGGAATCAAGAGACAGTTTACATACAGGTACACTCAACAGAATGGTGTTGCAAAAAGAAAAAATAGGCACATTGTAGGTGGCACATGCCTTGATGGTTGAAAAGAATATGCCACATTATTTTTGGCAGAAATAGAAGCAACTGTTGTGTACATTATGAATAGGACACCCATTGCAACAGTTGTTCATGGTATGATGCCTAAACAAAAGTTTACAGGCAAAAGACTAGATGTGTCTTACTTGAAAGTGTTTGGGTGTATTGCACATGTGCATGTTCCTGATGAAGTGAGAACAAAGTTGGATCCAAAGGTAGAGAAATGAATATTTATTGGTTATGCTATGGAGTAGAAAGATTATAGATGTTATAACCCTACCACTCGTGAGATGCGAGTAAGTAGAGATGTTATCTTTTGTGACGAGATGTTATCTTTTGTGACGAGATGAGTAGTTGGTATGCACCAATAGTGAAGGCACCAGAAGATGTAGATGTAAGAAGTGCTAATGTTGCACCACATGTAGAGCAACAATCATAGGTGCTCAGTAGACTTGGAGAGTCCTCTAGCAGTGGATCCAATGTTAGGCCATGGTTAGGCAGGTTAAGGAGATAGATGCAGGTACACATGTATCACCCAGAGGGAAGGAAAAGGTAGATCGTCCTTTTGTGCATAATCTATCAGCATGTCACTTATATATGGATGGTGACTCTAGCAGCTTTGAGAAGAGCCTTGATAAGGAGCTTGGAATTCCATCTGTGGTTACTCCTAGTGTAAGGAGAAGGAGGGCTATTTTGAGAGGACACTTGGCAAATGATCCAGGTGTACGTAGGTCCACGAGGGTTAGGTACCCTGTTTTGACATGTTAATATTTGATGGACATACAACCCATCATTATGCTTACATGGTTAAACCAATACAAGAATCGGAGCCCACTTGTTTTCAGCAAAGCACTTGGAAATGAAATGGAAAGATGTCATGAATGAGGAGATGGAAGCATTAGATTCAAATGCAACATGGGAGTTAGTGCCTTTGCCTAAAGGAAAAGAAAACAATTGGATGTAAGTAGGTGTATAAAGTCAAGCATAATGCTGATGGTTCAGTGAGAAGTTATAAGGCAATATTGGTGGCCAAAGGCTATATGCACAAACTTATGGCATTGACTATGAAGAGACATTCAGCCCAACTGCACAAGAATAGTAACGGTGAGAGCTGTTCATTGCTATGGCTGCAGCAAAGGGTTTGTCTTTACATCAAATGGATGTAAAGAATGCCTTCTTGCATGGTGATTTGCAACAAAAAGAAGTTTACATAATGCAGCCGTGAGGTTATGAGAGTGATGCACACCCAGATTTTATGTGAAGGCTACACAAAGCCTTGTATGGCTTGAAGAAGGCACCTAGATCATGGTCAAACAAGATCGGGGAGTATCTTGTTACCATTGGATTTCAGATATCCAAATGCAGATTTTTCACTTTATGTAAAAAAGACATAGAGGGATCATGCTATTAATCATCTATATGGATGACTTGATTATCACTGGTGATAGTGACATTGACATACAAGATGTCAGGAGGCTTTTGAAGAAAAAGTTTAAGATAAAGGATTTGGGTGAGCTGCGATAGTTTTTGGGCATAAAGGTGGTAAGATCACCTCATGGCATTTTGTTATTGTTTGCAGGAGGCAATATGTCTTGGACATGTTGTCCAAGCATGTTATGATAGGTTGTAAGCCTATTTCGGTGCCATTGGAGTAGAACACAAAGCTTTTCATAGATACATGTGAGCTTTTGAAGGACCCCACTACATACAAGTGCATAGTGGGTTCACACTATCATGATCGACCACTTTGTATGTTGTTGTAGGAGAGTACTTTCCCTTTATGTATGTACTCTTATCTTTTAGTTATATGGTCATAGAGAAGAGAATAAAAAAGAAAAAAATTCAACCATCCACATCTCTCTTGTGTCTTGCACTCTCGTGTGTGTGTGTGTGTGTGTGTCTTTGCCTGTAAGGAACTCAAGCTCTCTCTCTCCCCCACATTCTCTTTAATAGCGACTGCTAAGTCTCTCTATGAGAGCATCATTACCTACATTGGATGTCCATTTGAGCTAGTGAGTGATCAAGGTAAGCATTTCATCAACAATGTTATCAAAAATCTTACTAGCACATTCATGATTTCACACTACAATTCAACACCATATTACCCACAAGAAAATGGCCAAGCAGAGAGCACCAATAAGGTTCTTATTTCAATATTGACAAAGATGAGGCTCGATGTACTAGCTTGGAGTCTAAGATCATAGTAGCTTTATGGGCCTATCACACATCATACAAAGTTGCAATAGGTTGCACATCCTTTAAGATGGTGTGTGGACTTAAGGCAGTAATGTCTTGGAAGTTCATGATCCCTAGATTAAGGGTAGCTATAATTAAAAAGCTTGATGGTAATGAATTGGTTGACCTGCTGTTTGCTTCAGAACAACTTATAGAGGAAAGACAAATTACAGTGCAAAACATGTTGACAAAGAAGGATCGTAAAAACAAGTGGTTTGACCAAAATCTCAAGGATAAGGAGATTGAGGTAGGAGATATTTTTCTTATGTATGGGGTCCATGGTGAAAAGAAAAAAGCCAATATTCTGGAAAGGGACCATTTAGGGTTTGTGAAGTTACACCACAAGATACTATATGTGTTAAGACTCAAAAAAAAGTTAAGACTATTAGTTTTCTTAATGGTAGTAAGTTTAAGAAATACTATGGATCTCTTACCAAAGAATCCTTAAGTGCCTCTCATGAAAAACAAGCCACCAAGGAAAGGGTCGTTCTCAAAAGAAGATCCAAGCCCAAGAGGAGTGTAAGCTTCCTCCCCATCCTCTCAAGATATCCAGCATCTTCCCCTGTAATCAAATCCCTCTTCAGAAATATAAAAGATCTTGTTTCTACCTGTTTTGGCCTAGAGAGAGAAAATCTTCTAGAGAAATGTTATTCAAATTTTGAATATTTTTGGATGGAAAAATATCTCTTCTTATTAAAATAAGTTCCCCCGAAACAAAAGTTCAAAAATATTTTCAGAAGGTGCATTAGAAATCAAGTATAATCTGTTCAAGAGGCCTTATCCTAGGAACCCAATTTTTTTGAAAATTTTAAACTAAGGTTTTGAGGGACCAATCAGATTCATCCAAATGTGTGGAGAAGATAAATAGAAGAAATAAATAAAATCCGCCCAAAAATGAGTAAATACTCACATAAGATGAAGAGTTGACTAAGGACCAAAGGAAATACTGAAAAAATGGATTTTTGACACCTCACAATGGGAATTCCCCCCTCATGAAGGAGGCACCTATTTCACATGTGTGGTGGAGTTTTAAATTATCAAAAATTGAGATATTTCATCTCTCCTCTCTCTTAATTCAAGTCTAGTTCCAAAAAGTAAGCTAAACTGACCTAAAAATGGTCAAAAATTGACATTCTATCCATAGAAAAATGCATAATAGAAATATATTTATTCTAAAAGTGTTATTTCCATTAGATTTAAATTCTATGCATAGAAAGATGCATATTGGTTTTTTTTATATAAAAAGAGTGATTTCCATTAGATATAAATTCTATGCATGGAAAGATACATATAGGTTATTTTTATTACAAAAGTGTTACTTTCATCATTATTGATTTATGATGCATAAAAGAATTTTTTTATTATAAACGTGTTACTTTTATCATTATTTATTTTTATGCATAAAAGAATTTTTTATTATAAAAGTGTTACTTTCATCAATATTGATTTTTATGCATAAATAGATGCATAAAAGAATATTTCTTTATTATAAAAGTGTTACTTTCATAAAAATAGATTTTATGCATAAATAGATGCATAAAAGAATATTTTTTTTATAAAAGTGTTACTTTCATCATTATTGATTTTTATGCATAAAAGATTTTTTTTATTATAAAAGTGTTACTTTCATCAAAATGGATTTATATGTATAAATAGATGCATACAGAATTTTTTTATCAAAATAAGAGTTCTCTTTAATCCTTGTTTAAATCCTATGAATATGGGTAAATGAATTAAGTAAATACTCTGTGAAAGAAAATTTTACCGTTTCATATTCTCTAGGATGGTAATGAGAAAATTCAGAAAAACTATCGAAGTCGGAATTTTAGATAAATGACTAATTTATTCCTCATAGGAATTCGTGTTTAGTTTTGAATTCAGTAAAGTAGTAATTGAATTATTACCTTTGAGAAAGATAGATCAGGGAGAATCTTTCTAGACTCAAACCCTGAATCAGACTATAACCAAGACATAACTCCTTCGTCAGTTTCAAGAATAGACGATGTGACCAGTTCAGTAATCTACACTCAAATCACCCACCGAATCTGAATCTAAGTTGAGACCTTTGATTTTGATCTGAGGATCAAGATTACAGAATTCGAGGAATTCCGCTTGGGAATCCAGACCTATGATCTAGAAGTCTTGGGATACGGAATTAAGATATACTCATTGTATTCAAAAGAAAATCAAAACTGAAAACTTGCATAGAAACCCTGTTTTCTTAAAGGATTGTCTTACGCAGGAGGGAGCATTTGGTATATGTGTGTTTTAAGGGAAGTTTGGTTGCAACAGCTGGCGGGGAGTGTTCAAAGGACAGCTCACGCGGCAAAAACCTGCCCAGGTCTTGACCAGCCTGGGTATGGTGGTGTAAAATGGTGTGCTTCCGGTACGATGGTGGGCGAGGGCCAACAAGCGGTCCCTGAGTGAAGTGCCAAGACACCTAAGGAGGATCTTGGAGGGTTCTGACCAGGAGATGCACGGGCTCGCGGTGCCAAGGACACCCATGCATATGTCGTGGAAGATATATATGTATGATGACGAGAAACTTATTGTAATCTGTTACTGGATCTCGTTGTTGCTAACCTGCTGGTCTCAACGGAGAGTCCATAGTGATACTGTTTTGTGAGAAACAAGGATTGAATGGAAATTTTGAGTTGTGACATCTGTACCTAGTAATTGTTTGTCAATGGATTGTTTTATAAATTAAAGTTTAAAGAGGAGTGTGTGAGTATCTATATTCTAAAGCAAAAGTTAAGAAAGGCTTTCAATTATGGGTGGGTGAGTACTTGTTTGGTTCTACTATTCCAGTTGGGCGGTGGCTAACCCATCGACCGGATGGGGTTAGGCTGGAATCGGTAGAAATTTAATAATAAAATTGATTAATAAGATTACGCTTAGAACTCGAATAGTTAAATAATAACCTGAAGACTTCTCAAATGAATAGATCAACGGCTGTGCCTAATTCAATTAGGAAAAAAGCGTTGATTCCTTCAAGCTAACTCTGTTATAGTTTTCCTTCTATCCGGTTTATTCAGATGAAGGTTAGTTCAGTCTTGACCTCATTAGAAAAATTAGTCCCCGCTTTCCAAGCATGGGAAATTTTCCCGGTTTCGATTTTCGGAATGACCATTAGCTTAGTCTCGTGCCAGGACATTCGAGGGCAAGGCCCCGCGAGTGAGAAACCCTGCCTCCTGCGCAAGAGGGAACTACTTCCGCTCCTGCTACCATCCAGGAATCCGGTGCGCAGAGGGGGTAGTGGGATCTCACAGTTGGTATCAGAGCTCTGTTGTAAATTTACGTAACAGCAACATAAATTGCTTAAATTTTTAAAGTAAATCTGGGAAATAATGTTTTGGCTTGTTAATATTATGTTGAAGGAACTTCAAAAATTAAAAACTCATAAATTGAATTGGAATTTATAGATGGATACCCCGAATCTATCTGGCATTCCTAAACTCTCCCAGAGTCAGGATATGATAGCCTTTGTATTTGAGCACCTCATCAACTCTGCTATGACCCGAGTAAGCAAAGTGAGACTCGCGCGTCATTTTGAGAGTCTTTACTTTCCTGATCCTCTTGAGAGAGACGTCGATATATGTGGTTCTGTGGAGGACGATGTATTAATGTCAGTACCAATCAGCGTCAAAGGCTCGGGCCAAATATTTCCTTAGCCATGATTCTGATATGTACAACTCTTTGATCATTCACCCAGGAACTTGAGAACTTTATGCCGAGTTTTTAGGCTTCTTAGCCGCTTTATCCCTAGAGATAAAATTACAGCACCTATTTTTGTAATGAATCGTGTGTACCATGGCATGTCTCCTTCGCAATTTTGCTTCTTTGTGCGTATACGATTGAGACAGTGATTTTGGGGAGCCGTGATGCTCTATGTATATATCGAAAACTTTTGATAATAAATGATGTTTTGCAAAAAAATTCCAAATTGTTTTCATGATTGTGAATATGGTTAATCTTGTTTCATGAAGTATGATGAAATAATTATCTATTTAAAGAATAAATCGTAAAAAATTAAATAATCATAAATCTGTTGTCAAAGTTAAGTTGACAAAAATCTCGCTTTGTCAGAATCATGAAGCGCGTGGCCTATCTAAGCCAACTGGATTCTCTAACCGATGACGAAGAGTTAGATTCGGATGTTCAAAAAGCCCTGCACAGATCCCAGCCAGCCTGATCCCTTCAAAGGTGAAGGGGAACAATTAGGTGAAGTAGTGGAAAAGTGGATTGAGGCAATGGAGGAATACTTTGATGTAACTGGCTACAATGAGAGAAGCAAGATGGCTCTTTCCAGGTTAAAGATCGTAGAAACGGCCAGGGTCGCTTGGAGGAATCACTGCGAGACTAACCGTCTCAACCGGAATACCCAGACCTGGACCGATCTTAAAGCTTACCTCAGAAAGAGGTTTTGTCCTCCGGGCTTAAAATGAATGAGTTCTTGGAACTAAAGTAGGATAGCCGGACAATTGAAGAGTACCGTCAAGCTTTTGTCCTTCTCCTCAAATATTCCCCGCAATTGGATGAAGAGAGCAGTTGATGGCCAGGTTCATTCGAGGAATGAACGAGCCATTGGACACCTTAGTAAAGAATGCCAAACCTGTCTCAATGGCCGAAGCAGTAAGAATGGCAAAGGACTTTGCCAAAGCCTTTGTTGTTAAGGTCCGGCCAAAGCCTGCACCCTCTAACTTTAAAAGATTCCAAACCCCGGGAAGTACTTCGAACTTTCGTCCCCCAAAGAGGCAGCAAGGCCCAAATCAGAATCAGGATGCGGGAAGATTCAGAAGTGAAGAAAGACCCTTCCCCCAGAACACTTTCCAGGAGCCCCACCTATTTCAAGGATTCAGAGGGATGATCTCAGAAGTGAGAACCGGTGTTTTGGATGCCAGGGTTTTGATCACCAACTGAAAGACTGCCGACTCCTGCCATGTCAAGGGGACAGGGAAGTCAAGGATCGAAAGTGCAAAGACCAACCCCTTCTTATCAGTCAAATCAGGGTCCATCTCGCCCAAATCAGGGAAATCCCAGGAGAACTCCAACAGCTTAGCCATCTGCACCTCAGAACTCCTTCCCCGAACTGGGGCAACCAAAGAGAAAGAGTTCCGCCCTCAGACTGCAGTAGCCAAAGCAGTCACAATTGCAGAAGTAGTGGAAGAGGAAAGAGGACAGATTTATGCTGCAATTGAAAACCAAGGGCCAAACCGTCAATTATCTGCCGTCATCCATACTCCAGCTGAGTATCAGGGTAAGCCTTTTAAACTTTTGATTGATTCACGCAGTACTCATTCTCCGTCATCCATACTCCAGCTGAGTATCAAGGTAAGCCTTTTAAACTTTTGATTGATTCAGGCAGTACTCATTCTTTCATTTCCCCTGGACGCTTGCGTAAGCTAGTCTTAGATCAGAAATCAGGGAAACCTATGCAAGTTGAATTGGCAAGTGGGAAGATTCTTTTCACTCACCTTGAGACAGATCGTATTCAGTTCAATCTAGATGGGAATTTAACTGACTGTCAGTTCAGAGTTATACCTTTGGGAGTTTTCGACGGGATCCTTGGAATGGATTGGCTCCACAAAAATCAAGCTGACATTCACTGTCATAATGGAACTATTTCCTTCTATGACCTTCACGGAAACAAAGTTCAAGGAACTGGAATTTCAGGATCCCCAAGCCTGCAGTTAGTAAAAGCTTCTAAGTTAATAAAAGGACTTAGAAAAAAGATTCCCAGTAGAGTTCTTGAGATTCTAAGGAAGCACCAACTCTTTGCAAAAAAGAGCAAATGCACTTTCTCTGCTGACCATATTGAATACTTGGGCTTGCTGGTATCAAAAGATGGAATTTCTCCAAATTCTGCAAAAGTCCAAGCAGTCATAGATTGGCCTGAACCAAAGACAGTGAAAGAAGTCAGAGGATTCTTGGGATTGACTGGTTGGTATAGAATTTTTATACCAAAGTATGCTCTCATAGCTTCCCCCCTGACAAATCTTCTCAAGAAGAATATTTCGTTTCAATGGTCTGCCAGGTGCCAGGTGCCAGAGTGCTTTTGATAAGCTGAAGACCGCCTTGGTAACCAATCCCGTTCTAAAGCTGCCAGATTTCTCTCTACCCTTTGAGGTAGTAATTGATGCGAGTGGTTTTGCCCTGGGAGGTGCACTTATGCAAGAAGGTCATGCAGTGGCCTATGAATCTCGAAAACTCAGAACGCATGAGGAATTATGCTGTCCACGACCTGGAACTACTTTCAGTAGTTTATGCCATGAAGTTGTGGAGACATTACCTACTGGGTCTAAGATTCACTTTGCTGAGACAGATCATCAGAGCTTAAAGTGTATCTTCACTCAGAAGGATCTCAACATGCGCCAAAGAAGGTGGATGTAGACCCTGCAAAAATTTGATTTTGAAATACCACACCCAGGCAAAGAATATGTGGTAGCAGATGCCCTCATCAGCAGAAAAGTCTCCTTGCTTGCAATTACTGTAGTGTCAAATCCTTTGGTTATTGAAGCAAGAGAGAAGATCATGCAGGATAGATTCTTTGGCCCTATTGCTACCCTACTTATGCAGGAAAGCAAAACTCCACAGGAGTTGAACCAAGTTCAAGGATACAGCCTCGATGATGGAATTATGTATTATAATCACAAGCTATGCATTCCCAATGATGAGGGAACTAAGTGTCAAATTCTGAATGAAGCCCATGACAGCCTTATTGCAGGACATCCAAGTTTCATCAAAACCTACATGTCTGTGAAGAAAAGCTTCTTTTGGCCTGGTCTAAAAAAGGATGTACTTAATCATGTACGTCAATGTCTGACGTGACAGAAAGTCAAGGCCGAAAGAGTAAAAATGCCTAGGAAGTTATATCCATTAGACATCCCCCAGATGAAGTGGGAATGCATCAGTATGGATTTTATTACTGGATTACCTTCAGTGCAATCAGGTTACAACTCCATCTTCGTGTGGTAGTTGATAGAAGACTAACCAAAGTTGCCCATCTGATTCCACTAAAAGAAACCTACACTGCAGTGGATGTGGCCAAAGTGTTCCTCAAAGAAGTCTTCAGATTGCATGGCCTACCCAAAAGAATAGTAAGTGATCGAGATCCCAAATTCACGTCAAGATTCTGGACTGCATTTTTTAAAGCAGTAGGAACTTTCTTGGATCTCGCACAGCTTACCACCCTGAGACCGATGGTCAATAGAAAGGGTTAACCAAGTAATCGAAGATATACTTCGGTCATGATGTGGCAGGGAACCCAAGAAGTGGCTAAGCTATTTGCACCTAGTCGAGTTCGCCTACAATGCTTCTTATCACTGAAGTATTGGGATGAGCCCTTTCAAAGCTCTGTATGGACAAGATTTCTTAACTCCATTAACTTGGTCCGACCCATTGATTAGGGCCGAGATGTCCACACAAATTCTTGGAAGTGAAGGAAGACCCTTCCCCTAGAACACTTTCTCAAGAGCCCCACCTATTTCAAGGATTTAGAGGGATGAGCTCAGAAGTTAGAACCGGTGTTTTGGATGCCAGGGTTTTGGTCACCAATTGAAAGACTGCCCAACTGCTGCCATGTCAAGGGGACAGGGAAGTCAAGGACCGAGAGTGCAAAGACCAACCCCTTCCTATCAGTCACCATCTTGCCCAAATCAGGAAAATCCTAGGAGAACTCCAGCAGCTCAGCCATCTGCCTCTGTCCAAAGTAGCCTCAGAACTCCTTCCCAGAACTAGGGTAACCAAAGAGAAAGAGTTCCACCTCAGATTGCAGTAGCCAGAGCAGTCACAATTGCAGAAGTAGTGGAAGAGGAAAGAGGACAAATTTATGCTGCAATTGAAAACCAAGGGCCAAACCATCAATTCTCCATCATCCATACACCAGCTGAGTATCAGGGTAAGCCTTTTAAACTTTTGATTGATTCAGGCAACACTCATTCTTTCATTTCCCCTAGATGCTTGCATAAGCTAGTCTTAGACCAAAAATCAGGGAAACCTATGCAAGTTGAATTGGCAAGTGGGAAGATTCTTTTCACTCACCTTGAGACAAATCGTATTCAGTTCAATCTAGATGGGAATTTAACTGACTGTCAGTTCAGAGTTATACCTTTGGGAGTTTTCGACGGGATCCTTGGAATGGATTGGCTCCACAAAAATCAAGCTGACATTCACTGTCATAATAGAACCATTTCCTTCTGTGACCTTCACGGAAACAAAGTTCAAGGAACCGAAATTTTAGGATCCCCAAGCCTGCAATTAGTAAAAGCTTCTAAGTTACTAAAAGGACTTAGAAAGAAGCAACGCATTTATCTTGTCAAAATGAATTCGGTAGACTCAAAGTTAAAAGCTAAAGAACCTGAATGGTTAAGTGATTATGCTGATTTATTCCCAGCAGAGCTAACAGAGATGCCTCCAATTCGATCTCAGACAATTGAAGAGTACCATCCAGCTTTTGCCCTTCTCCTCAAATATTCCCTGCAATTGGATGAAGAGAGCAGCTGATGGCCAGGTTCATTCGAGGAATGAACCAGCCATTGAACACCTTAGTAAGAATGCCAAACCTATCTCAATGGCCGAAGAAGTAAGAATGGCAAAGGACTTTGCCAAAGCCTTTGTTGTTAAGGTCCCGCCAAAGCCTGCACCCTCTAACTTTAAAAGATTCCAAACCCCGAGAAGTACTTCAAACTTTCCTCCCCCGAAGAGGCAACAAGGCCCAAATCAGAATCAAGATGCGGGAAGATTCAGAAGTGAAGGAAGACCCTTCCCCCCAGAACACTTTCTCAGGAGGTCCACCTATTTCAAGGATTCAGAGGGATGAGGTCAGAAGTGAGAACCGGTGTTTTGGATGCCAGGTTTTGGTCACCAACTGAAAGACTGCCCGACTCCTGCCATGTCAAGGGGACAGGGAAGTCAAGGACCGAGAGTGCAAAGACCAACCCCTTCCTATTAGTCAAATCAGGGTCCATCTCGCCCAAATCAGGGAAATCCCAGGAGAACTCTAGCTCAGCCATCTGCCTTTGTCTAGAGTAGCCTCAGAACTCCTTCCCATAACTGGGGCAACCAAAGAGAAAGAGTTCCACCTCAGACTGCAGCAGCCAGAGCAGTCACAATTGCAAAAGTAGTGGAAGAGGAAAGAGGACAGATTTATGCTACAATTGAAAACCAATGGACAAACCGTCAATTCTCCGTCATCTATACTCCAGCTGAGTATCAGGGTAAGCCTTTTAAACTTTTGATTCAGGCAGTACTCATTCTTTCATTTCCCCTAGATGCTTGTGTAAGCTAGTCTTAGATCAAAAATCAGGGAAACCTATGCAAGTTGAATTGGCAAGTGGGAAGATTCTTTTCACTCACCTTGAGACAGATCGTATTCAGTTCAATCTAGATGGAAATTAAACTAACTGTCAGTTCAGAGTTATACCTTTGGGAGCTTTCGAGACGGGATCCTTGGAATGGATTGGCTCCACAAAAATCAAGCCGACATTCACTATCATAATGGAACCATTTCCTTCTATAACCTTCACGGAAACAAAGTTCAAGGAGCCAGAATTTTAGGATCCCCAAGCTTGCAGTTAGTAAAAGCTTCTAAGTTACTAAAAGGACTTAGAAAGAAGCGACGCATTTATCTTATCAAAATGAATCCGGTAGACTCAAAGTTAAAAGCTAAAGAACCTGAATGGTTAAGTGATTATGATGATTTATTCCCAGCAGACAGCAGAGCTAACAGAGATGCCTCCAATTCGGGAAGTAGATCATGTGATAGAATTGACCCCCAGAGCTCAGCCCACCAGTAGCCTTGCGCACGTACAAAATGCCAGTTCCTGAAGCCACAAGGAACAGCTTAGATAGCTGTTGGAACAAGGGTTTGTAAGACCCAGTGTTTTACCTTGGGGTGCGTCGGTTCTCTTTTAGAAAAAGAAAGATGGAATGCTAAGACTCTTTGTGGACTAGAGAGGTCTCAATCAGCCTGCTGTCTGACAGTTAAGAATAAGTATCCTATCCCCAGAATTGATGAGCTTCTGGACAGGCTAAGTGGAGCCCATATCTTCATAAAGATAGATCTCAAATCAGGATATTATCAGATCAGGATTAATGAGCAAGATATCCCAAAGACAGTCATCAATACTCAGTATGGGCATTATGAATTCACTGTCATCAATACTCAGTATGGGCATTATGAATTCACTGTCATGCCATTTGGATTGACAAATGCCCCAGCTACATTCAATCGCTTAATGCAGGACATTCTCAGAGAATACTTGGATGATTTTGTTCTTGTTTTCTTTGATGATATTCTGATTTACTCAAAGAATGCAGCCAACCATGAAGCTCATGTCAGAAAAGTTCTTGAGATTCTAAGGAAGCACCAACTCTTTGCAAAAAAGAGCAAATGCACTTTCTCTGCCGACGACCATGTTGAATACTTGGGCTTTCTGGTATCAAAAGATGGAATTTCTCCAGATTTCGCAAAAGTTCAAGCAGTCATAGATTGGCCTGAACCAAAGACAGTGAAAGAAGTCAGAGGATTCTTGGGATTGGTTGCTTGATACAGAATTTTTATACCAAAGTATGCTCTCATAGCTTTCCCCCTAACAAATCTTCTCAAGAAGAATATTTTGTTTCAATGGTCTGCCAGGTACCAGAGTGCTTTTGATAGACTGCCTTGGTAACCAATCCCGTTCTAAAGCTGCCAGATTTCTCTCTACCCTTTGAGGTAGTATAACTGATGCCAGTGGTTTTGCCCTGGGAGGTGTACTTATGCAAGAAGATCATGCAGTGGCCTATGAATCCTGAAAACTCAGAACACGTGAGAGGAATTATCATGTCCATGGCCTGGAACTACTTGCAGTAGTTTATGCCATGAAATTGTGGAGACATTACCTATTGGGTCAAAGATTCACTTTGCTGAGACAGATCATCAGAGCTTAAAGTGTATCTTCACTCAGAAGGATCTCAACATGCGCCAAAAAAGGTGGATGTAGACCCTGCAGGAATTTGATTTTGAAATCAAGTACCGCCCAGGCAAAGAATATGTGGTAGCAGATGCCCTCATCAACAGAAAAGTCTCCTTGCTTGCAATTACTGTAGTGTCAAATCCTTTGGTTATTGAAGCAAGAGAGAAGATCATGCAGGATAGATTCTTTGGCCCTATTGCTACCCTACTTATGCAGGAAAGCAAAACTCCATAGGAGTTGAACCAAGTTCAAGGGTACAGCCTCGATGATAGAATTATGTATTATAATCGCAAGCTATGCATTCCCAATGATGAGGGAACTAAGCGTCAAATTATGAATGAAGCCCATGACAGCCTTATTTGCAGGACATCCAGGTTTCATCAAAACCTACATGTCTGTGAAGAAAAGCTTCTTTTGGCCTAGTCTAAAAAAGGATGTACTTAATCATGTACGTCAATGTCTGACCTGTCAGAAAGTCAAGGCGGCCGAAAGAGTAAAAATGCCTGGGAAGTTACATCCATTAGACATCCCCCAGATGAAGTGGGAATGCATCAGTATGGATTTTATTACTGGATTACCTTCAGTGCAATCAGGTTACAACTCCATCTTCGTGGTAGTTGATAGACTAACCAAAGTTGCCCATCTGATTCCAATAAAAGAAACCTACACTGCAGTGATGTGGCCAGAGTGTTCCTCAAAGAAGTCTTCAGATTGCATGGCCTACCCAGAAGAATAGTAAGTGATCGAGATTCCAAATTCACGTCAAGATTTTGGACTGCATTTTTTGAAGCAGTAGGAACTTTCTTGGATCTTAGCACAGCTTACCACCCTGAGACCGATGGTCGAATAGAAAGGGTAAACCAAGTAATCGAAGATATACTTCGGTCATGCTGTGTGGTGGCAGGGAACCCAAGAAGTGGCTAAGCTATCTGCACCTAGTCGAGTTCGCCTACAATGCTTCTTATCACCAAAGTATTGGGATGAGTCCTTTCAAAGCTCTGTATGGACAAGATTGCTTAACTCCATTAACTTGGTCCGACCCATTGATTGGGGTCGAGATGTCCAGACAGATGCTTGACGACATGGAGCAGCAGATGCAGGCAATTCGCAAAGATATAAAAGCTACGTAAGATAGACAGAAGTAGTATGCAGATAAGAAGAGGACAGACAGAGAATTGGAAGAAGTAGATATGGTCTTCATTCGAGTACGCCCCAAAAGAAGTTCTCTATCTCTTGGGAAGTACAAGGAGTTATCCCCCAGATATTGTGGGCCATATCTGATTACAAAGAAAGTAGGTGACTTAGCCTACGAGCTTCTTTTGCCTCCTCATCTCAAAGTACATAATGTATTTCATGACAGTCTTCTTAAAAAGTATGTACCAAGCCCGAATCATGTGCTTGATGATGAAATCTTAACTTCTTCAACCCAAGGGCAGATGGAACTCCAACCTGAAGAAATCCTTGATGTTCGAGAAAAGATTCTCAGGAACAGAATTCTGAGAGAATTATTGGTAAAATGAAAGTTCTATCCTTTTGAAGATGCCACCTAGGAGAAAGAAGCCGAACTATTGCAGGATTACCCCCAGTTTGCGAGATGAGGACATCTCGCGTTTTTCAAGTGGGAGAGAATGCAAGATTCCTCCCCAGCCTCTCAAGATGCCCAGCATCTTCCCCTATAATCAAATCCCTCTTCAGAAATATAAAAGATCTTGTTTCTACCTGTTTTAGCCTAGAGAGAGAAAATGTTCTAGAGAGAGGTTATTCATATTTTGAATATTTTTGGATGGAAAAATATCTCTTCTTATTAAAATAAGTTCCCCCGAAACAAAAGTTCAAAAAGAAGGTGTATTAGAAATCAAGTATAATCAAGAGGCCTTATCCTAGGGGTCCAAATTTTCTGAAAATTTTAAATTAAGGTTTTGAGGGGGCAATCAGATTCATCCAAATGTGTGGAGAAGATAAATAGAAGAAATAAAGAAAACCCTCCCAAAAATGAGTAAATACTCACATAAGATGAAGAGTTGACTAAGGACCAAAGTAAATACTAAAAAAATGGATTTTTGACACCTCACAATGGGAATTCCCCCCTCATGAAGGAGGCGCCTATGTCACATGTGTGGTGGAGTTGTAAATTATCAAAAATTCCTCTCACCCAATTCAAGTCTAGTTCCAAAAAGTAAGCTAAACTGACATAAAAATGGTCAAAAATTGACCAAACTGATCTGGAAAATTCTAGAATCAGTTTGCTTGGTTAGAAGCTCACTTTTTCCTATAAATAGAATCCTCCCCCTTTGTTGAAGCTTAATAGTGTTTTATGCACTGTTACTCTACTTCTCCCAAGATCCAAGAACTGTGAATTTCTTAATAATTCACTAGTTTTTGAAATTTCCCTCTTCTAAAGAATTGGTGGCCACTCTTGTTGCAAACAAGAGTAGATCCCTCAAACCATCAAGCCAAAGGAAAGCTCCCAGAATTCATGTAAGTTAGAAATCTTAAACTTTTTTTTTACTCTTTTAATGGTTTTCTAATTTTTGTTTTGTTTGAAATGATAAATCGATGCTATGCCTTGTTGGAAGGCTTTCACCCTCTCTCATTCTTAAAATCAACCCTTCTTTATCCTAGTTAAGTAATCTAATAGTTGGAATTAAACTTTTCATATTATTTCTTTTTTAAAAGTGAAAATTGAGTAGTTTAGAGTGCTTAAAACCATTTGGGGATAATTTTTAAGTAATTTTAAGATAGGAAAATTTGAAAAATGGTCAGCCATACAAAGGAGGTTATGGCAAAATTTTTGAAAAATTTGTCAAATAAGTTTCATCTTTTATTATTCTAAAAGAATAATCCCTATCGTTTGTGTATTCTAAAAGTGTCTTTTTCTTTCTATGCATAGAAAAATGCATAGTAGAAATATATTTATTCTAAAAGTGTTATTTCCATTAGACTTAAATTCTATGCATACAAAGATGCATATTGGCTATTTTGTTTATTATAAAAGAGTGATTTTCATTAGATATGAATTCCATGCATGGAAAGATGCATATTGGTTATTTTTATTACAAAAGTTTTACTTTTATTATTATTGATTTTTATGCATAAAAGAATTTTTTTATTATAAAAGTGTTACTTTCATCATTGTTTATTTTTATGCATAAATAGATGTATAAAAGAATTTTTTTTAATATAAAGGTTTTACTTTCATTAAAATGGATTTTTATGCATAAAATGATGCATAAAAAAATTTTTTTTATTATAAAAGTGTTACTTTCAACATTATTGATTTTTATGCATAAAATGATGCATAAAAGATTTTTTTTATTTATTAAAGTGTTACTTTCATCATTATTGATTTTTATGCATTAAATGATGCATAAAAGAATTTTTTTATTATAAAAGTGTTACTTTCATCATTATTGATTTTTATGCATAAAAGAATTTTTTTATTATAAAAGTGTTACTTTCATCAATATTGATTTTTATGCATAAATAGATGCATAAAAGAATATTTTTTTAATTATAAAAGTGTTACTTTCATCAAAATAAATTTTTATGCATAAAAGAATATTTTTTATTATAAAAGTGTTACTTTCATCATTATTGATTTTTATGCATAAAAGAATTTTTTTATTATAAAAGTGTTACTTTCATCATTATTGATTTTTATGCATAAAATGATGCATAAAAGCATTTTTTATTATAAAAGTGTTACTTTCATCAATATTGATTTTTATGCATAAATAGATGCATAAAAGAATATTTTTTTACTATAAAAGAGTTACTTTTATCAAAATGGATTTTTATGCATAATAGAATATTTTTTTATTATAAAAGTGTTACTTTCATCATTATTGATTTTTATGCATAAAAGATTTTTTTAATTATAAAAGTGTTACTTTCATCATTATTGATTTTTATGCATAAAATGATGCATAAAAGAATTTTTTTATTATAAAAGTGTTACTTTCATCATTATTGATTTTTATGCATAAAATGATGCATAAAAGAATTTTTTTATTATAAAAGTGTTATTTTCATCATTATTGATTTTTATGCATAAAATGATGCATAAAAGAATTTTTTTATTATAAAAGTGTTACTTTCATCAAAATGGATTTTTATGCATAAATAGATGCATACATAATTTTTATATCAAAATAAGAGTTCTCTTTAATCCTTGTTTAAATCCCATGAATATGGGTAAATGAATTAAGTAAATACTCTGTGAAAGAAAATTTTACCGTTTCATATTCTCTAGGATGATAATGAGAAAATTCAGAAAAACTATTGAAGTCGGAATTTTAGATAAAGGAATTCGTGTTTAGTTTTGAATTCAGTAAAGTAGTAATTGAATTATTACCTTCGAGAAAGATAGATCAGGGAGAACCTTTCCAGACTCAAATCACCCTGAATCAGACTATGACCAAGACATAACTCCTTCGTCGGTTTCAAGAATAGACGATGTGACCAGTTCAGTAATCTACACTCAAATCACCCACCGAATCTGAATCGAAGTTGAGACCTTTGATTTTGATATGAGGATCAAGATTATAGAATTCGAGGAGTTTTTCTTGGGAATCCATGTTGGATAAATGTAATCCCAACTCCTTAGTCCAATTTAATGTGTGGTGGATAGGCTAGTGGTGGTCAGTGGTGGTGGTTGGTGTAAAGCTTACAAATGGTTGGTGAATATGGTTCATACAACTCATGCAACTAAAAATAGGGTAGAGGAGTCTCTAAATAAGATACAAGTCGTGATCAAGTGATTATGTAAGTTTGGTTCATGCCTAATCATAATTAGTGTCTTCTTGTGTTAATCTCAAAGCAATTTTCTGCCTATACCAGTTTTTGTCCCTCATATTCATGATGTTTTGTACAAGCTTTGATCCACCTTGAGTATGTCTTGATCAATCTTCATAGTTGAATTATCATATCCAACATTTGGTATCAGAGCATGACCCAATTAGGTTTAGTTGATTAGCAAAAACCCTAACCTATTTCTTAATCACCATAGCCAGTTTTTCTCTGTTTGGACAGCATGCTGTAGATTGCTTCCATGCTTGCATCTGAGGTGATTATACTCCAAGATTTTGATATAGCCTTCTTGCTTTGCTCCCACGCTTGCCCTAAAACGCAGCTCACACCCCAATTTCATCGCTACTTCGCGAATTTATCATCGCCATCAACGCAGCCCATTTTCTGCTAATCGCATCCATTCGTCGCCGTCGTCTCTACTAATTAGCCTAATTCTTTTTAGGTGATTCAAGGCCATCATATGAGGATTCAGCATACCAAATCTTGAAGCATTTGGTTCACCGGAGCAGCTGTACGCATCGTTTTTCCAGTCGCCTATTTTCTGCCTTTTTTGCTCCAACAACATGGTGATTCTTATTTTGATTTATATTGATGATATTTTTATTATTTGGACTTAAATCGTCTATATGAGCAAGTTATCAACATCAAGCATCATATTGCATCATCATGAGCTCCAAATTCCCCGACAAATTCAACGGAACTGGGTTTCATACCTGGCAAATCAAGGTGAAGGGCTACCTCATGAAGAAAAATCTGTGGAGTACGGTCAAGCCACTTTCTGATGATGGAGCAGGTATTTCTGCTACAGTTACAAGAGCTACAACGGCTGCACTTCAAGCAAAAGGTGAGCAAGCACTTGGTATTATCATTATTGCTTTAGAAGATGATTTTATTCATTATATTGATGATGTTGAGTCAGCTATGGAAGCTTGGGAATTACTAGAACGTACTTTTGGTGCAAAGGCAAAGCATTCCAAGATCAGTTTGAAGATGCAACTCTTTGATCTAACCATGGAGAATAATGAAAATTTAACAGCTGTGATTAACAGGTTGAAGAGCTTAATGACACAATTGGTTTATGTTAAGTCTCCTGTTCCTGAAGAAGTTCCTGAAGAAGATGCTATTGCTATTTTGCTTAAAAGCTAACCTTTAAGCTTTAGGCAAATTGTGACGGTACTTAAAGAGAAGGAGCCAGTCCCTTCCTTGGAAAGTATCATAAATTCTTTGCAGGAAGAAGACAAGAAGATTACAAAGGATGTGATAGATCCTTATGCATATGCTATTACTTCGACATCGGCAAAGAAGAAGTGTACTATTTGTGGTCGTACAAATCATCTTACTAAGGATTGTTTCTCCAAACATCCTTGTGAGTATTGTGGAAAGACGAATCATCCATCCTCAAAGTGCTACCAAAAAGATCAAAAGCTAGCAAAGGCACATGTGGTTGAAGAAGTCAACCAACAGGAAGAAACAAATCTTTGTTCTAGTCTTAGTATAAAAGATGTAGATGATGATTATGCTTTTTAAATTATGTCATGTATGTGGTTGAGTCAAGACTTATGTTGTTCCAACTTGACGAGTTGTAGAGGAGAGTACACCACCCTATGTTGTTGTTAAGAGGGGACTCTTACTCATTGTGTCAAGGAGGTATGTTAGACTTGTTCATGTTTTTGTAAGAAGTTGGTCTTAAGGGGGGATTGTTGGATAAATGTAATCCCAACTCCTTAGTCCAATTTAATGTGTGGTGGATAGGCTAGTGGTCAGTGGTTGGTGTAAAGCCTACAAATGGTATGTAAGTTTGGTTCATGCCTAATCATAATTAGCGTCTTCTTGTGTTAATCTCAAAGCAATTTTTTGCATATACCAGTTTTTGTCCCTCATATTCATGATGTTTTGTACAAGCTTTGATCCACCTTGAGTATGTTTTGATCAATCTTCATAGTTGAATTATCATATCCAACAATTCAAACCTGTGATCTAGAAGTCTTGGGATACGGAATTAAGATATACTCATTGTATTCAAAAGAAAATCAAAACTGAAAACTTGCATAGAAACCCTGTTTTCTTAAAGGACTGTCTTACGCCAAAATACGGAATTAAGATATACTCATTGTATTCAAAAGAAAATCAAAACTGAAAACTTGCATAGAAACCCTGTTTTCTTAAAAGACTAAGGACTGTCTTATGCCAAAATGCTGGAGGGAGCATTTGGTATATGTGTGTTCTAAGGGAAGTTCGGTTGCAACAGCTGGTGGGGAGTGTTCAAAGGACGGCTCACACGTCAAAAACCTGCCCAGGTCTTGACCAGCCCCTGGGTATGGTGTAAAATGGTGTGCTTCCGGTACGATGGGCGAGGGCCGACGAAGCGATCCTTCCCCCTGAGTGAAGTGCCAGGACACCTAAGGAGGATCTTGGAGGATTCTTACCAAGAGATGCACGGGCTCGCGGTGGCAAGGAAACCCATGTGTATGTCATAGAAGATATATATATATGATGATGAGAAACTTATTGTAATCTGTTCTTGGGTCTCGTTGCTAACCTACTGGTCTCAACGGAGAGTCCACCAGAGTGATACTCTTTTGTGAGAAACAAGGATTGAATGGAAATTTTGAGTTGTGACATCTGTACCCACCAGTAATTGTTTGTCAATGGATTGTTTTATAAATTAAAGTTTAAAGAGGAGTGTGTGAGTATCTGTATTCTAAAGCAAAAGTTAAGAAAGGCTTTCAATTATGGGTGGGTGAGTACTTGTCTGGTTCTACTATTCCAATGGTTGAGCGGTGGCTAACCCATGGGGGCCGGATGGGATGAAGCTGGAATCAGTAGAGTTTTAATAATAAAATTGATTAATAAGATTATGCTTAGAACTCGAATAGTTAGATAATAACCTGAAGACTTCTCAAATGAATAGATCAACGGATGTGCCTAATTGAATTAGAAAAAAAGCATTGATTCCTTCAAGTTAAGTCTATTATAGTTTCCCTTCTATCCGGTTTATTCAGATGAAGGTTAGTTCAGTCTTGACCTCGTTAGAAAAATTCGTTAAGAAATTCAAAATGGTGGAATCGTCCCCGCTTTTCGAGCATGGAAAATTTTCTCGGTTTTGGTTTTCGGAATGACCACCAGCTTAGTCTCGTGCCCGGACGTTCGAGGGCGAGGCCCCGAGTGAGAAACCCTGCCCCCCGCGCAAGAGGAAGCTACTTCCACTGCTACCATCCGGGAATCACGTGCACAGAGGGGGCAGTGAGATCTCACAAGGAGGTAAGGGAAAGATAGGCAAAACTTTAACAACATCAAGAAGTAAACCTTAGACCTAATACACAAGCTTATGTTAAGAGATAATCGACAACATGGATGATCACATTCCACCTCTCAAAACACCCATTGCTATGGTAAAGTGTTTTATATTACTATGCTTGACATAGGTTCTAGTCACAATTTGCTCTCCTTTGCTACATGGAATTAGTTGGGTATACCTCAACTTGAAAAGTCTAACATGAGAATAGAGGGTATAAGTGAAAAAAATACCAAAGTACTTGGTTTTCTTAAGACTATCATCTAGGGTGATAACATGCACTTGGTTGTAGCTTTTTGGTCATGCTTGTAGGAACTTTAAAAGAACACATCATTCTTGGATAAACCTAGATGATAGTGGATCAATGCAGAATCGATTGGGCCACAAGGAGTGTCTCAATGCCAAGAAATCCTAACCCTACAATTTTACACTCCACAAACACTACCTCCAGCAGCAAGCATTTAAAGGCCTTAAGGATAATGCCTTAACATCGACACAATCTAATGTTGTTCCCTCCACATCAACATCTACTTCACCACCACAAGGTTCTCCATATTCAAGCTCCACACTTGCATCTACCTCTATACATAACTAGCTACTAGTAGGGCATCAACAAGGAAAGCCATAACCTACCCTTAAATAACTCCCTAAAGCTTTTCCACTAGTTCTCACTCATCGTCGCCAACCCCCTATCAAAAAAACCAAGAGGCATCACAAAACAAAAATCCATCTAAACCACAGATTACCTCTTGATGGATCCCAACTCGTCTTCTTCAAGATCAAGGCTACTATGAGGGTAACACATGGATTTGGGTGCCAAAAAGAAAGTAAACACCCATAACCTTATCAAAGAAAGCAACATCTATGGTCCAACCTTCACTCTTGTCCACTACAGTGCAAAAATCAACAAAGAGAAGAGCCAAATCCAAATCAAACCTTCCTCGCCAGTATCTCAAAAGATTTGGACTCCTAGGAGATTGTCAATAGGGTGTAATGCACCTTACGAGGGGGGAGTCTAACAAAAACTTTAGCTTTACATGTCAAGCTAAGCTCCATCTACACAAATATCTCTAGAAATCCCGCCACCCAAGGAAAGGACTACTGATCAACAAGTTCTTGCATCAACATCACCACCTTTTGAAGAACTTGACAATCCAATCTGTGCCTATGAAATTCCCTTGCCACCTTTAATCCTTGACTGTAAACTATCATCAACAACCAAGTGTACTTCTAAGCCACACAGAAATAAGTTGGAAAGGAGGGCTCCAAAAGGTGTACACAAATCTTCATGAAGTCTAGGGATGATATGCGATAAGAAGGGAGGCATTTCTATTAACTTTTATATCTATGCCCCCTAGAATCTTTTTTTCTAACAATTCTTCATGCTCACATGCAAAGGGAGCTTGTTGAAAAATGCTGACAACACAAAATGTAGAGTTGTACATCTATACATACTTATAGGAACTAACCCACATAGCAAATTATTTTTTTAAAAAGAGATGGAAAGGAGTATCAAAACTAACAGTTACAAAGAGAATGTTTAACCTCCGGAGAATCGATTTTTTAAAGGATGTTTGAATGTTACCTTTTCAAGCCTTGAGATACAGATTTCGCTTGGTGCGACACCAGTGTACCCATTTTGGATGCTGACAGTACATAATGGTACTTTCAAGGGCAGCTAAGTATTCTTTACTTAGCTGACAGTACATAATGGTACTTTCAAGGGCAGCTAAGTATTCTTTACTTCCAAAACCACTCATGATATTTTTATGCATCCTTGGGTGAGGCTTTTTGTGAGAGTACATTTGTTGACCTATTTTGTTTACAATTGCACCCCCTTGTACCATGTCATGATTATGAGCACCGCATACTTGTAGCTGCATCTTACCTTTGTTGCCTACTTTAGAAGGTATAGGACCGGACTTCTTCAATTCCTTATAGGAGTGACCCCCCCCCAAAGTGGCATTATGATCAAAGTATTCTCTATTCAATTGGTGGATCCCATCAAGTGAGGAATGTCCAAGAGCAAGAGGTAGAGTAATGGAGGATACAATGTTAAGAGATTTTATTGCCACATACTTGTCCATTTTAGGCCATGTAGGTGACTTTAATGATAGTTTCCATGGGGATAGATGTTTGGCTCACCTTCCTGTCATCCAAATTCCATTCTATAGTGAGGATATCCTAAGAGCTCTACCAAGTATGCCACAAGAAACATATGAGCTAGGAGTACCCCGTGATAATGAGTCTGAGTTTACATTCACATTGCATCTTTTTGAGGAGGACCTTTTACAATAATCTTTTCTCTTCATTTTTGTTATTTTCTTACATGTGTCATGCAATCAAGTTTACAGGGTTTGTTAGGGTATGTCCATCAATGTCTCCTTTCACATCTCCACATTCAGCCATCTTCCAAGTAGCAAACAACAAGTCTCTTCTATTTAAAGAGGTGTATTTGAAACTTGCTCTTCATGTGTAGATCTTTTGTAACTTTTTACTTTCATTTGTTCAATTGAAAAATGTTTGCATTGAAGTTGGGGCTGGTTTGATTTTCTCTTAGTTGCTATCTAGATGAAGATTAATGCTAGCATTTTTCTTTAAAAGAGTCCATCTAAGCTCTACGTGAGAGTACACAGGCATTGGATACCTATCTCGAAATTTAAATTCTCTCCATTCTCTATTGCACTTTGTTTTGCTATCTATCTTTCCACTATGCTATATTCTTATAGGCCTCCCACTGCCTAATATTATTCTTGTCCCCACCTTTTTGGGATAAGGTGGATAATAGCCTTTGTAAGAAAAGGATGCATCATAGCAGCACACCACATCTCTTGTAGAGCAGTGGTAACATCATCACCAATGTAATCCCAAAACTGTAAAAAGAAGGATGGAGAGAGACCATCATCCCTTGGGCGTTTGCCTTCCCAAAGGGCCTATAGAGCATGTCTCAGCTCATCCTTTGAAAAGGGGGCATCCAAAGAGGTGCACATAACATCTGTAAATAAGCCTAGGCATGCACCCGTACTTTTTCTTGTGCAACATCTCTATCCAAAGAGTGGGCCTCTGTAGAGAGCAAGATCTGGTAAAAATATAAGGCAATACTCCTCACCTTATCTGGATCAGTGTGAAATTCTCCCTGAGAATATTGCAAGCATCTCAAACCATTTCTATTGTGCATAGGTCCATGGTGTTGAGAAAAAGCGTTTATTGCATTTTCCACCCATCTGTGTCAAACTTAATTCACCTATTTATGGCCACCTATAACTCAGCTCTAATAGTGGACAAGAGATTTGGGATCCAAGGGCACTCAAGATGCTTCTAACATGTGTCTAATAGCTCGCTCCTTGTTGAGATCCTCTTAAAGAATAGAGGGATAGTGTTGGCTATTCCTCTCCAAGGCTAAGGCAAGTCTCTTTCAGGGGTCAAGATCATCACAAAGCCTCCAAATCTCTCTAGCCTCCAAAGAGGTCTCTACATCTTGGCAGTCTAGGATGCAAACACAAAAGGTAAACCCTTCTGGCTCACAAGTTTCCTAAGGCACAAGATAATCGGATAGTGAGTTGATTTTGTAGTACCAGGCAAGATGGCAATAGAACCTCCTCTATCAAGGCCCCAATCATCCACATAAAACTTATACAAGTGTGAAGGGGAGTAAATATCAATTTTGGAATTTTGGGAAAAATTCACAAATTTGGCACTTTTCTCTTTAGTCAATACATGGAAATTTGAGAGTATGTCTTTTGCATGAAGTTATGAGTTAGAGATGTTAGAAGATGTTGTTCTAAAAAAGGGAAGCATTTTTTAAAAAGAGAATGATCATTTCAATGACTTGCATGGAACTAGATTATATAGGTGAGGCACAGAAAGATTACAAGAAACTAGATGTAAATATAAAAAGTAGTTTGCATGAAACTAGATGTAAATATAAAAAGTAGTTTACTTTAATAAAGTATTGTTATTTTTTTAATAATAATTAATCTCAAATACTATAAATGCTTAATATTTTTATTTTTAAACTAATTTATAATTGTCAAAATTGGAGGATATAACCTTATTTTCTATACCTATTTGTTTTTAATTCAAGAAAGAGAGGGAGTGAAATCTTCAAATAAGGAGAGAACGTATGGACTATATATAAAGCAAAAAATTATTTGTGAGAAAAAGAATTATTAAAAGGATGCAAGATGCTAAACTTGAAAATCGTGTAGACAATAATAATTGTCACACAAGTGCTATTTCATTTACCAAAAACTATGGTTACAAATGTTTTAATCCCATTATCCATAACTAATGCAATCTGCAACCCAAATAACCATAAACATCAAAACTAGCCTTACAATATCACCCATAGTAGGCCAAAATTAAGTAGGGAACCAAGGGGATTTTTTTCGTGAGCAAATTCAAGCGATCATTTTTCCAAATATGGCAAGCAGTTTTTAAATAATGGAGGGCTCTCATTCTATCACTAAAAACTCTCTCTCTCTCTCTCTCTCTCTCTCTCTCTCTCTCTCTCTCTCTCTCTCTCTCTCTCTCTCTCTCTCTCTCTCTCTCTCTCTCTCTCTATCTTTATATGTCTTTCTCAATAGCAAAATAAAATTACTTCAATAAAATGATACATCCCAATAAAATTATTCAATAAAATGATACCCATACCATATTTAATCATGTCGTACATCTCTGAGTTAAATTAGGAACATGAGTTGTCCCCACTAAACCAATTTAGGGTAAGTCCGTTCTCTGTGTAGACATTCAACTACCTCCGTATCTGTCAAAATTGGTTGATGAATAAACATATTTTCATTTTGGCTCAATGCCATGACTCTCATGTACACAAAGTACAAGTGCTTACATGCTAAGTGGGGTTTTTGCTTCTTGACCCTTCCCAAAAAAAATTGGACATAATGGATGCATTTTTATGTGCACATCATAACTTCTCACATGAGAGCCTTCTCCAAACGTCTCAATGGTGAAAGCCTCATGTTTGGAAGATTGAAACACCTGTACTTGTGTAACTTGTGCATTAATATCTAGTCTTTCTTGATCCTTTTGCAGTTTCTTCTAAAATGTATGTTGTGCAACGGGCCATCTTGTGCAACGGGCCATCTCGTGACGTATCATTTCTAAATGTGTTTCTCTTCTCTAAGCATTTCTGGCTGACTTGAGCTCATACGATCTTGTTTCTTGCTTTCCCAATGGCTTATTCTGTAAGTTATAGCCTACAAAACACCAATGTGTTGACCTGCTCAACTATTTGATTTGTGGCTATAGCCACCGCCGCTCAGGCACATTGTGTGGGGGATAGTCAACGTTCTTATCCATAGCCCATGTATGCATGATCTGATTATTGCAAAACCACATCATTCAACTAGTCTTCCCAACAACATGGGACCGTGAACAAAATTATGGTGCAGGTACTCATTTTGCACATCCTACAATTATGTGACCACACTTACTACTACCTATATAACCCAAAAACTTTACTCTATTTCCCATTGGCATTCTCCTAATTTCTCAAAATGTCTTGTGTGTATGGGTGCTTCTATTATGATTTTTTCACTCAAATAAAGCATTAGCCATGTCTGATACACATGCATCATAGCGTGTTATTTTTTGTTTGAAACCCTCCTTGGCTAAAAAACTTCCATGTTTAGACTCTGACAAGTTTGTTCGTGGTGTACAAGACTAATCATCGCTCTTCTCCACCTATTCAATAGTTAGAGACATATTAGAAACATCATTAAAGACACTGTTTTTTTAAGACAATGGTTCTTATATAGACCAACATCATTACACTGCCCCAATGTGCAATGCGCACTTCCCACCAACTCAGCCAAAGGTCCATGGCAAGTATATCTGAATCTCTCACATTTCCACAATGCCACCTGGATAAGTCAACCTTGAGCTAGTGCAGCCTTTTTTTTTACTCGGTCCGCCACTTCTCGCACATGCTCGTATTCACACCTTGGAAGCCATTATAACATACATTGTAGTATGTATATTTAGGCTTGTGCCCAGTGAAATAAACATGAGGGTTCTCGACCTTTCATTTCTTGTCCTTCATTGTAGACTTCTCTAATGGCATTCCAATTTGCTTGGGCTTCATCTGCCATGAAACCAAAGAAGTCTGCCTTTTCAAATTCATGTGTCACCATGACATTATTTATGCACTCCCAAAATAATACTTGGGAATTCTTGTCCTTTTCTTTCATCTCACAAGTTGTAATAGTTAAAAGTAGGCTGCAACTAAAAATCAATATGCTAAAAGAGGTAATAACAAAGAATTACTTTTTTTTAAAGCCAGTATTACTAGGACTACCTTGGCCCAATCATGATACATCTAGTACGGTCAAATTGGACCCAATCTCTTCTTAGATCACCATTCCCTCCTGAACGCCTCATTCTATTGACAAGTTTGACACCTGAGGCTGGTCCTTTAGTAGACATCTTGTAAACAAAACAACGTTTAGTTTCATTGCTTGACCTAAAAAAATCAGCTTTCATTGGAAGAAGTCATAATTGCAATCCCTCTTCAAACGTAGCAAATCATCATAGCCAAATGATTGGACACGTGGTCCTCAGCATGGGTGAGCTATTGACCTTCAAAACCTACAAGAAAGGAAATTTTAATCACTTTGTATATATGGCATTAATAAATGCTGCTCTAAATTAGCTCACCACTTGTTTTCAACTAGCGGGCCGAGCTCTTCTAGCACATTATTGAATTCTTTATCTCTAATCCCATGTCCTTGATCTCCTTCTTGGACTAATGAAGTTAGCACCAACTCCTTGGCAACACACATAGGCACCTTCCTTAGACTAGCACCTAAATCAACTTTAACTCTTTGAACCATTGTTTTAGTCTTATCAAGAAATGTTTTTGATGTTCCGGTCCTAGACACCATGTGAATGAATTTCGGTGTGTATTAGAAACCGTGTTAGTATGTCATCACTAGGCATAACATAATAACATAACAAGCACAAGATGCCTTGCAAGTAGCTGGCTTTTTACAATATTGACAATTGAGCTTTTTAACATTAATGGCTAGGACACCAACTGCACAAGTTTTCTTTATGTACCCTTTGAAACTAATGTCATTAGGGAAGCCATTGTATAAATACCAAGGGCATGTGGTTTGTAAACAATGCATTTCACCAGGTGCAATGGCTTATCCTACACACCCTTGGAAAGTTAACATTTGATGTAGCTGTCTTTGTCCACATGTGACCATCATAATTATGATCCATGTCATCCATTCCTGCTCTAGAACCAATGCTGGCAGGAAACTCAAATATTACATCCCCATCATAGAATCTAGGAAGCTCATTCACCTATATAGAACCCCCATGGCATATGACTCACCAGCTTTGTCAAAGTGTTATCCTTCCTCATGTTCAACAAGACTCTACAGTGCTTTTCGATTTCAAGGGCGAAAGTACTTCTTGGTTGGGTAATTGGGTGTATAGAGGTATTGTATCTAATACAGATGTCTTCTGCCGACTATCATCAGAATTGGTTGAACTTTCAATATTCACATAATTAGAGGTACCAATTGATGTATTACATTTTGAGCTTACACATACCTGATATGTATGAGATATCAGGTCATCAAGGAGGTAGAGGTCCTTGCCTTCTATATCTTGTAGTGAAACAAGGGCAACACGTGTCTCTTTGTCTGTTGTGATTGTGATTGTGATTGCCTCTAAACCCTTGAACTATGATGGTAAACATTTTCGAGTAAGAAATTCCTTGTTCACAAAGCCTTTGCCATTGCTCAAAGGCACCCTCATCTCACCTATTTAATTGTTGGGGAAAATATGCTTGACCTCCATAATAGAGATAGAGACAGAGATGTGTGTGAGAGAGAGATATAGAGAGGGATGTGTGCATGTGTGTGTGTGTGTGTGTGTGTGTGTGTGTGTGTGAGAGAGAGAGAGAGAGAGAGAGAGAATCGCTTGTTATTAGGAGGTCCTAAATAAATGATTACCAAATATCATTTATGTTACCGTTAGGGTTAGGGTTGGTGTTAACCATTTTAACTTCAATGTTAAAAAAGAAAAAATTTAAAACTTTTAATTTTTTGCCAAAAAAACATTTTTTTAGTCTTTCAATCATATTTTTTATTATTCTTTTACTTTTTCTTTGGAATGTTCTTGTGATTAATCATTTTATTATCATGGCATCCCTCCTCTCTATCAAACTCTCTCTCTCTCACACACACACACACAATCTCTTCAAGAAAGAATTCTATATATTATCTAAGCATGATGTGGAGTTTTCATTTCTCTAAAGAATGTTGTTATTCAATAGCTCTAGACATTTATGACATGTGCAAGGAGATAAAAGTGAGACAAACTTCAAAATTGTAGGAGAAATATCAATAGTGTAATCAAGACGCATTATGCTAACACAATTAACATATTGATAATTGCACCAAGGTGTATAGGCCTTGATTCACCGATCAAGTAATCAACAAAATTTGTGTTGGGAATAATAATAAAACTAGATCCAGTGGGTAATGGTAATAAACATCATTAAATATGCTAAACAAAATGTCTTCTTTAACTTCTTTAAGTGGAGAAAAACAAAGTGAACACAACGGCTACCTTTGTAAAGCATGCTCTGAAGAGATTTCTAACATATGGAGCACATCCTTAGCCTATTATATGTCATATACATTTATGACATACATTGCGACATCTTGCCAAAACTTTTCTTTTACTTGTCCCTTTTCAAGCTTTTCACTAATTACTAGTGTAAACATTAACAAATATAATATAAATACTATAAATATTATGCTTAAATGTTATTTTCATTGAATAGTATCAAATTTGAAAGTACTTTAGCTACATATTGGCAAACCACTTAGTATTTACAAACAAATTATAATAAGTAATTGGATGTCCATGTTTGTGATATCACCAATGGTGAATATTGAGTAATCATTAGTTCATGCTCTCACTTTCCTTCATGTCAAGTTTGTAAAATTGCATTAGCAGATTTATCTTTGAATTTTTTGCTTCTTGAGTGCCAAATAATTTATTGAGTTCATCCCATGCATCTTTAGCACGTTGTATCCCTGTGATGTGGTGAATGATTTCATCATTTAGGCTAAGTGCAATGAGTCCTAAAGCTTTCTCATTTTTGCTCTTCCACTCATTCTCCCCAATCTCCTTTGGACATTCATCTCTTCCCTCAGCTAGCCCCCACATATTTTTCCTCATGAGCAAATACATGCATGAAACTACTCTCCATTAAATTTAGCTATTTCTTGTGCCATGCTCATGATGATGTGAAGGGGGTCTTACCTCTTGATCCAATTCAAGATTCAAGGGTAGTGTCTACCCTTTTACGACTCAAATCTGGTGTTAAATGATGATTATAACAAATTTATCAACGCATAAATTCACCAAGTGTAGCTGATCTGTATGTATGTAGTACTGATGAATGGTTGGAGTATCAAACCATTTCCGAATTGCAATCTGAAGTGATAGGGGTCTGTATCAGGTACCCAATGGTAGATTTGAACCATCAATTACACCAAAAAATAGTGATTAGTACTAATTAATCATTGATTAATGAAATAATCCCTATTTTACGTGCAAAAAACAGAGTGTGCGGGGAGGCCAGATCTGATGCCTTAGAGTTCAATTCTTTGTTTCTTGGCTTGATCCTCTACTAGACTAACTGCTATTGATTCCATTAAAAGGATCTGAGATCATTTGATCAGACATTGAATGCTTAATCTTAAGATTACCAAAATTGCTTTTTGTGAGTACCATAGAGCTGAAATCGGTTGTTATAGCGACATTTGTTTGTGATTCTGACTACACAGGCAAGTTTGCAGCATTAGAAAACCTCTTAGGCTAGCTCCTTTGTTCCCAATTGCAAGGCATTGGAGCAAATTTGATGTTTTCCTCAGAAAAAACAACGCTCACATTTTTGCATTTTTCTGCACTCCTGCGCGGCGGTGGTTTGACAAGCAGATCTAATGGGCTAAAGTGTGGAGAGCTCACCTAGCTATGGCTGAGAGCATTGGGCCTATTATTAAGGCTGGAGGGAGATCAAGCCCCTCCACCAACTAGGGGTGCAAAAGGCTTGTTGAAAAAGATTAAAACATGTGATTATCTCTTAATCATGATTAGCAAAGTAATTTATTGCTTAAAGGCTAGATGGATCCTAAGCTATGGCTCTAATACCATGTTAAAATGCAAGCAAGAGTGGGCTATGGTGGATCAAATTCTAGAATCAACCATAATTAGTAGGTGATTGGGATTAAAATGAGATTAGTGAACAATTAATCTAATATAATAATGTAGGCATGGGTACTCAAAAACCAGCAAATACTCATTAGGCCAATGCCTCAATTTATAGTGTTTACATCCACAAGATGCCAAGCATCTAATCCCACTGATTTCTCCTTGATTTGTGCCACCTCCCCTACATCTGCTGGGGGCACCTTTTCCTAGAATCTTTCCATGCCCCTATATTCACTCATACTACCCTTGATTCTCTCATCAGTAGATACCTCTCACCTTTTCACTGCTACCCACTCAATTACAGACTCTCTTTTACAGCCTCTTGCTAAGGGCTTGTTTCCGCACAACACACCCATTCACTTGCATATTTCAACAATATGTAACATGGACTATGCGTGAGTGTTTTTAAGATTTATGCTCATGCATATTGGTTGTCCTACATTCAAAGTCATCCATGATTCTCTTTGCCTTATGTTAAAAGAGAGGCCAAGTCCATCTATATATTTTCACTTAACAAATTTTGTGTTGGGAATAATATGACATGGCAGCCACATTATACAAACCAACATGATGGTGGCATGTCATATAAGCCACATGGTCAAGGTTGAGGTCGGCTGCAAGGTTAACAATTGGCTACGAGGTCGAGGTTGGCAGGAAAGGTAATGCAAAGTGCTATGCGGTAATGCAAAGTGCGGCGAGGTAATGCGAAGTGCTGTGTGCGTGGAAGTTGATGTTTTTTTGCGTTCAACATAGCAGGCAATCGCCACATCATATTTCCAAGCATCGGCAATATTATGTGGCTATGGCACTTAACTGCCACGTCAACTGCTAAAAATGTCAACTACCACTACTAAAAATGTCAAAGTTCTTGATGATGCCATTGAGTTCTCTTCTTGACGAGGCAAAGTCTATTCGAGGCCATTGCAAGTTCTTGTGGAGGCGAAGTCTGCTCGAGGTGAAGAAAGAGAGAGTGTTGGAGGTGGACCTACAAGAGAGAGTGTTTGAGGTGGAATATTTTTGCATATAAGGTAAAGGTCACTCCTATGGTTCCATGCTAAAAAGTCACTCCTATGTTTAAAGGTCGCTAAGTGGGTCACCCATGGCCCAAATTATCTCTCTAGCAAAAAGTCTAAGGGTAGACAAGTCCCTTTGAAAATGTATTTTTCCTTAAAGAAAATGTATAAGGGTAGACAAATATATAATCTTTTTTAAAATAAATGTAAATTCTTTTCTTCCACTATTGTATCCTGCCTTAATGAATGCATGATTTAATTATGTATTAAGTTTATGGATTATAATTTAGGATATACCTTTGGACTAGGGCTTTTTAAAATGGGGCTAGGGTTTGAATTAGAGTTAGTATTCTTAGGCATGGTATTAGGGTATAGATGAAGGTTAGGATTCTTAGGCATGCAAACCAGGCTCCTTATGCATTTTGGATTAGGATTTTCAAGCTTTTCTTTGCTTCGTGTGCTGTCCAAATAGTGTCTTCTTGTTAATTTCATATCATCATTGTACGTATTAGTCCCAAAATATGAAATAGGTTTTAAAAAAACCTTGCATGTGGATACAACTATGCAGTGTTGAGGCACATTTAGAACATGTGTCTAGTTCCATGCATGTGGATACAACTGAGCAATGTGGATACAACTGAGCAATGTGGATCTCTCTCTCTCTCTCTCTCTCTCTCTCTCTCTCTCTCTCTCTCTCTCTCTCTCTCTCTCTCTCTCTCTCTCTCTCTCTCTCTCTCTCTCTCTCTCTCTCTCTCTCTCTCTCTCTCTCTCGCCCCCATACACTTAGGTATACACACACATGCTAAAACATGCTCACGTACACATACACTCTTAATACACTTAGGTATACACACACATACTAAAGCACGCTCACGTACACATACACTCTTAATACACACGTCACCTCTATCCTTGACTTCAAACTCATTTGCAATGTTGTACGTAGTAGCATGGCTTCATCAACCCGATCTCAAAAATCTCGTCGCACAACAGCAACTGGACATCATTAACATTTCTCAATCGACATTGTCCAAGCGCACTAAATGTGCAAGGCCAAGTGAGATTATATCAAATGTGGTCCAAGAAACTATTTTAGCAGGCTCCTCTACCCCACAGAACTCTCAAAAAGGGTTGTCACGCAATCAATGGAAGAGGAGGCCGAGAACTTGCCCTCCCTACTTGATAATTTTGGGAGGCAAGTGCAAACCAATATGTTGCAAGATTGGTTGTCTTCACACTTTGTCAATGATGTTAGACTTCCACTTGTACCATTAAATAGGCTTTGTGTGAATCCAATCGTTTGAACTACAAGCAATCATCTTTTGGAACTTGAAGTGAGCTTCAATAGGCACGGTTATGTACCATTGATGGGAGAGTTCATTGTTTCTGAGACTTTTCTCAGGGAAGCCCCCCAAGAACATAACCCTAAGGACTCGAGATGGAAAAATGGGTTTTGGTAGCAAAATAGACAAATATGTTTGATGAAAAGCTCAAAGAAACACCAAAGTGGGCACACCCTTTAAGGAGGAATTTAGTTGTTTGGAACAAAAACCATAGACTTGCATCATGGCTTCAATGCATGCAAACAAGTAAGTTAAATTCACACTTCTTTCTTTGAAATGTTTCCTAATTTTGTTAAAAGCTCCAATATAATTTTCTTCATTTTCTTGGATACATGTGAAGGATACGTAGCCTCAAGTTCGGTGTTGCATCACTTCCTCACAAAGGAAGAAGAGGTAGAGTTATTAATGAACTTTGCAAACCTCAATAGGTATATAAATACTTTGCAAGTTAGACAAGAGGTTCAATGCCTTGTATGTAAGTATTCAATTGTGAAGCTGCTAATTATCATTTTTTTGTCATCATGGTGACTCGTGTGCATCTACCACACACACCAGGCCATGATATTTTTCTCATGTAACGTTTCGGTCCGGCAAATCCAAATAAATTTAGTGTCCCAATGGCACTATTGTCCCAATTTATTTTTCAGGTTATATGTGTACCTCTAATATTTGTGTCAATGATGTTGTGTGGTCTCTAGGTGATGGCCTCTACTACACCACCTAGGCACATAAGGAAGAAAAGATATGGGATCAAAACTAGGGGATGTTAGAATCCCAGCTCCTCCAAGGGCTCCAACTAGACCTGCAAGAGGACACTTCTATACCCTCCCAAACTCAACTGCCTAATTTAGATGTCCTCTCAGGTCAACTCTCACCTCTAGAAACTCTAAACATACACCAAAAGGCCTCTCCTGACCACAGTTAACACTCAGTGGATCAAACTCACCCTCAACAGTGACACATAATGATTAGATTCTGCCTCCAAAATCTAACCTCTTGTCCCTAGGTAGAAATATGTCCTCCAAGCCTCCAAGATGTGCTGCAATTATCAACTAACCATATACACAAATCCCCAGGACCTTCCTGACTCAGAATTCTTCTTCGGAAGCCTTTATAGATACAAACCTTCTCCTCTACGCCCGCAAACTCTTCCTAGCTCCCAGACCACCCTCACCAAGCAAGGATATCTCTTCACAAGCTTACTACTATGACTTTAGCTGACCCAAAGCTGCCTTCAAACCATTTGTCTTCTCAAAACTCACTAAACTAACTCATATGAGGCATATTCTCTCTTCTAGGTCAACTGACACCTCTATATACTCTGAATACTCTAATTAAAAGTAGACCCATTACAAGGGACACTCTCTATTGACACCAACTACACTCATTTGACTTTAGATCAACACTTTATCCCCCATCTCAATTGACTACTATCAGTTAGCTACTCCAACTCTTAGTTGGAGTAGCTAACTGACTACTATCATTTAGCTACTCCAACTCTTAGTTGAGGCTCACAAACAGTGCTCTCAAGCCCAAATAGGTCAAAGCAAGATTCCTACACCTTTGGCTGATAGATTCAACGGCTAGCTGACTCAGATCAAAACATACCCAAGAGCTCCATCTCCATAAACTCACACAAACATCTTCACCATAGCTGAAATATTAGAACAACAAACAATATACCAAACACTCCATCTATGAAAGATCCCCGCCCCCTCCGTGCAATGAATTTCGGGTGCTAGCAGCAGAAGTAGCACTTCTTGCACGAGGCAAGGGGGCCTCACTCGAGGCCTCGCCCAACGGATATCCGGACAAGAGACTAATCCCTCGGTTCTTCCAAAACCGAACCCAGAAAAACTTCCCCCGCCCGAAAAGGGTTTCTTTACTCTAACGTAGTTAAGGTCTTCACTGACCAAACTGATCCAACCAAACCTAAAAGTCACTTGGTCAGATCAAGGAAGAAACTTGCACTTGGATCATAGAGACCAACGCTTTTTTCCTCATTGAGAGGCACAGCCGTTGATTCTTTTCCATAGAACAAATACTATCCGGAATTTACTTCATCTATCGTACCCTAACAGAATTGAGTCTCATTTTAGGGATCCATCAGTCCAGCCTAACCCCATCTAATCCCATGGGTTAGCCAACCACCCAACCATTGTAGTGATGGGATCCAATTAGGAATTTGGTTAGGTTTTGTCCTAGGTACCAGGGAAAAGAGTTCCTAGGACCCCTAGTAGCCGGCGCTTCATGCAACTTCAAGATAGACACACCACTTACACACCCAATATAAAATTGCATGTTTCACAGATTCAGCTGACTTTAAAACAATCCTTTAATGAAACCATAGTATCACTAATCATAATTCTCCAAAATATCCGGTTGAATTCTCATTTCCAATCATTCCTTCATCGATGTACCTATGGCATCATTGGTAACCAGAACGCTCACCACCTGTCCACTCAGGGACCTTTTCAATAGTTCCTAGCTCATAGTACCTGGCAATATATTCACTTATAAAAATCCAGATGGAATCTCCGTTGAATATCAGCAAGATCAACCAACAGATCCATATAAAAGAGCCATGGACTCATCCGTTTTGAGGATCAGCAAGGTCAATCAACCAAATCCATGCCCAAATTCAGAAAACAACTCTTACTCCTTGTTCCAATATCTTCCCCAACGCACGTGTGGGTATCTTCGGTGACCCAGAGCCCGAGCACCGTATGGTCAGCACCCTCTAGGATCCTTCGCAAGTCACCTAGCTCTTCACTCATAGGCCGCTTCCTTGGTCCCTCATCCACCGTACCGGAAGCTCACCATTTAAATTGAACTGAGGCTGGTCAAGACCTCGGCCGACCTTGCTACACGAGACGTTCTCCGTTGACTCTTCGTTCAGCTATTGTAACTTTATCAGGTCTCCCACGACCTCATTTACAAGACGGTCAAAATGCTTCCCCAGCATTATTGACATAAAACAGTCATTTAAAAACAGGTCATAATAAATACAGTTTCTATACTGAACTCTCATCTTTCCACATTGTTCCACATCAATCCACTTTATTTCATCCACGTCCAATTCATATGTATTCCCATTCTCATCACATCATTTTCCATTTCATCACATCTTTCCTCATTTATCCTCATCACATCTCATCCACTCGCATCTACCCATATCCATATCTCATCACATCACATTCATTCACATCTCATCCATTCATATCTACCCCGATCCACATCACATCACATCCATTTCACCTCACATCTCATTCATTCACATCTATCCCGATTCACATCTCATCCATTCACATCACATCTCATTCATTCATATCTATCCCGATTTTCATCACATCTCATTCATTCACATCCCGATTCACATCACATCACATCTCATCCATTCACATCCCATATCATTCATTCACATCCCGATTCACATGACATCACATCTCATCCATTCACATCCCGATTACATCACATCTCATCCATTCATACTTGTCCGACTCACATCACATCCACATTCATCACATTCATTGTATCCCCATCCCATCACATACATTCTATCCACATTACATCATATCTCATTCATACACATTCCTTCTCATTCATCCACATCCATCCAATCATTCACATGCACGACTATTCACATCTATCCATACATTCACATCTATCACTTCACATCCACATATATTCACATCACATCTAATCCACATCTACATCACATTCACATCCACATCCCTTTACATCACATCACATTCATTCACATCTCCTCCATTCATATCTACCCCGATCCACATCACATCACATTCTTCCACATCCATTCTTTCACATACACATCCACATCCATTCTTTCACATTCTCGCACATACACATACACATCCATTTACTTCCCATCTCACCCTTTCACATATCCTCTCATCTCATCATTCACATCCACATCCATTTACTTCACATCTCATCCACATTCATTTTCATTACACCACATCCTATCACATCCCATTTACATATTATCACATCCCATTTACACCTTATCACATCCATTCACATCCTATCGCATCCCATTTACATCTTATCACATTCCATTTACATCTTACCACATCCTATCGCATCCCATTTACATTTTATCACATCCATTCACATCCCATTTACATCTTATCACATCCATTTACATCTTATCACATCCATTCACATCCTATCCCCATTTAATAGCTTTTTCTACTTCAATACCGATAATGGAACTTTTTCTAAATTTCTGCCAATTGCTTGGCCTAGATAAAGGTTCTTTTTCTCGACGACTATTTCCATATTCTTTCTCAATTTCTCAAATGAATTTTATTCAATATTCCTCTTTTGAATAAAAGAATTCATGGGATTTACAAAAATCAATTCTACCCATATTTCCACTTTTGATAAATAATCATAAATCGAATTATACTAAGAATTTCTCTTTTTTCCATTTAATTTCTTGGACCTCAATTATCATGGGAATTCCTCTTTTTGCATTTGATTATTTGCATTCCAATGTCATGGGAATTCCTCTTTTATCATTAAATATTTCTCATAAAATAAATTCATAAAATATCCAATAGTTCAATATGCTAGGAATTTCTCTTTTCCCATCTAAATGATTGAATTCCAAATATCATAGGAATTCCTCTTTTATCATTTAAATATTTCTCATAGATAAAATAAATTTATCTAAAATTCATCTTTGAATTTAAATAAAATATCCATTAATTCCAATATGCTAGGAATTTCTCTTTTCCCATCTAAATGATTGAAATCCAAATGTCATAGGAATTCCTCTTTTATCATTTAAATATTTCTCATAGATAAAATAAATTTATCTAAAATTCATCTTTGAATTTAAATAAAATATCCATTAATTCTAATATGCTAGGAATTTCTCTTTTCCCATCTAAATGACTGAATTCCAAATGTCATAGGAATTCCTCTTTTATCATTTAATTATAATTACCATAATTTTCTCATTTCTTAATTATTTAATTACACATAAACTTAAAAATTAGTTTTCCATTGAATGTGACAAAAACCATTCTTTTAGCCTAGGATATTCAATCCTAGAATATGGTAGGAAGTCCTCTTTTCACGTTATGCATAAGAATGAATTATGTATCAATTTTCTTAAAAATTTTACCATAGCTCCATTGCTATTACTGGAAATTTTTAATTTTTATGAAAAGATTAAGACATAGTAAAGTAATTATGATAGTATAACTATCTTTTAGCCTTCAATCCAATTTATGGATTTATCTCATAATATTACCATATTTTTCAGGCATATATAGACATTTTCTCTCTCCAAGCCATAACAGGGTAAAACGGGATCTTTCTTTTATTTCAGAGAGGGGAATAATTATAAGATCAGAAGGGGAGGTTCTTACACCTGTACACCTCAAAAGCTGGAGGGAGGAATCTTACAATCTATTTCAGATATCCTAAACAATTGTGTCCCAAAACACACTCTGGGACCTAGGCATAAAACCATCATATGGAAATCCTCAAAAAAAACTCAAGGATCTCCCTCAAGAAGATCTCAGTGACATCTCTTCAAAGCTTCATTTATGGTAGCTATAGTAGTCGAAGAAGAATAGATTTGGACCAAGTCTCTAATGGCGACACTACATAGAGAACCAGAAGACACACCTCAAGGAAAATTCTCTTGTCTTTAGCTCTTCCCCCACTCTGACCCAAACACTTCTCCCTCACTACATTTGACTCTTCTCTGTAGACTTAGAAATGCATGCAGACAACTATAGCCTGCTACACTAAGACCTATAGAAGCCCACACAACTGCAGTTCTTTACTGGTGGTCTCTCCAACCTCACTGCTATCAACCACACCTCAATTAATCGCCCCTCTCCCTCTTCAAGTCTCGTTTTTGCCTTGAATTCTTCTAGAAGATATCACCACCTAGCTCTCATGAGTGCCTATGCCGTTTCCATGTTTATTTGGTGCACCTGCTCAATCAAATTTGGCCGCTACATTGGTTTGTTTTCTAGGATACACTCCTCACCATCATATACACATATCTTACATACCTATATTATGTTTGTGAGGGGCTCAAATTTCCCCTCACATATAGCTAAACCCCCTCTATATGAAAACATTCATGTTTTCATACTTAATTCTCTACAATTACCCTTCCTGCCAACCTGCACCTCCACCTTTCTAAGACCAAATGCCAAAAGGCCATCATAATAACAATGCCAACTAGGCATAGAAAAACCTTATTGCATCCCACCCTCTAGGGTCAAAGGGCATCATCTGCCCAAACTAAGGTTCAACCCTATGAAAAAAACCACCCAAAACTTCCTCTTCATCATAACTCATCACCTGCTCTCTATGTACCTACACAACCTCATAAGCACTCGTTCCACCAACACCCCTGTAAGCATCTCCACTATCAAACAAAAATAAAGCCTTCATGCTTTTTGATGAATCTGTTCTTGACAACCCATCATGCAGCACACCCACAAACTCTTGATTCACCACCACAGCATCCCCAGTATAATCCTTACACACCAAATATGGTCCATATGGGTCATTCTTTAGTGCTCCCACATCTCTGTGTTTGCACATAAACGCCCTCCATACTCTCTATTTCAAAGAAAGCATCTCCCAAAATATCCAATAAAGGCAGATCATCATCATCAAACGGAGAAGAAAAACCCAAACCACAACTGTCAAAGCCATGCTTCACTCACATCACTCTCATCTCTCCCAACATCTCCAGGCACTTATGTCTCCTCACTGCCACTCTCTGGTATCTCCAACTTCACCTCCTGAGGCATCTCTTCAAGGTTCACTTCACTTTGCAAACTATCCTCAACCTCATTCAAGCTCTTCTGTCCTGACTCCATTTAAGACTATTGTTCTAGCTTTATAGGTGAATTGTGAGTGGGAAGGTGAGTTAGCAAGATTGAAAAAAATAGAAGGGCAAAACTAAGAGATGGAGATTTTTAAAAAAAACTTAAAAAAAACACAAGAAGTTAAACATCACCATGTGAGATTCTTGGTGGATTTCCGAGAACACCCTTGGCGGAAACATTGAAGCTTGGAGAGAGCTGATGCTTTGGTCCTTCATAGAGTGGGACCTCGTATGAAACAAAAGGTGATGGCAAAGGGGAGTTTTTCTAAATAAATATTAAGTCCTAGAGTGATAATACTTACAATAAATATTAAGTCCTAGAGTGATAATACTTACAAGAAAGCCTAATTACTTAACAATTTTATTTATAGAGTTTGAATATAGAGTCTTGGATAGGTTTTACAGGAGATATTGTTTGTCAAAACTAATGTCATAACCGTAAGTCATAGCTTTAGCAGTGTCTAAGCATAGAACTAGTTGCTTAGTATGCTAGTTTTTAAGTGAGGTAAGCTTTAGCATTCATATTCATAGCATTCCTTTATGGAGATAAAGACCAATTTTGTGTACAGAGATGAGTGAGTGTGATTCATAGCATTAGAGATAGAATCAGTATTTATATTAGTGCGTGTTGTTCAAAGAGCGAATTACTAGTGGTACTATTTATATGCAGATCTTATGGGAGAGAGAGTAGCAGAACTATGGAAATGAAGACCCGATGAAGCGCTCACGAGGATACTTCATAATTAAGTGTGTGGGGAATGATAACCCTAATTTTTTAGCTTAAAATGGCCATTTTTTGCCTACTTTTGATATTTTTTATAAATTTTAACAATTTTTAGCAATTAATTAGGCTATTTTAAGCATTTAAAAATAATATTTTTTAGAAAATTTGATCGTTATGCATTTGTGAGTTTCAATAGGTTTTCATACCTATTTTTTAGGTATGTCAGTCATTTTTTAGTAAATTTTGATGTACTACAAAAATTGTTATTTTTCAGTTTAGAATTGACAAAAGCTGTTATTTGCACTGGGAAACTCTAGAATTCTACTGGTATGTAGATATGTGCATTAGTGTGAGGTTCGTAGTGATTAGGGGACAGAAGATTCAAACTTTGGGCTAGTCGAATATGCTAGATATGAAAAGGTGCAATTTAATGTGAAGGAGACCTTGGATTTCAAAAGAAAAAGTAGTTCTAGGGGGAGAAGAAAAAATCATGGATTTTCAGGGAGAGAAAGAAACTTGTTATAAAACTTTTAGTATATCAAGTTAAACAGTGGCATAAGCTTGTGGAGAATGAGATATGAAAAAAGGTAAAAAAGGTTTTGTACACATCAAGGAGGAGAATTCCTATAGTTCAACCACTATGAAGATTAGTGGAGCTACGACCTTACAATGTGACAACCAAAGTTGCATGACTATTGCCAAGAACCCTATGTTTCTTTTTGGGCCACCAAGAAGGAGCCTATAGTGGCAATTTCTTCTACAGAATATGATTGTACAAAGTAGCTTTTTTTACTGCTTGTGAAGCAATATGGCTAAGGAGGATGTTAGTAGACATGGGAGTTAAGATTAGTGGAGCTACAACCTTACAATGTGACAACCAAAGTTACATGACTATTGCCAAGAACCCTATGTTTCATGCTCAAACGAAGCACATTGAGATTTAATGTACGAGAGCTTATTGAGGATGAGATCTAGAGTACTATTTTGTGGACCAAAATTGTGTTGACATCTTCATCACCAAGGCTCTTAGGAAGGACCAGCTCACTTGGCATATTCATCGGCCAAGAACGTAATCTATCTTCAATTAAGGTGTTAGTATACACTCATCTCGGATTTTATTTCACATCAATGTTTGGTGCACATTTGTAAAGGCCCTCATTTATGAGGAGAATCCATTGGTGCATGTGTATTTGGTGTGAACCCTGGTGGCTTAGATGTCAGTGGGTTTGTTATTGTAACCATTGATGATTAGGAGATGGTCAGGGGTTTGAGAATAAGTTAGGGCATAAGGTAACTGGGGGGTCCTAAGGGGGCCATCACCAGGTGAGAGGATGGGAGTCCCTCACCCAAATGGTATGGGTTCATTATTAGGTAGGCACTGGTGGTCGGTTGGCCATATTAATGTGATCATATATATGCCATGTAACCACTCGCATTGTATACATGCCTACCACACCACCTACAACACTATATATGGACATAGTTTTCACAAGCTAAGGTATCCAATGCTTGTGAGTATACATGCCTCCTACACTTATTACATCCTCCATCTAGAATCTATGTAGATCTCCATCTAATCTCTACTTGAGAGTACACAGGCACTGGATACCTATCTCAAAATTTAAATTCTCTCCATTCTCTATTGCACTTTGTTTTGCTATCTATCTTTCCACTATGCTATATTCTTATAGGCCTCCCACTGCTGCCTAATATTATTCTTGTCCCCACCTTTTAAGATAAGGTGGATAAGACCCTTTGTAAGGAAAGGAGGCATCATAGCAGCACACCACATCTCTTGTAGAGTAGTGGTAACATCATCACCAATGTAATCCCAAAACTCTAAAAAGAAAGATGGAGAGAGACCATCATCCCTTGGGCGTTTGCCTTCCCAAAGGGCCTACAGAGCATGTCTCAACTCATCCTTTGAAAAGGGGGCATCCAGAGAGGTGCACATATCATCTATAATAAGCCTAGGCATGCACCCGTACTTTTTCTTGTGCAACATCTCTATCCAAAGAGTGGGCCTCTGTAGAGAGCAAGATCTGGTAAAAATATAAGGCAATACTCCTCACCTTATCTGGATCAGTGTGAAATTCTCCCTGAGAATATTGCAAGCATCTCAAACCATTTCTATTGTGCATAGGTCCATGGTGTTGAGAAAAAGCGTTTATTGCATTTTCCACCCATCTGTGTCAAACTTAATTCACCTATTTATGGCCACCTATAACTCAGCTCTAATAGTGGACAAGAGATCTGGGATCCAAGGGCACTCAAGATGCTTCTAACATGTGTCTAATAGCTCGCTCCTTGTTGAGATCCTCTTAAAGAATAGAGGGATAGTGTTGGCTATTCCTCTCCAAGGCTAAGGCAAGTCTCTTTCAGGGGTCAAGATCATCACAAAGCCTCCAAATCTCTCTAGCCTCCAAAGAGGTCTCTACATCTTGGCAGTCTAGGATGCAAACACAAAAGGTAAACCCTTCTGGCTCACAAGTTTCCTCAGGCACAAGATAATCGGATAGTGAGTTGATTTTGTAGTACCAGGCAAGATGGCAATAGAACCTCCTCTATCAAGGCCCCAATCATCCACATAAAACTTATACAAGTGTGAAGGGGAGTAAATATCAATTTTGGAATTTTGGGAAAAATTCACAAATTTGGCACTTTTCTCTTTAGTCAATACATGGAAATTTGAGAGTATGTCTTTTGCATGAAGTTATGAGTTAGAGATGTTAGAAGATGTTGTTCTAAAAAAGGGAAGCATTTTTTAAAAAGAGAATGATCATTTCAATGACTTGCATGGAACTAGATTATATAGGTGAGGCACAGAAAGATTACAAGAAACTAGATGTAAATATTTAAATTAGTTTATTTTAAAGTATCGTAATTTTTTAAATAATAATTAATATCAAATACTATAAATGCTTAATATTTTTAGTTTTAAACTAATTTATAATTGTCAAAACTTGAGGATATAACGTTATTTTCTATACCTATTTTTTTAATTCAAGAAAGAGAGGGAGTGAAATCTTCAAATAAGGAGAGAATGTATGGACTGTATATAAAGTAAATAATTAGTTGTGAGAAAAAGAATTATTAAAAGGATGCAAGATGCTAAACTTGAAAATCGTGTAGACAATAATAATCGTCAATAATTAGTTGTGAGAAAAAGAATTATTAAAAGGATTCAAGATGCTAAACTTGAAAATCGTGGACAATAATCGTGTAGACAATAATAATTGTCACTCACAACAAGTGCTATTTCATTTACCAAAAACCATGGTTAGAAATGTTTCAGTCCCATTATCCATAACTAATGCAATTTGCAACCCAAATAACCATAAACATAAAAACTAGCCTTACAATATCACCCATAGTAGGCCAAAATGTAGGGAACCAAACTACTCACAGTAAGTCAAAACGATGGATTTCTTTTGTGAGAAAATTCAAGCGAGCATTTTCCCAAATATGGTAAGCAGTTTTTAAATAATGGGGGGCTCTCATTCTATCAATAAAAACTCTCTCTCTCTCTCTCTCTCTCTCTCTCTCTCTCTCTCTCTCTCTCTCTCTCTCTCTCTCTCTCTCTCTCTCTCTCTCTCTCTCTCTCTCTCTCTATTTTTGTCTCTCTTTTATGTCTCTCTCAGTTGTAAAATAAAATTACTCCAATAAAATAATACATCCCAATAAAATGATACCCAGAACATATTTACATTTTTAATCATGCCATACATCTTTGAGTTAAATTAGGAACATGAGTTTTCCCCACTATACCAATTTAGGGTAAGTTCGTTCTCTATGTAGACATTCAACTACCTTCCTATCTATCAAAATTGGTTAGTGAATAAACATATTTTCATTTTGGCTCAATGCCATGACTCTCATGTACACAAAGTACAAGTGCTTACATGCTAAGTGGGGTTTTTGCTTCTTGACCCTTCCCAAAAAAATTTGGACATGAGCATGATGGATGCATTTTGACGTGCACATCATAACTTCTCACATGAGAACCTTCTCCAAATGTCTCAATGGTGAAAGCCTCATGTTTGAAAGATTGAAACACTTGTGCTTGTGTAACTTGTGCATTACTATCTAGTTCTGTGTTGATCCTTTTTGCAGCTTCTTCTGAAATGTATGTTTTGTATCTTGTGTGACGGGCCATCTCGTGACATATCATTTTTGAATGTGTTTGTCTCTTCTCTAGGCATTTCTGGTTGACTTGAGCTCATAGGAGCTTTTTTCTTGCATCCCTATGGCTTACTCTGTAAGTTATAGCCTGCACAACACCAATGCGTTGACCTCCTCAACTGTTTGATTTGTGGCTTCAACCACCACTCGCCATATAGTAGGCACATTGTGTGGGGATGGTCAATGTTCTTATCTAGGGCCCATGTATGCATGATGTGATTATTGCAAAACCACATCATTCGACTAGTCTTTCCAACAACATGGGACCTTGTTGAAAAAAAAATGATGGTGCAGGTACTCATTTTGCACATCCTACAATTATGCGACCACACTAACTACTACCTATATAACCCAAAAACTTTACTCTGTTGCCCATTGGAGTTCTCCTAATTTCTCAAAATGTCTTGTGTGTATGGGTGCTTCTGTTATGAGTTTTTCACTCAATTCATTTCTTGTGTCTGTAGCTTCATCCATGAATTGTATTTTCTTGACGTCCAATAGACTTCCTATCTCTCACGTACACGTTGTACTCAAGTCTATGACTAGCATCATCATCCACATCAATTACATTACATTGTCATCTCTTGTGTCAGGCTGCTTTCCAATCACTTGCCACCAAAGGAGTTGGAGCCTTGTACATGGGTGTACCGGCAGTGGCACTCTTTATTGTCCTCATAACTTGTGCTAGGCTTGGAGTATGTGCCTTTGCCCTCTCAATAAGCTTTTCAAGACTTATACCTACTCTGATATGCTTGCCCATCATGTATGAATTTTGCTTTGCACTCTGTAATAAAGCATTAGCCATGTCTGATACACATGCATTATAGTGTGTTATTTTTTGATTAAAACACTCCTTGGCTAAACAACTTCCATGTTTAGACTCTGACAAGTTTGTTCGTGGTGTACAAGACTAATCATCGCTCTTCTCCACCTATTCAATAGTTAGAGACATATTAGAAACATCATTAAAGACACTTTTTAAGACAATGGTTCTTATATAGACCAAAATCATTACACTACCCCAATGTGCAATGCGCGCTTCCCACCAGCTCAGCCGAAGGTCCATGGCAAACAAGTATATCTGAATCTCTCACATTTTCACTATGCCACCATTTGCTAGATAAGTCAACCTTGATCTAGTGCAGCCTTTTTTGTTGACTTGGTCTGCCACTTCTCGCACATGCTTTTATTCACACCTTGGAAGGCCATTATAACATACATTGCAGTATGTATATTTAGGCTTGTGCCCAGTGAAATAAACATGGTTCCCGACCTTTCATTTCTTGTCCTTCATTATAGACTTATCTGATGGCATTCCAATTTGCTTGGGCTTCATCTGCCATGAAACCAAAGAAGTCTGCCTTTTCAAATTCATGTGTCACCAACCATGACATTATTCATGCACTCCCAAAATAATACTTGGGAATTCTTGTTCTTTTCTTTCATCTCGCAAGTTGTAATAGTTAGAAGCAGGCTGCAACTAAAAGTCAATATGCTAAAAGATGTAATAACAAAGAATTACTTTTTTTTAAAGCCAATATTACTAGGACTACCTTCGCCCAATCATGATACATCTGGTATGGTCAAATTGGACCCAAGCTCTTCTTAGATCACCATTCCCTCCTGAACGCCTCATTTTATTAACAAGTTTGACACCTGAGGCTGGTCCTTTAGTAGACATCTTGAGTAGACACCTGAGGCCTAGTGATGACAGACTAACATAATAGCATAACAAGCACAAGATGCCTTGCAAAGTACCTGGCTTTTTACAATATTGTCACTTGAGCTTTCCAACATTAATGGCTAGGACACCAGCTGTACAAGTTTTCTTTATATACCCTTTGAAACTAATGTCATTAGGGAAGCCATTTTTCAAATACCAAGGGCATGTGGTGCGTAAACAATGCATTTCACCAATGCAATGGCTTATCCTCATTTGGCCATATAGACGATTAGATTAAGATAAGTGCCTTTGGCCTTTCCTTGGATAGCAAAGCTAGCCAATGGTTTAGATCTCTGAAAGCGAAAGATAAAGCTTCCTCTTCGAGGCTCTAAAAGAAGCTTTCAAAATGGGGTATTCTTGTCAAGGTACTCGATGGAGCCCTGTTGAATAGCTCAACAATGTAGCCACGTGGGCCAAAAACCCTCAAGAAAAAGATTGGGACTTACCCAAACCCAGTAGAGGAGATTGAATGAGTGCAACACTTAAGGGGTTTGGTGGAAGAAACACAAAGAGAACTGGAGCCAGAACCTAGAAAAATCAAGATCCCAGACGACACAGTGTTTCCTACACAAGTTCAGCCTCAAAACAGGAGCCATAAACCGTTAGCTATACCTAATATCATTCAGGAAGAAAGTGAGGATAGGACATCAAGAAGTGGGCAGACACCCTTCTTGCTTGAAAGAATGTTTATTGAGGGAATACCTGACCCCATCGAAGAGGAAGTGATTCCATCTTCACCAGTCCCTAGTCAAGGGCCGATATCTCAAAAGGTACCGTTGAATGTGTCCAAGCTAATGGATTTCATGTCCTCTGAAATCAGAACCACGATCATATCCAAGTTATTCGGAGATCCTGAGCTATTCTTAGCTCTTCGGCATTTCTCAATGGAGAACTGAAGGCGGGGTTACCACAATTTACAAATATGGATAGACCCGACACGCTTCAAGATGTGGAGGAACATTTGGATCTCTACAGCCCAACCTAGATGAAGACTCGGTCGTTGAAATACCTGTTAACAAGTTGGGAAAGTACTTTGAAGGTGACGAATCTAATGCAACCCTCCCCATTGTACCAACAAGGGATTAACTCTAAAGGGAATCCTTGATGGTGGTGTTGCTGGAGTGAGCATTGTGACTAAAAACTACTGGGAATCTATGGGAAGACCTCACCTAGAAGTCACAAACATAGTGGTTAAGATGGCAAACGGAACTATAGCTAAACCTATTGGAATGCTAAGGGACCTTAAGATCAAGGTTCTGGGATACAAGGTAAGGCATACCTTCATTGTAATGGATTTCTCTGAGCATCCTATGTCATATCAAATGATCTTAGGACGTCCTTCATGAGGGAAGCACAAATGGTGCATGATTGGTCACAAAACCATGTCTACTTACAATTCCAGGACTCTGTCATTCGAGTTGATCTTGAGAATGGTCGCGCGCATCCTTTAAGAAGCAAGGTTATCACACCATTGATAATCGATCGGATACCACTATTCACTCAACCCCATTAAAGTATTGCTATACAAGCAAAAAAGAGACCGATGATGGGGAAGATTCTCCTTATATGGATGTCCTACCGGGCATGACTGAGTCAGATAACGTAGATTGGGTACACCTAGCAGCAACCATAGACACATGGGAAAATAGAGGCACAATTTGGGTAACACCTGAGGGGCAAGATATGCCACCATTAGTGCCAGTAAACATGATAGGTGTTATGCACTTGACTTCTGATTATGGCAAGAAAGGGGCAAGATATGCCACCATTAGTGCCAGTAAACATGATAGGTGTTAGCACTTGACTTCTGATGTGGCAAGAAAGGGGAAAACTCCCTTGACACTGAAAGTAGCGAAGACTCTGACCAATGCAACTCCGAGTCTGAATCTCAAGAAGAAATTGAATCTGAGCCTGATAGGGGGTATGAATTGAATATTCACCCAAGTGTGGAAGCCTCGTGCTCCAGGCCTAGGACAGTAACCTCTTGCTGTTCATCCGAGAGAGTGAGGGGGACACAAGTGAAGATCGATCAAGTGTCTGAATCTGATATAAACAAAAATCAAAAACTAGGTAAGAAGAAGACGAGACATAAGCGACCGCTATCGAGCTAATGTACGAGCTAGAATAAACAAAGAGAGATCCACTGCAGAATGTCTTAGTTATGTAGGAGCATATGACGCTCATCGGAAGTTAGTGGATAATTGGGGAGAATACCTCAAAAGTATCATGTGGTGAAGTCCGCAACTTCATGACATCGCCCAATTAGAAATCAAAGAGAAGCCGAAACTAAGTCATACTACTGTGAGAAGGCGTCAAAATCGAGAGTTAGCTCAGCAACAAAAGGAAGCGAAATTTAAAGAAAAAAGCATGGCACAACAAGAACCGGTAGACTTACACCCCACACCCGAACATTTCAAATCTTTTACCATGGGGGAACGTAAAGTCGTCTACACAAAAGCCCAACGAATGCCTACCAATGGGAGTAGCAGTGTCTACGATGGCCCGGCGGTAGTTAAGGAGATAGAACTAGCAGATCCAGGTGAGGTGTCTAAACCAGTCTTTATTGCTCAAGACCTCACCAAGACAGAAGAAGCTACACTTAAGATGCTTCTTAAAGAATTCAAGGACATATTTGCTTGGACATACCATGATATGAAGGGTGTTCCACCCTCTGTGGTGCAACACACAATTCCAATGATTAGCACTGCTAAACCAGTCCAACAACGTCCCTACCCAATGAATCCTAAGTATGCAAAGATTGTACAAGTGGAAATTGAAAAGCTTATAAAATGTGGATTCATATACCCTATTGAGCACTTAGAATGGGTTTCTCCAATAGTCATTGTACCAAGGAAGAATGGGAAACTCAAACTGTGCGTTGATCTCAAAAAGGTTAATGCAGCCACCAAAAGAGATCATTACCCCTTGCCGTATTTGGAACATGTGCTTGAAAGAGTTGCAGGCAAGGAGGCTTATAGCTTTTTAGACGGGTTATAATCAGATCACAATTGCAGTAGAGGACCAAGCTAAAACAGCTTTTATAACAGAGTTTGGAGTGTTTGCCTTTCGCGTCATGGCCTTTGGCTTAACCAATGCACCTGCAACATTCCAACGATTGATAAACACAGCCTTTAAGGAATATCTAAGGGACTTTTGTGAAGCCTTCTTAGATGATCTTTGTGTTCATTCCTCTTGGGACGAGCACTTGATGTGTTTACGAAAAGTATTTGAAAGGTGTAGATTATATCGCATCTCATTGAATCCTTTCAAATGCCAATTCTGGGTTAAACACAGAGTTATTCAAGGACATATAGTGTCCATAAATGGGATTTCCACCGATGAAAGTAAAATCAAGGTCATTCTGGAATTGCCCCCACCCACACCAACTATAAGGGAGTCCAGCGCTTTATGGGCCATGTTGGTTATTATCGAAGGTTTATTTTATTCTTAGCTGAGAGATAGCTCAACCATTGTACAAGCTTCTCATCGAGTTTATTTGGACCGAAGATTGTGACCGTGCATATGAGTTATTAAAGAAGGCCCTGGTGGCGAGTGCTCCAATCTTGCGAATGCCTAACCGGGATTTAATCTTCCATGTGCATATTGATGCATCAAACTTTGCTATTGCGTGTGTTGTACTAACTCAACCTGGAGAACATAAACTAGACTACCCCATTAGCTTTGCCAATCTCGCCAATTGAACGATGCTGAAATGAACTACACCACTATGAAGCGAGAAGGGTTGGCAATGATATATGCAGTAAAGAAATTTCGTTATTACCTTCTTGCCACCAAGTTTGTTTTCTATGTGGATCATCAAGCATGGTTGTATCTAGTGAACAAACCATGCTCCACAGGAAGAATCACACGATGGTTGTTGATTCTTCTTGAGTTTGATTTCACTGTTATTGTGAGACCTAGAAAAAAACATGTCATGGCTGATCATTTGTCTCACATACCTAATGGTGAAGCTCCTACGGGAGTTGATGTGATGACTTACCTGACACTTCCTTGTTCATGGTGGAGACAATGTCTGAATGGAGTGAGAAGATTGTTAACTTCTTGGTTAATGGTTTTCCACCCAAAAAGCTTCGTAAAGATCTAGCTCGAAAGCTGATCAAGGAATGTAAACCCTATTGCCTAATGTCCGTGACTCTTTATAAAAGAGGAAAGGATGACGTTCTTAGGCTTTGTGCCTGAGAGGATGAGTATCTATATATTTTGCAAGAGGCACATATGGGCGCCGCTGGTCACTTTTCAGGAGACTTAACTACGCGAAAGATATTACAATCAGGGTGTATTGGTGGCCCACTATGTTCCAAGATGCATCACTTTTTGTGAAGGGTTGTGATGAATGCCAAAGCTACAAGAAACCCTAGCGGAAAGATCAGATGCCCCTACATCCAATCAAAGTAAACCAACCATTTGAAAAGTGGGGTTTAGACTTTGTAGGTCCAATTAGCCAAGCGGCCCCCCGTAACACACAATCTTGCTACATTATTGTGGCCACTGACTATGTGACCAAATGGGCTGAAGCGAAAGTTACACGTAAGGCGACAGATGCGAGGAAAACAGCCAAGTTCCTCTTTGAAAATATAATCACATGCTTCGGTTGTCCTTTTGAACTTGTGAGCGACAATGGTACGCATTTTATAAATGAAGTGATTAAGGAGCTCATTTTGTAAATGAAGTGATTAAGGAGCTCACAACAAATTTCATGATATCCCATTATAAATCTACTCCTTATTATCCGCAAGCGAATAGCCAAGCCGAGATTACCAACAAGACCTTAATCTCTATTCTGACAAAGACAGTTGAGGCTCATCACACGGATTGGGATCTAAAGCTTACGTCAGCTTTATGGGCCTATCATACTGCGTACAAAGTGGCTATTAATTGCACACCATTCAAGATGATATATGGCCCAAGAAGCAGTCATGCCGTGGGAATTTGCCATTCCTAGTCTTCGTGTTGCTACTCAAGAGGGCTGGGATGGTAATCCCTTAGTAGAGAGTTTGTATATCCTTGAGGGGTTTGACAAAGAAAGACAATTGGCGGTGTACAATGCCCTTGTAGAGAAGGATAGAAGGAAGAAATGGTTTGATCACCACCTGAAAAACAAGGACATCAAAGTTGGGGATGAAGTCCTGATGTATGGAGTGCGTAACGAAAAGAAGAAGCTAAAATATGTTAGTAAGGGACCGTACAGAGTATGTGAAATTACCCCGCAAGAAGGTACCATCCGAGTGGAGACTCTCGACGGAGTTGAAACCGTTGGATTCCTTAATGATGGGAGTAAATTCAAAAGATAATATGACCCCCTAAGCCAAGAGGAATTACATGTAATCCATCAGAAGAAGGCAGCTAAAGAACAGGCTGAGCTTAAGAAGATACAAGCGAGAGTTGAAGCTAAAGAACGTCAACAGCATGTTAGGCGCAACAAGAGGCCAACTTGGGGATTACGCAAGCATTTTTCAAGGAGGCAGAGGAGGATTCACTAGAATCTAACCTGCCTCTACGATACCCAATTGAGCTACAGAGTCCTTACGGGAAGGTGCTATATAATGCATTATTGGATACTGGAGCTCAACACAATTTGCTATCATATGGAGTGTGGTGTCAACTTGGAAAACCACTCTTATTATCCAAGAGTACCATCCAAGTTAAGGGTATCAATAAGAAGAAAACCACTCTCTCGGGAATTCTGCACACTCCTGTTACCTATGACAAGGGGACTGTGGTTCAAAGCTTTTTGGTTATGCCTGCTGGTACCATGGAGGGAACTGTAAACTTAGGACGCAAATGGATGTTATCCACCAAGTGCAATATTGATTGGGCAACCAGGCGAGTTACAACGCAAGAACCAGCTCTTAGCTTGACCACTCAGGGTCCCGGACCTAAGCCATCAACTCTAGACAAAACGCTAGGTAAGGAAAAATCACAAAGTCAAGTGGCTACACCATCTTTGATTGTTTGCCACCCCTCTAACGCTTCAACACCAAGAGTGGAGACAGGCAATGTGGTCCCCAAGGCTCCGCTTACTTTACCGAAGAGTACATACAAATGGGTCCCAAAAGCTTCGTTAAACGGCTACCTCTACTGCTCAATCTCATTCAGACACAAGAAGCAAGAAAGCAGCTACTCGCCCTAGAAAATGCAAGGTAACATCACGTTGGATTCCTAAAATATTATTAGCAGCCCAAGGGTACTACGAAGGAAATGAGCAGATTTGGGTCCCTAAACATAAGCTGAATTCCTCTGCATCGCCTGTAAAATCTTGTAAGCCAAATGTTGCCACCCCAATGACAATTCAAGACCATGGTGGTAAGGGAAAGGTAACGGAGTACTCCACACCACTTCTTCCAGAGCTAGTTTGGATTCCCAAATGATATCGATCGATACCACCTAGCTCAGGAAGGGGGGAGTCACACGAAGCTTCTAGCTCCTCATGCCATTCACACGTTGATATAGAAGTTTTTGCATGCTCTACACCTACCCTTGTCAATACCCACCAAGAAACCAATGAGTCTACGTCTCCCCTTGTAAATGTATCATCGGAAAAGCCATATCCTTCGTTCGTTCATGGGAGCGTACACTACCATCTCTGCAAAACTTGATGTGGCCACAAGGGTCATAAAAAGCTATCTGCCCACATCATCACCTATAACCCACTGGGACAAATTGGTTCCAAGGGGCTACAACATCATTGCAAAAAAATTGATCTACCCAAGGAAGGGGGGAGCATGTACGCACGTTCAACATTCTATTGCTTCCTCCCTAACCTTCTCCCCTGACCATGTAACTCCCAAATTCGAGGGAATGTATATATATAGCTTCATACACAAAAAAGAAAAGAAAAAAAATAGTAAAAAGAACAAGAGCACATTAAGAGGAGAGTTATCCGCACACAATTAGAAACAAGATTGACCTGTCTTCATGAACCTACTGATGCTATATCTGTGTTTGCAAATATGGCAGATGCACGAGCATCACACACTTCATCCACTCCCACCTTTGGTGAGAGGTATCATCTGTACCACCTTTCTCAGATATTTCACATGTGCTATCCTGTAATTAAAACCGAATTGGGTCATATAGATGTACTAGCCACAGCGAGGGAAATGTTGAGGAAAGAGAATGGCTAATTTGCCTATTGACCAACGACTGGCCCCTACTCCGTAGTAGAGGACGTATCCCGGATAGCCCAAGTCTTTGCTTTTCCACAGGATGACTATTCTCGCATAGTTACATTCTTGACGAGTCTATGTGGATGGGAGGACGAAGAAGATATATCTGACGATGAATGGACGGATGAGGAACACATCTCTACAACAACTATGTCCACACACTTATGTAATGGGCACCTCTGCATTACAAGCTCATTGTAAGATATTTTTTGTAATTTAATTTATGTTCTTTATGATTCTATGGTTTATTCACGTGTTTATATATGCGATAGATGTTTATCCATCAACAAGCATTGAGTGGCAACTTGTGGAGTCATTCATCCGAACTTTCAAAGCTATGCTGATCTTGGGTATTATTTTTCGATCAACCATCTTCTTTTTTCATTAACAAGCAGATATTTTTATACAACCCTAAGTATATTGACCTTGCAAGACCAAAAGATTATGGAATATTGGAGAGTTTGCCTATACCAAGCCTAAATTCATTAGATTGGGATCTTCCAGAGACAAAGGTACTCTATTAGCATTTAAATATAAGATTATCTTAGATATTCATAGGTCTATGAAAATAGGTAGGATTTTTGAGAGGATTAATCTATCATGGTTTATACCTCTTCATCTATTTGTGGCATGTTTTCGAGAAGAAAACATGAAGAGGAAAAAAGCGATGTGGCTATCTACACATATATTTGAGTTTGACTTGGATAATGCAATTGGAGCAAGATGGAAAGAGACTGAAGTCATCCATAGGGGTGATTTTATAAAATGTAATGCTTGCATTGATTCTGTGGTGATGGCATACATCTCTTGATAAACCTTGTACATCAGCTTAGAGTACATAGTAGAGGGACTTGGATGCCATTGGATTCAGAGGAAAACTTTGTGCAGTATGACCTAATGATCAACTTGAGTGATGATGACAATAGAGTTGTCCCTTTGAATGCAAAATGGACATTGAGGGATGTGCCAACGTCCTTGGAATTTCTATTAGATGCCAAACCATTAGACTTCAAATTTCAGGTAGATGGTATTATGGTGGGAGGAAGATCCGAAAATACTTTTAGTTGTATGAAATGTCTGTCCCCTGTAATCTTGAAGTTTTCTATACAAGATAATTTTACACCCATTTATCTTGTCTTGTGGATTCATTTTGTAAAATATTTATTTAATATTATTAATAATATTAAGGATGTACAAGGCCAAAGTTAAACGAGAAACTAAACTCAATATCAATCTCATATATATATTTATTACAATGGTATCTATACATGCTTGAGTAGAAGGATACATGTGCATGTCTCTCGTCGTGTACACATGTTGCACCTTTGCCTTCTACCCATCTTTTTCTATCTTGAATTCCAAGATATGCCCCTTCCAATGGTATTGTAGGCGAGCCTCTCCTTTGCCTTTTTATCCTATGAGGACTTTTGCATGATGGTTACATGGTCACCCAATCGTTTAACTTGAAGTTTATACCTTTCCACACACCCTGATCATCTTTAACATTATGAAGGATGCATGATGAAATGGAATTAGGAGTGTGCCTTGGGTTAGACTGTTGTCTCGACGTTGTTTGATGATGAGTAGAGGAGAGGATGATGCAAAAAGACAACGAGAAAGAGGTGCAACCGTGCAGACTAGGGAATCTGAAATGTATTTACTCAAATGTACACCTCATTTTGGGCGGAACCTAAATTTCAAATTTTATTTTTTGAAGTACTGACATTTGATACATGAGGGTAGGCCCTTGAAGTTAGAACCCCTAGAAATAGCCGCGGCATATTACATTAAAGTGGTGATAACCATTAAAATAGCCAACTACTGAAGTTAGTGAATGTAGATATATGACACCCAATGTCATATGTATGGTTGAATGGCGTGTTTCTATTGGTGTCCAAAGCTTAATCCGAATCCGATACAAAGTATTAAAATGCGGCCCTTTTTTAATGTTTTTGGCCCTAATGTACAAGACTAGTCAAGATTAATCCTATCATAGAAGAACCTCCTAACAGACCGGATTTCTATATGGAATACCTTGACTCATTAGAGCGGTTCACGATCCATTTCTTGTATCAGTAAGAAATTATCCCCATGCACTCTCATCAACAACAAAGGTTGAGTATAAAGTTACATGCATTGCATCATGTGAGGCATTGTAGCTAAGGACGATTCTATAAGACATGGGAATGGTGTAGAGCAATCTACAGACAACCAAAGTTGCATAGCCATTACCCGAAATCAAGTGTTTCATGCTCGCACAAAACACACAGAGATTCGATATCACTCTATACATGAGCTCATCGTATGTGTAGGGAGATTGAGATGGTGACCCAACGATAGAGAATTGTGGAGATATCTTTACAAAGGCTCTAAGCACAAGGACCGGATGGAATGGTATCTTCATTGACTCTACATCACATCACAAAGGTAGTTCACCTTTGGGTGGACATTGAGGGGGAGTGTTGGATATCAATACTCCCCCCTCATATTTTGTTGTCCAAGCATCAACAAGTTTGTGTTTGTACGGTCTCCATTATGAGAAGTAGTCAACATCCTCGTATTCACAAGGGATGGAAGCCAAATTTTTTACACATATCACACACACACACGCACACACACACACACACACACACAACATATATACACACTTATTTGCACACACATAACATACACAAACAAACACAAATATATTTACACACATGAAACATATACACATATACATACACACACATATATATGCACATATAACATAGATACACACACATATGTAACATACATACACACATATATACGCACACACATATGGCATATATATAAGCACATACACACATTGTTATATCTATATATTCCTTCTTTATTACTTTCATTTTTTTAAAAGGAGCCAAAGGTCAAAGTATCTAAAAAAGAACTTCTGATGAATATTCGTGTAAAAAATAATGAAGTATACTTAATAGCACAAACATATCCTTCATAATGTATATCCACATAGTTTCATGAAGTGGTACATATGGTCATAAGTAGAAATGCTTTAAGGTTTGTAGTATTTGAAGTGATGCGTCATTTTTTGTCACAAGAAACCTAGAGATTTGGGTTAATGCCTGCAATAGCTTTGAATATCTTTTGAATAGTAACAACAATAGGGTGTTTTGCTACCATTCCAAGTTCATATCAACATTTGTAGTGCATTATGTATGATATGCCATGTGTTATACATTATGTATCATGTGTTAGTTATGTGCAATGTTATATTATGTGTGGTCTCACCTTTGAGGTTAGTGGGCATGCCACACAACAAGGCACATATGTGAGGAGGAAAGCTGTAAAAAACAAGTGTCAAAAAAGACTTGTTTTCAATGGCTTTGTTGACGTTGAATTTAAAATCTTAACCTGTCATGTATCTTGTGTTTGTGTCATGTATGGCATGTATGTCATGCATGCCTTAGTGGCAAGAAACATTTAGTTTTTTTTTGGCCTGGTAAAGTCGTTGCATCCTTCAATAAAAAATAATGTGTTTCAAAAAATTAAATTATCAATAAATTTCTAAAAATACTAAAACTAACATACACATTGACTAAGAAACAAATCAAAATTACATAAATAATAGTTTAAAAGCTGGAAACATAGAAGCTTAAAAGCAAAAACTTTAAGAAGCAAAGTTCCAATTTATTGAGAGGGAGAAAATTATTTAAGTGCTGGAGAGGAGCAAATGAGCTAGAGCAAACACAGGATTTCATCTGAATTAGGCGTGCAAAAAAGAGAAAAGCCAAGCAACGAACTCGAGGTGATTTTTTTTTTCTTTTTTGTTTCGAAAATGTTTCGGGGTAGAAACGTTTTACGGGTTTCTAACCCTCAAAACATTTTATCTTGTTTCCCTGATGTGGCATGTGCTATATACCATTTGTATCATGTATGCCACGCATAATATGGCATGTGCTATATATCATGTGTATCATGTATGCCATGCTATAACATGGCATGTGCTATATATTGTTTGTATGCCACACATAATATGCCATGTGTATCCCTACTCCATTAACCAGGAACAGACCCAAAATCGTTGCTTGACAAGATCAAGTCCACAAACCATCAGCACATCTTTCGACTCTGCCTCTCATGCCCACCATCATGGTGACACCTCCATTCGGCCTCCTCTGACAGCTTCTAGCCAGTGATTATTCACATGCACAAGAGATTCAACAGGTCATGATCTCTCACCGATGGGACCACCATACTGGTCATTGGGAGCACCGATGTTCCAACGTTTGCCTCGGATTACCTTGTCTTCCTCCTTTAGAGGAGCTGCTTTTAAGAATATTTAGTTGATTAGTTGATTGTTGTGCATATGACCTTGCACACCAATTCTGTTCCAGAAATTGATTTGTTGAGAGACAAAAGATGCATGGAGGAAACTTTCAAATCAAGTTTTGAGAGGAATGTTTGAGCACCTCGATTTGCGGGGTGACTTTTGCATTCTACAACACTCAATGATTAATTGATAACCTCAATCAAGGCTCGGCCCAGCTTCTTTCTTTCAGATTTCTCAACTCTTCTACATTGGACACCTTCTTAAGCACGCCCACATCAAAATAAATGCTTGACATTAGCATATACCCAGCAGTATCTTTGTGATTCTTTTTTATGACATGAGCAAAGCATTTTCTTCCTAGCTGTATATTACCATGTGTCTTGCAATGACTGAGTAAAGAATTCCATGCAAGAATTTGAGGTCCAAAAGATGGCATGGTCTGGAGCAAGTCTACTGCCTCATTCAAGTGTCCTGCACGGCCAAGCAAATCTGCAACACAGTGATAGTGTTCCGCTCTTGGACTCGCACTCTTATTGTCTGTTAACATACTGAAATATTGACGTCCTTTCTCAGCTATGCCTAACTGACTGCATGCAGATAAAACACATACAAATGTCACTTTATCTGGATTCAACCCTTTGTGTTGCATGTCTTCAAAATATTGCAACGCCAACTTATAGAAACCATAATATGCATATCCTGCAATCATCGCATTCCACGCAACCAAATCATGCTTTGCCCATTTGTCAAATACTTTGTTTGCATCGTGGAAGCTGCCACATTTAAGATACAAGTCAATCAGTGTGCTGCCTACAAACTTGTCCGAGTCGAATCCACTTTCAATAATGAAAGAGTGAATGAGTTTGCCATGACCAATGGCTGTAATGGTAGTGCATGCTCTTAAAATACTCACACACGTAACACCATCTGGCTTGATACCCTCCTGGTGCATCAACAGAAAGAGTTGAAGAGCCTCCTGACTGTACCCAGTTTGGGCATACCCTGCAAGCATAGCATTCCAAGTCACCACATTTAGCTTTGGCGTACTCTCAAACACACTCCTAGCATCCCTTATGCTTGCATAGTTGGCATACATATGAATGAGGGAATTGCAAACAGACACATCTAGATGCAGCCCACTTCCGGCAACAAGGAAATGAATCAATTTCCCAAGTCTGATGGAGGTTTCACTGGAGCAAGCTTTAAGAATGCTGAGAAAAGTGACACCATCAGGCTCCACGCCTTGCTGTTCCATTTGCTGATAAAGTGACAGAGTTTCTTGACCGTGCCCATGTTCAGCATATGCAGCAATGATTGTATTCCATGATACCAAGTTTTTTTTCAACGATTTGTCAAACTCCTGGCGTGAGCTTTTGAGACTCCCACATTTTGCATACATGCCAATGAGGGCATTGCGAACAACTATGTCCACCTTGCAACCACTTTCATTCATAAAAACATGAATCAGCTTGCCCTGATGAAGTCCTGCTATGCTCGCGCATGCTTTCAAGATCCCAATGAATGTGACATTGTCCGGTTGCATGCCCTCCTGTTGCATTGAATTAAAAAGTTGAAAAGCTTCCTGATGGCAACCGTGCTGGGAATATCCAGTGATCAAAGCATTCCATGTCACTACATTTCGCTTTGATAAGTTGCTGAATAGCGTGTGTGCAATTTCAAGGCTCCCACATTTAGCATACATGTCAATGAGGGCACAACAAACAAACATTTCGCATAAAAGGCCAGACTCAATAGCATATGTATGCATTACCTTACCTTGATTCAGAGCTTCTACACATGAGCAAGCTTTAAGAATGCTCACAAAGGTGACACTGTCAGGTTGCATACCTTCCTGTTGCAGATGCTGAAAAAGCCTGAAGGCCTCATGCCCATGCTTATCCTGAGCATATCCTGTGAGGATAGCATTCCAGGTTACCAAGTTTTTATCTGGCAATTGCTCAAACACTCTCCTTGCATCTACCAAGTTCCCACACTTGACGTACATATTGATGAGAGTGCTACCAACGAAGTTATCGAATGCAAATCCACTCTCTTTGATGTGCATATGAATCTTGTTGCCCTCATTTTCTGCTGCTGTGCTTGCACATGCCTTGAGAACAGCAACAAAAACGTGCTCATCAGGCTTAATCCCTGATTGCTGCATCCGATGGTACAATTCAATAGCATGCTCAGAGTATCCATGCATGGCATGAGCTGAGATTGCCGCACTCCATGTATACACAGTTGGTTCAGGGAGTTCCTGAAAAACTTGATTTGCTTCCCACAAACTTCCACATACAGAAAACATGCGAATCAAGTGACTAGACAAAAAAGCATTTCCACAAAGACCGCACCTCTTTACGAGGTCATGCACTTCTGTTCCTGCTGCCAAATCTTTTTTGTCAATGGACAACTGCAGAAGACGATAGAGGAGATCAACTGAAAGTGTAATACCTTGCTGATACAAAACATCCGCTGTCCACAGTGCTTCCAAAAGCCACCCAGACTCACAAAATCTTCTTAAACCTTCAAAATGTTTGTACTGTAAGCAATCCTTGCTTACCTTTACCATAAAATAGACAAAAAATGAATCAACAATACCATTAAAGGGGCAATCTTTCTGAAAGTTGGAGTTAAACAGAGGCTACATTCACAAAAAAAAGAGGCCATGTAGGCCTTTTACAGAGGAAATATAAAATGAAGCAGGTTTTAAAGAGATAAAAAGAACTTACACCATCCTTTACCTTCCTTTGTGCTTTGACTGCCGTCTTTGTGCCAAAGAACGCCCTTGGGAAGAATCATTAGCCAGCTTGCTTAAAAATTCCAGAGTTTCTTCTGCAATACTTGGTCAGCGCATCGCAAACCACAAAGATACGCTTCTTATCCTCTTTTCTTGCATGAATACCTATTTGCATCAGCTTTAAGATAAAAACAACACCCAAGGATTAGACCAATTCCTTTTTCAACCATTTAGTTGCAATTAAACAAGGAGTTCAAAGTGTCTTTCAACAGAACCACTCTTATCCTTTCTCATTTTTTCCTCTCTAAGAATTATGTTCATTTAATCAGGTATTAACTTGTTTGTTGCCATCTATGACTTGAGGTCCAACAAAAAGATGGAAAAATGAGGTTTCTAGGTCATGGCACCTGGTTATCATTTTGAGCATGCATGCTCCGGGCTATCAATGCCCTACATTATATATAGCTTGCTGTCTCATTGAATACGGCCACATGATTACAGGCTTGTTTTGAGACTTTCCTCTACTACTTGCTGCTCCAAGGTAAGTCTTGGACATCAAAGGAAAAAGGTTGCACTTCCTCAACAATAAGGCTCTTTGGAAGAGAGAATATAGACAGCCCTAATCTACTAAATGTGTTTGATACTCTTGTGGATTACAGTCAAGGCTCTTTGGGAGAGAATATAAACAGCAGAGGACTCGAATACCTAACCTACTAAATTTGTTCAATAACTCTTGCAGACACAATCGTCCTTTTAATCCACAAAACACATGAAGACAGCAAGAAACTCACAGAGCACTTGCACAACCACAAACACTACAACAGCACTGGGTCCTAATGGTCAAGTAAAAACAGCAAATGTTTTACCTTAGAAATCGTTATGAAAGTGGATGCTTTTATTTTTCTCTATTAAAGGATCCTCCCCCAAAGCCCCCACTCCCCCCCCCACACATGGGGTCTGCACCTCCTCCGGTTTGGTGTAACATGCACTTGCTATCATAGATGAGAAGACTCCACAGATTTTTCATTGCCCAACTTACCAACGTTCAAACCCGAACATGAATTTGAACCAAAGAGCCGAGGTAGATCTCTCCAAATCACGAGAGGAGGATGAGGTTAGCCTACTGCAATCTAGGTCAATAGGGTGTAGTCCTGTCATGCCAATGGAACAAGTCTATATAACCCTCTTTGCAAGATGTAATGGTTGTACAAGCCAGACCGGACACTTATGCGTCGTAGAGTTGCGTCCATAGCACACGGTGCTAGTTTAGTGATCTAGAAGAGGGCTTCTGTGCATGATTTCATTGTCACAATTTGCGACTAATCTCTTAAATATACCCTAATCTTGATTATTAGTGAAGAGACACTATTCAAAGGTCGGGTCCTATCGCAAGGGTTATTATGAAGAGGCATGTCTTATCTAAAGGATATGACCCTTTGCCCTAAAGACACACCTGTTCACTCAAAAGATATAACTCTTTGATCAAGAGCCACACACCTGCATTCGGGATGTGACTCTTCATTTGTATCTTTTTGGGTCCTATTTAAGAATGGCCCTAATCTCAATGCAACAACACTCACCTTTCCGCTCAAGTCTCTTATGTTCTATCTTGTCTTTAAAATCAGTATTAATCTCTAATCATGTTTAATTATATAGGAAACCCTTACAATGGTATCGATTCAATTCTTTTCAAAAGCCTCACCGACAAGATGGGCCGTCTTCTAACCACCCATGGCGCAAGCAAATCGGATCAACCATAAGGATCAGATTGTGAATATGACTCTGGTTGCAAAAAATCAACCAACAATAGGCATGATTCCCAAACCTCGTTACAGGGACAGCAGAAACCTAGATTGTGCACCATTTGTTCAAGCAATTATCGATGTTTCAATTGTCCCAAACAACCCAATAACTAGCACAATTCCAACATGAACCCCCTACTCCAAAAGAAAGATCTGAGGATTCTTCCAAAGGCAAACGTGCCACGGTGCAACCTCTTCGCGCACAAGCTACAGCTATTACTTCCATGGTTCATGAACAATCTGCCACGCCACACCAAAAGATGGATATAATCAGTTTATTGATGCAGAACATTGCTCAAGTGTTTCAACTCCTTTTTTATGTAGTGTCATGTATATATATTTTTTTGGTGGCATGGAATGATGGATGATTGGATCATGGATCATGGACAGTGGACCATGGTCTATGAATCATGATCATTTGACATTGATGATGGATTCTCAAAGAGCAAACTGGGCTTCCAAGGGGCTCGTCGTGGAACATACCCAGTACCTTTCCAATAATTATTTTTGTTTCCTGTTTCAAGAAGAAGGTATGGCACTCAATGCTCTAGGTGCAGGACAATGGGTCCTGAGAAATTCCCCTTTGTCCCTATTTCGTTGGACAGCTAACTTCTCTCCTGTTGTTCCCAAACCTATCCTTCGCCCTGTCAAGGTAGAACTAACCAACCTACCTCTACATTTACACCCATTAATCAAGCTCCTGCTTGAACCAATCGGAAGACTATTGGGAGTGAGATCAAATGTTGACCTAAACCCACGTTGGCACCCTCAAGCTCTAGTAGAAATAGACATAAGTAAGATCTCCCCAGTTCCTTTATCTATTAATGAAGGAATGGGTTTCATCTTAAACCAACCATTGTTCTTCAAAAACATCCCGAATACCTGCTTTCACTGTGGAGAAAAAGACCATTTTATTAGGAATTGTCCCATTAAATCCCCCCCCCCCAACCACCAGCCCCCCAGACTAAACTTAAAGAAGACAATCAGGGATTTCAATTTGTTGGGAGGAGAGGCAAAGGCCAAGGGCATCCACAAGGCTCTAGAAACAAGCCAAGAAGGAGAAATTACAAGAAGTTATCCTCTACCTCTTTCTCCGAATCACTTTCTTGGAATTGTGTACTTGGTACCTCTTCATCATCCTCCTCACTTGAGGAGTCTTTGATTGTCTAGGTAGGATCAAAAATGTCAACAAAGAGTGGGGAGAACCTTCTCTAATTTCTCCTTCTTGGCTGGTTTCTAGAGCCTTGTGGACACCCTTGGCCTTTGTCTTTCCTCCCAACAAATTGAAATCCCTGACTGTCCTCTTTAAGTTCAACCTGAGGGGCTGGTGGTTGAGGAGGAGGGGGAATTTAATGGGACAATCCTGATAAAATGGTCTTCTGCTCCACATTGGAAGCAGGTAGTCCGGATGTTTTTGAAGACCAATGGTTGGTCTATGTCACCATTTGGTCCATCTCCATTTCTGGAGCCACTTCTATGGCATGTGAAAGGGTCAGACATCTGGTGTCACATGGACGAGAACCAGTTTTGTGCCACCCATGTGGGACCCGTATTGTGCCATATGGACAAGAGCATGTTTGCTACCACACATGTATGTCTAGGATCTCGTCTTACCCATGGGATTGTCACTCCATGGTAGGACTGATATCTGTGCCGAGCTTTGTCTATGGGATTGTCACTCCATAGGAAGGCCCGTGCCAGGACTTGTGTTTTGCCTACGGGACTGTCACTCCATAGAAAAACCAGGACCTGACATTTCTGTCACGCCAGGTTTGTGCCCGACAAGAAATCCTTGTACAAGTTTCATGAAAGGAAGATTTCGTCCAGTTCATGTGCACATACATTCATGTTTACAAGCACAAACTTGTTTTCACATGACTTGTTTTCGTGTGTTTGCCTGCTATGACGTGCCAGTACACTGGACGAGGACGCCCCCAATGTACCGTGGGTGTGTTGTCTGCTGACAAGTTCGTGTGGCGTGTGAACAGGTGGTAAATATTGCCCTTTTCGGCCTTTTCAAATGTAAAATCCATAAAGTAATGTAAACCTTAATGTTTATAAGGTTGGGTGTTCACACATTTAAAATATTGGCCGGACACTTTCTAGTGTGGGTGCCCAAGAGTTAACCTTTGATTAAGGTTTAATAATATTTAAATTAAGGACTGCATGGGAAACATTTCCTCCCCACACATGGATGGTAAGTGGGGGGGGTGGTTGATGGAAGGAGGCGACTGTTGTATGGAGAGGGGGAGAGTGGTTTTCTGAACCCGCCTCCTCCAACCCACCTAGCTGCTGCCCTAAATCCATTTCCTCCAACCCGCCTGCTGATCTGTGCCTGTTGGAGTACACACCTAGTGCTGGACTACCCGCCTGTCTGCTGGAGTACCCGCCTGCTGCTGCTGCCTTGTACCCGCCTACAAGTACCTGCTGCTGCTGCTGCCTTGTACCCACCTACAGGTACCTGTACCCTACACCCGCCTACAGGCACTTGCTGCTGCTGCTCTGTACCCGCCCTTGTACCTTCTGGTTGCAGCTCCTGTATCTACCTTGTACCCGACTTCTGTACCTGCTGGCTACCATACTTGTACCTATTGTTTGCACCGACCGGGATTACATTAAAAGGGGGGAACAGACTCCTCACTTTACAACCAAATTGAATCTTTGTCAGGTACTTGTTTCTGTATTTTCAAATTCAGATAGTATTAAAATTAAATGTTGTTTTTACAAGTCTTGTGTAGGCAAGCATCACCCTCCCTTCACCACGGAAGGCCACCGGGATGGTGATTTTCCCCGTGATTACCCTGGCCGCACCCTCACATTTAGAGGAGCCAGTGAAGGTCATTGGGATATGAGGAAAACTGGGAGCAAAGCTTACTGTGGAGCATCAGGTATCACTCCCTCCGCGGTGTTTCACCCTACCAAGCGTTAGTACGGGCGTGCTTGTTGGTGCACGGTCCCGGAAGACCAGTGAGCGACGGGTGTTCACCCAATGAAGGTGGAAGACTGCCTGTGATTTGGCGTACTGCAACAACCGATTATTCATCGACAAAAATCTTGTTTTTCAATTGTATTCACTCCATGTTATGGAGAAATCTAACCTTGGGACCCGTGAACACTTGTACATATAAATACTCCAAGAAATACAAACTTTATTGAGGGGGAGAGGGGGGGGAGGGAGGGGCGGCCCTTTCCAGCCCCAGTGATGGTGTCAAGTGTTCTTTGTCATTTTGAGTTTTAATGTTGCTAATAATGTCCATTGTTTGTATTAGTTAAGTGATCTAAAAAATGTATATTTTATCTTCCGATTTGTAGGCCTCCTGTAGGGAGCGGTTACATTGGTATCAGAGCCCGGTTGTCTCTCTTTCTCAAGAGGAGACACGGTGTTTTGAGATCGAAAGCAAACACAGACACTTGACTCAATGGACAGCTAAGTCAACCCTTTGGAAGTGCCAAATTCAAGAGGTCAATCAAGTGCCTCTCGCGATTCCGATGCATTGCATGGAAGGCACAAGCCTCTTGAGAGAGTTTATAACAGTGCTTTGATGGGACACCCATCCTGTGGAAAAGAGCCTATGCATGAGGATGAGCCCAATGAATTGAGGACTGAATTGGAGCACATGAAGAAGCTTTTGCAGGCAAAGGAGTAAGAGCTGAAATTTTTGCATGAAGATCCCCATGTACAAAGTGTCATTGAAGCAAGGAAAACTGATGCTATGGTGGATATAACCTTTGAGTCTATGGCTCGTGAAGTGTACAAGAAGCCAAGGGAGTTAGCAATCTCCTATCTCATCCGAAAGGGTGATCTCAAAGAAGGAGAGCATAGGGAGTTAATGTTCAAGAATCCACCTCGTTTGAAGCATGGAGACCCAGGAAACAAATATGTGCATGTTGGAACTAATGGGCGACATGATGGCCTTGTGGATTCAAAGCATGTTATGATGTTTATCATGGAGAGAGTGGTCAGCATGCAAGCCGAAAGACTTTGCCCATTGAGTTGTCTCGTGGTGAGACATTACATCATTTGGGGAGGTCACATGCATCTAGGCCACATATTCATAATGCACATGCCACCGTGCCTCGTGAAACATCTTCGGTTGCCCATGAAACCCATGCAGAGAGAGCTGCCCTATTGGATAGGGAAAAGAGAGAGGGAAGAACATGAATCACATCCCAAAAAGCTCAAGGAGTTTAAGGCAGGAGACAAGTTCGTGAAGTTTGATGTCTTTCATGGAGAGTATGATGCCTCCAAAGTGCTTGCTTTCGTGGCTCAGTTTGACATTGCTTTTAGTGATGAGGACTTCACTGAGAAGTCGAAAATTCGTCATGCAAGCATTTTTTTGAAGGGGACAGCTGCCCATTGGTGGATCACTGAAAAGACCACCAAAGATCCCATTTGTACTTGGAAAGAGTTGAAGGACAGATTTTATGCCCAATTTTTGCCTCCAAATGCGGAGCAAACTCTCACACAAAGTAGGATAGACTTGACCAAAAAGACAATGAGAGTGTGCAACAATATGTCAACAAATTTTGGAAAGTCTTGCTTGAGGTTACTCCCTTTATGCAACTCTCCGAAGATGAAAAGAAAAGAAAGTTTCGCTCCGGGTTGCAACCAGCTTATCTTTCGGGCATCGAATTGCACCCGAAACACACCCTTCAGCAGCTCATAGCATCTGCTCTTGCTACGAAGCAATTGGTGCTTAAAATTAAGCACGATCAAGGAGGTTCTAAGGGCAAAGAGAGGGATGTCCCAAACCTGCAAAAAGGTGGACAGCCACCTAAAAAGAACTTTCGAGAAGCCCAAAAGGGAGGTAAAGCTGAAAATACTCCATCCAAGGACATTGGACCAAAGAAGAACAAGTTTGGCCTGACTCCCGAGCAAAGGGAGCAGTATGCAAAAGAGGGGAAATGCTTTTCTTGTGGTAGTAAAGACCACATGTTTAGGCAATGCCCTACCCGCAAGCAAAAGCAAAAGGACAAGCCACCCAAGGCAAATGTGCATGCCATTCCTGATGATGTAGAGGGTAACACTAAGCATGATGGCAAAGAGAGGATGGTATGCAAAGCTTAGGAGCAAATCAAGGATCAGCCTGCCTTGTTTATGGTTGATGATTGTGCAATAGATAACTTCATCTCTACACAAATGGAAGCCGCCTTGGGCATAGAGATGGGGACATGGGACCCCAGATTGAGACAGAGGCTACTTTTGTTGGCAAAGAGGTGCAGGTGACTCCTCTTATTGGGTAGTTGCGCATACATATACAAGGTTATTTGGATCATGAGCCTTTCTTGATTACTCCACTGAATCTTTGCTCCCGACATCGCCTTCATGACTTCTCAAGGTGGGAGCTATACCCTTCCTTTCATTCCTTTTTTGATCCTTTGTTTTCGTTGTTGTTTCTTTTGAATGTATAAAGTTTTTGGGACTGGTGTTTAAAGTATATCTCTTTTGATTGCTGATTCATGGACTGAAAAACAAATGAAAACGTATTTTATGTTTCACGCCGTGAGAAGAACCCCAAACTGTTTCACGCCGTGAAGAACCCCAAACTGTTTCACGACGTGAACCATTTTATTGTTTCACGCTGTGAAAAAGTACAAGAAGTTCACGCTGTGAAACAGTAAAAATGTGAAATTAATCACAAACTAACACATGGATTGATCATTTAACGTAGCCGCCTTGTCTGACGGCTACACTATAAAAGCGATTGTTCTCTTAATTTCGTCATTTTCACTTGTGATTATGCATTCTCTTTCATTGATTCCTTGCACAAACCAACAGGATCACTTTTATGCATAAAGGCCGCATGCATGTCATTGATGCTGGCAAAGAAGGGGATTCCATCCCAGTTGTTTCTCACATCCAAATTAATAAGGCAATGAAAAAGAGTCTTTCCACGTACTTGGTTTTTGTTCTTGATAAAATTGAACAAAGTAATGTGAATGTGGATGTATGGACTCAAGAAAGGCTGAATTTTCTTAATGCATATAAAGATTGTTTTACCGATGCATTGCCAGGAGAACTAGCTCCTGAGAGACCCGAGAATCATCGCATAGATCTTGTGCCAAGTAGTTCCCCACCTAACAAACCCGCATATCGTGTGAGTGCCCCACAACAAGAGAAGATCATGAAGCAGGTTAATGAGGTTTTGGAGAAGGGTTTGGTTCAGCCAAGCTCCTCACCCTTTTGTTCTCCTGTGCTTCTTGTGCAAAAGAAGGATGGATCCTTCCGCATGTGTGTGGATTATCAAGCTCTAAACAAGCTCACAATCAAGAACCAGTTTCCAATCCCACGCATAGATGACATCTTGGATAAGCTTGATGGCTCGGCTTGTTTCAGCTGTATAGACTTAAAGAGTGGCTATCACTAGATTCGTGTGGTATCCCAGGATGTCCATAAAACCGCATTCAAGACAGCTTTTGGATTGTATGAGTTTTTGGTGATGCCTTTTGGCCTTACCAATGCCCCGGTAACATTCAACCATATGATGGACAGGATATTTCGACCAAGTGTATTCTTTGATGATATCTTGGAATGAGGAGGAGCATAAGACTCATTTGGCTACAGTGTTTGAAGAGTTGCGAAAGCATAAACTCTTCATAAATGCTAAGAAAAGTGAGTTCCTCCTCTCAAAGATACACTATTTGGGACATATTGTATCCAAAGAGGGTGTAAGAATGGATCATGCTAAGATTGAAACCATTCGGAATCGGCCAGAGTTGCAAAATGTACATCAAGTGCGTAGCTTTCTTGGGTTATGTTCATACTATAGGCGATTCATAAAGCATTTCGCTAAGATTGCCTCACCATTGCATGATCTTACAAAGAAGAAAGCCACCTTCCAATGGACTTCGAATGAGCAAGATGCCTTCTTGCAACTCAAAAATGCCATCATTTGTGGGCCCGTGTTGATTGTTCCCGACTTGCAAAAGCCATTCACGGTGGAATGTGATGCATGTGGGAATTGTATAAGAGCTGTCCTAAATCAAGAGGGTCATGCAGTTGCTTATGAGAGCCGTCGATTGCATGATGCCGAGATCTATATGGACATTTACGAAAAAGAGCTCTTGGCTATAATTCATGCGCATTATCTTCTTGGGGCTGAATTTGTAGTCAAGACAGATCACCAAAGCTTGAGGTACTTTCTATCTCAAACAAAGCTCTTGGAGAAGTAAATGAGAATGGCAAACTTTCTTTCCATGTTCCATTTTCAGATTGTACATACTCCAAGAAAGAAGAATGTAGTGGCAGATGCTTTGTCCAGGAAGCCTTATATTGCTGCAGTTTCAGTGGCCTCTCATGGGGACTTATCTGCCATGCATGATTTGTATCATTTGGATGCTGATTTTTCCCATATATGGACTGATTTGATGGCTGGTCACTCGCATGCCTCTTATGTGATCAAAGAGGGTTATCTTATGAAGGATAATTGCCTATGTGTAGGGAAGGATATGCGTCCAAAGGTTATGGAGGAATGTCACGCTCCATCTTATGTTGGTCATAGAGGTATTTTACCTACGACACATATGATAGAAAGATATTTCTTTTGGCCAAGCATATGTAAAGACATTGAGGCTTATGTACACGCATGTATTACTTGCCAAAAGGTGAAATTTGATAGGCAAAAGCCTCCAAGTTTGCTTCAACCTTTGCCTATTCCCTCGCAACCATGAGAAAGCATTACTATGGACTTCGTTATGGACTTACCTAGATCACAGCATGGAAATGATGCTATTTGGACCATAGTTGACAAGTTTAGCAAGCAAGCTCACTTTTTACCCGTCAAGAAAACCATTAAAGTTGATCAAATGGTGAAGCTTTTCCTTGCTCACATATTCAAGCATCATGGTATGCCTAAGTCCATTGTTGGGGATAGAGATCCCAAGACTACGAGCCTCTTTTGGAGGGCTCTATTTGACAACATGGACACTAACCTTCAGTTCTCATCTGCTTATCACCCCCAAACAGATGGTTAAAGTGAGGCTGCAAATTCTGCTTTGTTGGATTTGTTGAAGTGTTATGTGGCAAATCAAAAGAGTGCCTGGGAGAAGTATCTTCCACTGGTAGAGTTTGCCTACAATAACACAGTACATGCCTCCACCGGAAAGGCCCCGTTTGAGATTATTTATAGCAGAGTGGTCTTGCCACCCATCCTACGCACTCAGGATGAGATTTTTGCAGCCGATGAGTATGTGCGTGACTTGGATGTAGCCTTTGCTCAGGTGCGGACAGCCATTGCACGCTCTCAAGACAAGCATAAGAGCGCTGCGGACAGCCATTGCACGCTCTCAAGAGACAAGCATAAGAGCACTGCCGACAATCATAGAAGGGACATGCAAGTCAAGGAAGGTGATTGGGTATTGCTGAAATTTGAGAAAGCTAGGCTTCGGAAGAGGCCAAGACGAGAGGGATCATATCCAAAGCTTTCTACTCGATATTATGGACCCTTCAAAGTGAATGACAAGGTCAATGAAGTGTCCTACAGGCTTGCTTTACCCAGTCATTGGAAGATTCACAATGCTTTTCACATGAGTCTTTCCGAAAGTATGTGTGGCCAAATCCGGAAGAGCCTGCCACAGAAGATCCACCAGAGATTGATGAGCTTGAGGAGATCCTCCAGCCAGAGTAGAATGTATTTCACAAGGAGAGAAAGCTACCACATGGAAAGCTTTCCAAGAGATACCTTGTGAAATTTAAGAACTACTTACCCATTGATGCAAAGTGGGTAGATGAGGATTACTTCGTTGACTACTCGTAGCTTTTGCAGGCATATCTTGAGGCTTTTCAATTGAGGTCGAGGGGATGTCACCATTTGGTCCATCTCCATTTCTAGAGCCACTTCTATGGGATTGTCAATCCATAGAGCGGCTAGATTTGTACCATGTTCACATGTGGCCAGGCCAGTGCCCCATGTGCAAGGGTTAGTCATCTGGTGTCACATGGACAAGAACCAGTTTTGTGCCACCCATGTGTGACCAGTATTGTGCCATATGGACGAGAGCATGTTTGCTACCACCCGTGTATGACCAGGATCTCGTCTTACCCATGGGACTATCACTCCATGGTAGGACTGATATTTGTGCTGAGCTCTCTATGGGATTGTCACTCCATAGGAAGGCTTGTGCCAAGACTTGTGTTTTGCCTATGGGACTTATCACTCCATAGGAAAACCAGGACTTCACATTTCTGTAACGCCAGTTTTGTGCCTGACAAGAAATCCTTGTACAAGTTTCATGAAAGGGAGATTTCATCCATTTCATGTGCACATGCATTCATGTTTGCATGCACAAACTTGTTTTCACATGACTTGTTTTCGTTTGTTTGCCTACTATGACGTGCCAATACACTAGACGGGAACGCCCCAAGTGTACCGTGGGTGTCCTGTCTACTGACAAGTTCGTGCGGCGTGTGAACAAGTGGTAAGTATTGCCCTTTTGGCCTTTTCAAATGTAAAATCCATAAAGTAATGAAAACCTTAATGTTTATAAGATTGGGTGTTCACACATATTTAAAATATTGGTCGGACACCTTCTAGTGTGGGTGCCCAAGAGTTAACCTTTGATTAAGGTTTAATAATATTTAAATTAAGGACTACATGGAAAACATTTCCTCCCCACACGTGGATGGTAAGTGGGGGGGGGGAGGGGAGCAGGGGGTGGTTGATGGAAGGAGGTGACTGATGTATGGAGAGAGGGAGAGTGGTTTTCTAAACCTGCCTCCTCCAACCCGCCTAGCTGCTACCCTAAATCAATTTCCTCCAACCCGCTGCTGATCTATGCCTGCTAGAGTACTCGCCTACTGCTGGACTACCCGCCTATATGCTGGACTACCCACCTGCTGCTGTTGTCTTGTACCCGCCTGCAAGACCCAGGTACCTGTTGATGTTGCCTTGTACCCGCATACAGGTACCTGCTGCTGCTGCCTTGTACCCACCTACAGGTACCTGCTCCTACTACCCTATACCCGCCTACAAGTACCTGCTGCTACTGCTCTGTACCCGCCCTTGTACCTGCTGGTTGCAGCTCCTGTTTCTACCTTGTACCCGACTTCTGTACCTGCTGGCTGCCATACTTGTACCTGTTGTTTGCACTGACCGGGATTACATTAAAAGGGGGGAACAGACTCCTCACTTTACAACCCAAATTGAATCTTTGTCAAGTACTTGTTTCTGTATTTTCAAATTCAGATAGTATTAAAATTAAATGTTGTTTTTACAAGTCTTGTGTAGGCAAGCATCACCTCCAATTGCCTTCACCAGGGAAGGCCACTGGGATAGTGATTTTTCCCGTGATTACCCTGACCGCACCCTCACATTTAGAGGAGCCAGTGAAGGAGGTCATTGGGACATGAGGGAAACCAAGAGAAAAGCTTACTGTGGAGCACCAAGTATCACTCCCTCCGCAGTGTTTCACCCTGCCAAGCGTTAGTACGGGCGTGCCTGTTGGTGCACGGTCCCGGAAGACCAGTGAGGGGCATGTGCACCCAATGAAGGTGGGGTACTCCAACAATAGATTCTTCATCGACAAAAATCTTGTTGTTTTTCAGTTGTATTCACTCCATGTTATGGAGAAATTTGGCCTTGGGACCCGTGAACACTTGTACATATAATTACTCCAAGAAATACAAACTATATTGACGGAGGGGCGGCCCTTTCCGGCCCCAGTGATGGTGTCAAGTGCTCTTTATCATTTTCAGTTTAAATGTTGCTAATAATGTCCATTGTTTGTATTAGTTAAGTGATCTAAAAAATGTGTATTTTATCTTCTGATTTGTAGGCCTCTTGTAGAGAGCAGTTACAATCTAAGATGAAACCCATTCCTGCACTAATAGATAAGAAACTCACGAGATCCTTACTTATGTCTATTTCTACTAGGGCTTGAGGGTGCCAACATGGGTTTAGATCAACATTTGATCTCACTCCCAACAGTCTTCCGACTAGTTCAAGTAGCAGCTTGATTAATGGGTATAAATGCAGAGGTAGGTTGGGTAGTTCTATCCACACACGGTAGAGAGTAGGTTTGGAACCAACACGAGAAAGTCAACGGTCCAACGAAACAAGGAAAAAGGGGAATTTCTTAGGTCCCATTGTTCTGCAGCTAGAGCATTGAGAGCCATACCTTCTTTAAACAAGAAACAAAAATAATTGTTGAGAAGGTACTAGGTATGTTCCACTGCCAATCCCTTGGAAGCCCAATTTGCTCTAGCCAAGCTTTGAAAACCTCGGTTGGAGGTCTCAGTCCATAGCAAAGGCCAATCAAGGCCCTGGTCTAGTAGATATTCTGCCATTCCTGAACGAAATCCACAGGAAGGGAAACAGAAATCTTACCACTTCCACTTGGCCGATCTTTTCTTGCAATAACTCCATCGCTCCCATCCGAGTGATATTGGTGTCCAGATCCACCCACGCCCCTCTTGGTTTCTTCTACGAACGCCCTTCAACTGGGTCAGTTCCATCTCACTGAGGTAAAAAAATTTGGTCTTTGCATCTCCCCTAGTCTTCATCTTTTTCACTTGGTTGCAGGACGGGCCAGTCAGGCTCTCCATAGCCAGTCTGCAGAGGGATCTGAAAAGAGACCTGGTTTAGGCAAGGAGTCGAATATGGCAAGGGAGAAAAGAGATTATCAACATGCACGAATACAAGTTCTATGTGTGCGGACTGATAGGGCAAGTCGGCGAACAAAGAGCCAGTTTGAATGCTGGCCGCGTGGCTCACATGTGAGAAAAGGAATCCTGCCACCTAGCGTTGCTCCCACTCCCCTCCCTGATTTGTAGTGATTTGTTTCCACTAACTCGGAAGTGACCAAGTTTCGTCCTTTTCTTTGCCTCAACTCCTAGCACCTACTAGGGAAGGTTTCGATGATGACGAAGGCCGTTGTACTATGCTCGGCTTCTGCGAGGCAGACAAAACAGGGGTGAGTCCCCCTAGCCTAGAGGCCATCGGGGCAATACGGGGGGGGGGGTGCTCTTCTTGGCATTGTGAGCAATAGGAGGAGTACGATTCACAGACGAGAAAGGAGCTGATGTGACCACCGACAAAAACCCTAATTTGTCACCATTAGAAGCAGCCATCACACTCACTCAAGACCTCCATCTAAGAAATTTTCGAGGGAGATGATTTTTCCTTCTTACATTCCCCGCCGCCACCCCCCCCCCCCCCCCCCAGCACATTCATCCCCATTTCTGGTGTTCTTTTGGTCCCTTTTGCATGGCCCTTGATTGTGGGCTGGCCACCCCTATTTTATATATTTTTCCAAGATTTTTCCCAACCTGTATGGTTTTTTCCCAGTCAGCCAGCTACTGATGTCCAGTCGGCCAGCATATGCAGTTCCAGTCGGCCAGCTCTCCCCACCTATAAATAGGTGGGCTGGCCTCTCACTTTTTCATCTTTCCTAGTCAATCTTTTGCTCCCTCACTTATGAGACTGCTTGTGTCTCTTGCTTGGGACTGTACCACTTCAATATATTCAGTATAGTTGCTCCATATCTCTCTCTCTCTCTCTCTCTCTTGAACTCTCTATTCAGCACACTCTAGTGCTCTTTTGCTTCCGCTTTGTGCACTCTTTCATGGTATCATCGCTCCCGGTTCAGCGATTCCATCTGCTGCCCCAGATTCAGCGCTATTTACAGCCCCTTAACCTCTGCGTTTTTCTCAGATTTGCAGCCTTCTACTTGCTGCGTTTTCTGGACAGCTTCTGCTGATTGTTTTCCTTTAGTTTGGCTTCATCGCTTGCAGCCAGAAGGTAATTTTCTCATCAGCGTTTCACTTCTACTTGGAGTTTGGATCTGGGCGGCCTGTTTTTTCAGGACAGCAGCCCCTCTTTGGCTGCGTTTTCAATACCTGATGGTTGTGTCGGTGAAGCCAATCTGTAGGAGATGTGACCAGTAGGTGCTGTCCAGAAAAAGCAGCAACAAAGGGGCTGCAATTCTGAGAAAAACGCAGAGGAGAGGGTGCAGAAACAAGGCTGAATCTGGGGCAGCAAAGAGGTTGCTGAACCGGGAGCTCTGATACCATGAAAGAGTGCACAGAGCTGAAGCAAAGGAGCACTAGAGTGTGCTGAATAGAGAGCGCAAGAGAGAGAGAGAGAGATATGGAGCAAACTATGCTGAATGTACTGAAGCAAACACTCCCAAGCAAGAGACACTAGAAGTCGCATAAGTGAGGGAGCAAATATGTACAAGACTGAATGAAAAGTGAGAGGCCAACCCCACCTATTTATAGGTGAGGAGGGCTGGCCGACTGGTAAAATACCAAAAGGGTTGGGAAAAATCCCAAAAAAATATGGAAAAAAGGGGTGGCCAGCAGCCCACAATCAAGGGCCATACAAAAGGGACCAAAAGGACACCAGAAATGGGCAAAAACTAGGGATGAATGTGCTAACAAGACTGACCTACGTAGCTCGTGCCTGACATGTCCCAAACTGGGCTCACAAAGGGGTCATGGCATACGACAAATAAACCCTAAAAGGTACTACTTCTGTACATGAATCTTGCATTGTTGATGAGCCAGTTTGTCACCGTTTACCACAGTGCATGGGTGCACGTGACATTCCCTCCTACTTAGCTTGGCGGCAGATTCATAGCTTCGAGGTAGTCCGCCAATAACTGTGGATACTCCAAGAAAAATTCTTCATCTAGCCAAACGGCTTCATGGGTCTTTGAACTTGGTGTAAAATTGGCGAAGATGTCGTCCAAAACCATGCTTCCAGCGGTGTAGAAGGATCTGCTTAGGCTCTTTAACTTCTATTCATCAACCATTTCTGGTTGTTGCTCTTCTGGAACATTCTGCAATGAAGGTCCAATATAAGGCTTTAACCAAGAGACGTGGAAGACATTGTGCATCGTCCAACTGTCTGGCAATCTTAGTTGCATGGCGACGTCGCTCATCTTCTTTATGATGGGAAAAGAACCAAAACTTCTAAAGGACATGGCTATTGCTCTTCTGGAACATTCTGCAATTAAGGTCCAATATAAGGCTTTAACCAAGAGACGTGGAAGACATTGTGCATCGTCTAACTGTCTAGCAATCTAAGTTGCATAGCGTCGTTGCTCATCTTCTTTATGATGGGAAAAGGACCAAAACTTCTAAAGGACAACTTTGGACAACGCTTGCCCACTTGCTTGAGTCTTTGCTTCATGATCCTTAAATAAACCCATTCACCTTCCTTGAAATTGACGTCTCTCCGTGACTTGTTTGCATGTCTGGTGTAAGCCTCCTGAGCTTTGGTAAGACACTCTTTGACAGATTCAATGATGGCCGAAATAGTTTTTGTCGTCTTGTTGGCTTCCAAGGAAGGAGAGATCATCCTCGTGAGAAGAGATGAAAATCTTCGACCAAAGGCTACCTCATACGGAGTTCTACCAACACTGGATGAGTGAGTGTCATTGAGAATCGCCTGTACCAACGGGAGATGAAGCTCCCACTTCGACTCTTGATCATGGTAGTATGCTTTAAGCACATCGAAAGCCAACTGATTGTCAATCTCGGTTTGGCCATCGGTCTGGGAATGGAATGCACTGGACAATTGCAATTTGGTACCAAAGTTGTCGATCAGAGCTCGCCAAAAGTGAGATGTAAACTTTGGGTCGCGATCTGAAGTAATGGTCCGTGGCAAACCCCAAACTGGGTACCAATGTCGGAGAAAGAGCCGGGCTATATCTTCTCTTGTGGCCGTCTGTTTGCATGGTATAAGCATACAAAATTTATTCAACCTGTCAACTATCGTCATACACTGAGTATTTCGAGATCCAGTAGATGCGAGAAGGGGTCCAACAAAATCCATCAAAATGTCGTGAAACCGACCCTCAGGAACAGGCAATGGCTGAAGCAACCCTGCTTGTTTGGTATGAGCTAAGAAACATAGTTGTACACATCCTTGCGTATCTTCGGCCAATAAAACGATCTTTCTAACTTCTCCAAGGTACTGTTATTCCGCGATGACCACCAACAAGTGAATCATGGGCATCATGGAGGAGTGCCGGTCTTTTCTCCCTGAGAACACATAGTCAACCCTTGTAAAAGAGCCAACCGTGGTGTAATGATCCGATTTTGAATAAAGGGCCATAGTGTAAGGAGTTCCAACTTCTGGACAATCCACATACTGTGTCTTCATACTGTCTAAATCGTTTCCCTGTATCTCTAGCACAGTGGACTCCTAAACTACCTAAATACTACCTTTGCGACTCAGAGCGTCTGCTACGGGATTGTTCTTACCTGGTACATACTCAATCATTCCTCCAAACTGTTGGAACAACTGACTCCACCGATGTTGTCTATCGCTCCACTGCGCACTTGGCATGGTTTGCAACCACTTCAAGGCCTGGTGATCTGTCTTCACAATAAATTCCCTTCCATAAAGAAAAGGTTTCCACTGCTTCAAGGCAGTGATAACCCCTAGCAACTCTTTGCCATATACAAAATAATTTTTTTCTGCAACATTTAACTTCCTGCTGTAATATGCCACTAGTCTGCCTTCCAATTGCAAAACTACTCCTATGGTTACTAGCATCGGTGATTACCTCAAAAGGGTCATCCTATGATGCAAGCTTGAGAATCCGAAGCAACCTTTTGCAAAGCAAAGAAAGCCTCTAAAGCCTTGCCTGTAACTGAAACTTTCTGTCTTCTAGTCGTCACACCCTTGAGCAAATATGTCAATGGCGCGGCAAGGTTAGAAAATCGATCCATATGCGAGCTATATTCCTGGCACAAACCCACCTCTTGGGCTGTCTTTGGAATGTCCCAATTGAGGATTGCCTTTATCTTTTTAGGATCAAGGCAAATGCCATCGAAACCGATCACATAGCCCAGGTGTAAGCTTTTATAGCTTAATTAACATATAAGACAAATGCTACAAGAAAAGACTAAGTGATTGCATTGAGACAGGGGCCTTTTTTAGATAGAGGCCAAAAAGGTACAATTGAAGAGGCACATCCTTGTGAAGGGGTGTGGCTCTTGAATCAATAGTTATGTCCTTAGGACTTAGGGGTGTGTCTTTAATGAATAGGCATGTCCTTTGATAGTGACCCGTGTGCAAGGGTGTGACCCTTCATAGGTGTCTTTACAGTTAATGAGAGATTAAGAAGTAATTACAAAGAGATTAAGAGAGTTAGTCACAATCGTGACATTCCTTCCCACTTAAAATAAGACTTTGGCTAAGAAGAGATGGTTGTCTTTGAAAGAAGTCCCGAAGAAGTTCTCGATATTCTTGTAAGTCTTCATCACTTTGCCAAGTAGAGTTAGAATCATCAAGATCTCTCCATTTAACCAAAAATTCTTTAGTGAGCTTATGTCGTGTTTCTTTCTGTCTGACATCAAGAATTGTCTCTAGAATTAAGAGTATGGGTTCATCTTCGATTTCTAGAACATAATCCAAAACATCTAAAACTGAAAAATCACCGTCCACAAACTTCTTGAGCCAAGAAATATGGAAAGTTGGATGAATTCTAAACCAAGAAGGCGATAATTCCAACTTATAACTAAGAGATGAATTCTTCTTAATAATACGAAAGGGTCCATAATATCTTGGGCGAAGCTTTGGAAAGACTGATTTCACTGTCTTGTATCGATGAGGGACAATATATAATAATACCAAGTCTCCTTCTTGAAATTCAATGTGACGACGATGCTTATTAGCTGTGCGTTGATATTGCTCTTGTACGCTGACCATCTTATCCTTAATCTATAACAGAATATTTTGCATCTCTTGAATGAGTTGGTCTGCTAAAGCCACTTTATGTTGAAGAACAAAGTTGGCAGGAACAAGGGGAGTATGGCCTGCTTGAAAAGGTGTCATTCCAATAGCTGAATGATAAGAATTATTATACGCAAATTCCACCAAAGGTAAATATTATTCCCATGAAGCTAATCAAGACTGAACATAATGATGCAGCACTTCTTCCAGAATTTGATTAACTCGTTCCGTTTGTCTATCTGTCTGTGGATGATAAGCAGAGCTAAAGAGTAAATTCATACCAAGAGAGTCAGAGACTTGAATATCGAAGTCCAAAAATGTCCTGTAAACTTTAGGTCTCGATCAGAAACTATAGATTTTGGCAACCCATGAAGTTTGAAGATATATTGTATGAATAGTATCGCAATATCCGAAGCCTGGGGGTAAAGCTTTGCAGGCACTCTGCTCCACATCCGTACTGCCCCTCCACATGCAGGTACTTGTGCTCCAGGAAACTTGAATATTCAAATTAAGTAAACAAATAAAAGGGGGTAAAGCTTTGCAGGCACTCTACTCCAGATTCTCGCCAGGAAAATTTGCAAGTTGCAGGTGGTCCAGGGTTCAGGCACTTTGGGAAATTTCTCAATTTGAGGCCAAAGAAAAATTGGACATGTTGCTTTGCTTGCAATTTGGGGGTTTTCCAAATTGAGGTCAAAATCAGCAAATTGAGCCTCTTTCAATTGCAGAAATTTAGGGCTTTTGTGAAAATTGGCCAATTAACTACACATTGAAGCGATTGGAGTGCATAAAAATTGGGGCTTTTCAGATTGGAGCATGTAATTGGGCATTACAGCATATGTATACACATTGTGTGTAATTGAACAATTTGGTGCAGGTATACACTTGCTTCAGTTTGCAAGCAAACATTTGCACAAGACATTTGGTTGCCTGGCACTGCACATTGGTGCTTGGTTTGCTTGCAGGTATATTTTGTTGACATGGCTCAAAATGCTACAGATGTATTTGGTGTGCTCACCTAGGAGGACAAGTTGGATGAATCTAACTACTCCCTCTGCTGGAGTTTCATGATCCGTAATTTGCTGGTAGCCAAAGGGCTTTGGGGCATCATGTGTGGTGATGACACATGCCCACTTACCATACAGCCAGCCACGCCTCAAAGGGGAGGTGCTCAAAGAGCTCCTGAAGTAGAACCTGCTCCCACACAAGAGCAGAAGAGATGGGACTCTAGAGATGCACAGGCCATGTCATTGATAGCTCTTTCAGTGAAAAGGACTATTATTCCGCACATTCGTTCTTGCAAGACATCGAAGCTTGCATGGGACACATTGGAAGCAATGTATCAGGTACGCAACGAGGCAAGAGTTGCCTACTTGAAGAGGCAATTCGATCTTCTTTCTATGGATGAGGGTGATTCCATGGCTGATCATCTCACCAAAGTGAAAGATTTGCAGGAACAATTGCTCAACATTGATGAGGTTATCCCAGACAGACAGCTGGTCACCAATAATCTTCATTCTTTACCACCTTCCTACTTGGGCTTTCACACCTCTCTCAACCTCTCTATGAGAGGAGGTGGTGATCCCGTCACTTTTGAAGAGCTGGTGGGTTTACTCTTGCAGGAAGAGCAAACTTAGCGAGCAACCGTGGTGGAGACAAGGCATTTACAGCCAATAATAAGGGTAAAGCAAAGAGCTTTAAGCATGGGGGACAACAGTCTAGCAAGGCTGGTCATGGACAGCCCTCTTCTGGTGGTGAAAAGTCTGACAAAGGGGATGCAAACAAGCCCAAAAATAAGGGCACATGTCACTACTGCCATAAGCCAGGACACTACATTAGTGAATGTAGGAAGCGGATTGCAAAAGAGAAAAGGAAAGAAGCAGGCAATGCAGTAGCAGACTCTTCTGGTGACAAAGCACAGCAATCAGCTAATCTAATTCAAGAAGAGTACACTTTTTTGGTCACATGCACTAGTGACACACCAAGTGCTTCAGACAATGATATGTCTTGCATTGCATCTGACAGACAGGATGTATCATGGTATTTTGATAGTGGTGCTTCGAGCCACATCACTTCATGCAAAGATGTATTTCAGCACTTGGTTTATGCTTCAAATGGCCGCACTGTATCATGTGCAGATCATACCACATATCCAGTAAAGGGAATTGGCAATGTCATACTTATTGCAGCCAATGGTGCCAATATATGTATGAAAAATGTATTGTATGTTCCAGGCCTAAAGAAAAATCTCCTCTCCGTCTCAGCCATTAACGACCAAGGTTTAAAAGTTGAATTTGAAGATAGGAAGTGTTTGGTAAAAGACCCATCAACAAAGGGTTATGAAATAGTCACTTATGGAACACGATACAAAGACTTGTATAAGCTGGACAGCTATGACAAGCGTACTTATGATGCAAATACAATGGCTGCCCACACTCCTTCTATGCATGATGCAGAGCTATGGCATGCTCGTTTTGGGCATGTAAATTTTCGGAGTTTGATGCTCATGCAGAAGCATCATATGGTTGATAATATGCCGCCTCTTGAGTCTCCAACAAGACATGTATGTGAGGGGTGTATTTTGGGAAAGATGCAACGAAAACCATTCCCCAAAGATGGAGCTGTTAGAGCTGAAAGTAAATTACAGCTCATACATAGTGATGTATGTGGTCCAATGCGGACACCATCCATAAGGGGGCATCTTTACTTCATCACATTCATTGATGACTACTCCAGGTTTGCTTGGGTTTACCCTTTGAAAGCGAAAGCAGAGGTGTTTGCATGCTTTCGACACTTTGTAGCAATGGCTGAAAATATGTGTGGATGTAAAGTCCAAACACTCTGCTCAGATAGAGGTGGAGAATACATGTCAAATGCATTCAAGGATTATATGCTTCAAAAGGGCATCAAACACCAATGTATTGTGCCTTATACACCGCAACAAAATGGTGTAGCTGAGAGGAAAAATAGATCTCTCATGGAGATGGCAAGATGCATGGTGAAAGCACAAAAGTTGCCTCACAATTTTTGGATGGAAGCTATATGTGTTGAACAGGTGTCCAACAAAAGCTTTGAAAACCATAACACCATTTGAGGCTTGGTATAGCCGAAAGCCAACAGTGGATTATATGTGTACATTTGGGTGTTTGGCATATGCACATGCGCCAGAACAACTCCGAACAAAGCTAGATGACAAAGCAATGAAATGCATTTTTGTGGGCTACAGCAATGAGAGCAAAGGATGCCGTCTTTATAATCCAACAACACGAAGGATTTTTGTCAGTAGAGATGTGGTATTTGCTGAAAATTCAGAACAGCCCATGTACAGCTTGTATAAAAGTAATGATACAGGCATACAGGACATGTTTGATGGACTGTTACCCATGGCAATTAGAGGGGATTCAGATCAGCCAGCCCCACACAAGAAAATCCTCATGTACAACATGTGGAACAGCCAGCCATTCAGCCCCCTTCTATGGAAGAAGTGGAAGATCTTGTCAGGGAAGAGCAAACAGCCATAGACACGCCAAGTCAGTGCCAAGATGGTTGCTGAAAACTTTGCAAGAAAGCAAACTTGCAGCTCCACTCACAGGTAGAATAAGGGCTAGTTCTAGCCATGCATTGAATATACATCATGGGGAGTCTACATTAGCCATGGGTGGTCTCTTTGATTTAGAAGAGCCTTCTTCTTATGAAGAAGCACATGAGAATGAGCATTGGGTGCAAGCTATGCAAGCTGAAATCTCTTCTATCATCATGGGGAGTCTACATTAGCCATGGCTGGTCTCTTTGATTCAGAAGAGCCTTCTTCTTATGAAGAAGCACATGAGAATGAGCATTGGATGCAAGCTATGCAAGCTGAAATCTCTTCTATCATCATGAAGAACAATACTTGGGATCTTGTGGAATTGCCTAAAGGCAAGCATGTCATTGGAACAAAGTGGGTGTACAAAGTCAAAAGAAAGTCTGATGATACTATTGACAGGTACAAAGCAAGACTTGTGGCGAAAGGCTACTCCCAGAAAAAGGGAATAGATTATGAGGAAACTTTTGCTCCTACTTCGAGAATGACCACAATAAGATCAGTGATTGCATTGGCTGCACATAAAGGATGGAAAGTGCATCAATTGGACATCAAAACTGCATTCTTGAATGGGGATTTACAGAAGGAAGTATATGTAAATCAGCCCATTGGTTTTGTAGTTCCTGGTGAGGAACATAAAGTATGCAGGTTACACAAAGCATTGTATGGGTTAAAGCAAGCTCCAAGAGCTTGGTATGATAAAATACATGCTCATCTAACCAGCCAAGGTTATGTGAATAGTCTAGCTGAAAGCACATTGTATGTGAAGAAAACCGATGCCGATATTCTCATAGTCATCTTGTATGTAGATGACATGCTCATTACAGGTACTAGCAAAGCACAAATTTCAGATTTCAAAGCTGATTTGAAAGCTGAATTTGATATGTCAGATTTGGGACCTTTACACTACTATCTTGGCATACAGTTTATGCATACAGATGATGGCATAATTATGCCGCAAACTAAGTACATAAAAAGTTTGCTAAAAAGGTTTCACATGGATGAATGTAAGCCCATTTCTACTCCAATAGAACCAGGTGTACGGCTGACTATGCATGATATTGGTTCATGCACAGCCCAGGCACAAAACATTGGCAAGCAGTCAAACGCATATTTCGTTATCTTCAAGGTACCCTGGATCTTGGTTTGTTCTATCCCAGAGGGGGTAGCTTGCAACTTTATGCATACAGTGATTCCAATTGGGCTGGTGATTATGATACCAGGCAATCCACCAGTGGGAATTGTTTTTTTCTTGGCAGTTCATTGTGTATGGTTGAGGAGATTATTGGCTGATCTTCGTGAGTGTCGGCAGGCAGACACCCACCACCATTCTCACTAATAGCCAGAGTGTTACGGCCGTGGCACGAAATCCAGTATTTCATGCACGTACCAAGCACATTGAGATTCATTATCACTATGTCAGAGAGAGATTACATGCTGGGGAGATCAGTTTATCTTATTACCCTACACAGGATAATGTTGCAGATCTATTCACAAAGGCTTTACCTCGAGAAAAGTATGAAGCTTTCCGCAAAGCTTTGGGCTTACTCTCATACAGAGAGTGATCTGCTACCTTGTACAGGTTCACACTTCCACTAAGGGGGGATTTGTAGGCATATGCTCACTTATGGTAGTGCTATGTGTGAACAGGGCTTAACCAAGGGCACTTTTTCCCATGTGGTTTTTCCCCTTGGATATTAAGTGTGAAAGGACACTCTACATATAATATTTTGTACTTCTATATTATATGGATGTGGCCCACATGCAAGGGTTGACTTGCATTTTGTGGCTACCACACTTTTGGCTCTCTCTCTCTCTCTCTCTCTCTCTCTCTCTCTCTCTCTCTCTCTCTCTCTCTCATTTCTGTGTGAGCTTCTCCATCCTGCACCTAACTGTAATGTGCAGGTTTGTGTGTGTGAGTGTGTGAGTCCAACACCAACAACATCGAACTCTCAGAGGTGAGAAGTCGGTGTGGCTATTTGAACACGGTAATGAGTGGGCTGTAAGGAGGGGGGCACACTCACTGGAACAGGGACAGAGACCAGTGGAGAAACATGGGTAGGAGAGGGCACTATGAGGGTGTATCCTGTAAATAATTGAATTCATAGGTTTCCTCTGCCATAAGCCGTCGGAGAAGAGGGTAATGTGAGTCCACGTGATCTGGGAGGTGCTCTTAAACCCATAAAAAGTAATACTGGCCCCTGATGAGTGGAGAGCACACAAAAGAATGAAGTGACGGGTTTCCGATATTATAATGCGCCACATTCTGTGAGATTTTAATGCCCAAGAAAATGGAAAAATCACACCTGGAAAATGTTGCCATAAGTGATGCTGCTGCTTTAGGAGAAGCACCAGGGAGAAGGTGGCGGTCAATCATACGAGAATCTTCAAAGGGGAGCGGCTGGTCCAAGCAAAGAGAGTGGATAGCAAGAAGCACATGGCAAAGGGCTGAGGCAGGCTGGTATGCTGGAGCCATCAAGAAGGCGACGGCTGCAGGCTGGCGCACGCGGAAAGAAGCACGAACCAGCACGAACAAGTGGTGCCGGGTAGTTGTGGCTCACGTATAGTTTTTTTTTTTTGGGTATGCATGGCAATTTACACCTTAGGCCCATAACATTTATTTTTTTTTTGGTCTGTGTTGTGTTTTTTTTTTATAAAAGAAACATCAACTCGTCGTGTGACTCACAAAAGGGCAGCCGGCTAGAGCGAACCCACAAAGGGGCGTGGCTATACGATGGAGGGGTAGGAGGGGTGCCTTTCCAATGAAGGGGTACCGGCTAAAGAGGTAAGCTCCCTTATTGATAGGTTGCATGCTGTCTTGCCTCTGTTCAAGAATTTTATGCATATGGCTGGCCCGGCATTAATCAGCAAAAATTGGGAGTTTGGGGCTGAATTTGATGGGGCATTCTCTCTTGCTCTTCCATTCAATACCTGCTACACTCAATTTTAGGGTTTGGGCTGATTGATTTTAGGGTTAGGATTAGGGTTTGGACATGTCACAGGGCAGAAAAAAGTTTGCTCTGATACCACTGTAAAGTTTTTATAGCTTAATTAACATGATTAAAGACTTGATTAATGAACATAAAACAAATGCTGGAGGAAAAGACTGAATGATTGCATTGAGACAAGGACCTTTCTTAAATAGAGGCCGAAAAGGTACAATTGAAGAGGCACATCCTTGTGAAGGGGTGTGGCTCTTGAATCATAGTTATGTCCTTAGGACTTAGGGGTGTGTCTTTAATGAATAGGCATGTCCTTTGATAGTGACCCGTGTGCAAGGGTGTGACCCTTCACAGGTGTAATGAGGGATTACGGAGTAATTAGAGAGAGATTAAGAGAGTTGGGGTGGAGGGCAAGGTTGCTGCCGTACGTGCGTACGGATCCGTACAGTACGGTACAGCGGTGCAGTACGGTACCATACCGTACTGTGCGGATCCGTACGGAATCATTTAAAAAATAAAAAATATGTGGCGTGTGGCGAGACGCGTGTGTGGCGATCATGCGATTGTAGATAAGCGACCAAAATTTGGGCATTTTGTGTGTACTTGCAAAATCGTGTCCTCTGTGTGTACCTGCAAAACTTTGCAGAGCAAATTTCTTCGCTCTCTCTCCCGCCCAGACTTCATCATGCCGCGCAAGACTAACCCAAACTGGGCAATCCACACCAATGTCCTGAGGGTTGTTAACACCCCTTCTCAGCAAGGGTCAGGTACTCGGCTATGGGCATGCAAGTATTGCGGGGAGCAGTACACTAGCACCATAACTCGCGTCATCAAGCACATGACAGGTATCGGGTGCACCAATCAATGTGGTCCATGTGATAAAATACCACAAGCTGTGAGGGACCAATTGATTGCGGAGAATTGTCCTGCAATGGGTGGTGCAAGCAGTGTTAGAGGTGGTGAAAGTACGCAAGATACTCTCCATGATGCTTTTATTGGAGATGTTACAGGTTCAGGTACACTAGATGAGGGTGTATCGATGAAGAGGGCAATGGTATCAATGATGGAGGCATGCTCTCTTCAGAAGACTCATCATCTTCATCTGATGATGAGATTTGAGACTCTTGCGTCTAGACTCTAGAGTCTAGACAACTGTAGTGTTTCATTGTTTTGCTTTTTGCACTTGTGGACCAGGACATGTGCTGTAGACATGATATTTGTACTCTCTTTTATCATCTATGACTTTCATGGTTCTTGCTTATATCACTATGACTGTTGACATGAGGTATTGTGTAATGGGCTTGGTAACTGATAATTGATTTAAACTTTAAGTAATGAGGTTCAGTCTTTATTTTAAGTATTTTGGTTGCTATGTCTACAAAATATTCAGGTTTCTAGGACTGTTTACAAATGGTACGTACTGTTTACGTACCTTAAAATTTGTTCCGTACAGAAGTAGGTTCCGTACGTACTGATAGCGTGCCGTACACTACGTACCTTTCCACCTTGGTGGAGGGGGTGGTACAGCTATGGCGGTAGCCACTATAGAGGCTGGTTGTTTTCTCTTTTCCAGCTGCCATTTGGTACAATCCTTCTTGGCATGTCTTGTGTGGTGGCAGAAAAAACAATGGTTCTCTTTGAAGTATCATTCCTTCTCATCTAACTGCAGGAATACTCCAGTAAGGCCCTCCTTCATCTTTTCTTTAAGGGTCTTCCTAGGTCCACCTTGTAGCTCCTTCCAAGGGCTATTCAGGCCCTTCTTCTTTTGATCCTTGTTGTTGTTGTTGTTGGGAGTCCCCTTACCTAACTGTTGGTTAGACGCCTGGTTCTGCTGGGTGGTTTGCATCAGCTGCTGAGGTTTGGGGGTGACTGGAGCGGTCTTGGGCTTGCCTCCATTGAGCATCATCTCATAATTGAGAATCCCAAGGATGCATGGGATACATTGGTAAAACTGTTTGACACAGATACTAGTGCTCGTAAGTCTCAATTGAGACAACAGATTCATAATGTGAAGCGGAAAGGAAGGAGTATTCATGATTATGTAGAAGAGATAAAGAAGTATGGAGATGCATTGGCAACTATCAATGCCCCCATGCCTGATGATGATCTGGTAGACATTGCCTTGCGTGGTCTTGGCAAGGAGTACAAGTCTTTTGATACATCTATCTCTATTCGGAGTACAGGTTTACCAGATTTTGATGAGTTGGTTTCACTCTTGCTTGTTGAGGAAATCAAACTCAGTGACTCTTTTCATGATGCATCTACTAGCCATGATGATAATGGCAGGAATCAGGCTTTCTATTCACAAAGGGGATTTAGAGGCAGGGGGAGATTTGCATCACGAGGTCGTGGTAATGGTCGTGGATGGCAAGATAGGTCACTGCAACTGTCACCAATTGTTAACCCATGGCGGACATTGAGACGTACTATGTTTTACGTCATTAATTTAAATATTCTGAGTCATGGGCCGGGCTTGTCGGCACCATAGATTAAGGATGAAGGGATTGGGTGATCGCCGATGAGAGGCGCACCTTGAATATCAGTAGGATAAGGGTTAGGATTGGCCGGCCATGTATGGGCGCCCAAGTGTGAATGGCCAAGTCACCTATAAGAGTCAAATGTAACCCTAAAATCCTCATTCTCATGTGTTGTGAATACAAGAGTGCTCTTGCCTTATCTCCTTGGTTTCCTTCTCCTGCGTGTGAGAGAGAGAGAGAGAGAGAGAGAGTGAGAGAGCGATCGAGCGCACTGTGTAGTGGCACGGCGGCGGCGGCGAGGCGGTAGAGCGGCGCGACGGCGGCTCCTTCACGGCTGCGACGCGGGAATCCTTCAAGGCGGCAGTTAAGCGGTGAGTGACACACCTTTTGCATTCTGTTTTGAGCTTGCCTTCCTGGTTGTATGCTTGCAGCCATTCGTGGCTCGCATACGGTGTTTGGCAAGTCCCCAGCTACGACCTGTGCGGCAAAGGCGCACATTTTTGGCGCCGCTGCCGGGGAGTTGCCCTGCACCAAGCTCCAGTTTGCAGCTCGGCTGCTGCGTGAAGTTTAATTTACACTGTAGGAAAACGACTGTGTGTTTGTTGTTGAGGTGTTTCTGTGTTTTACAATCCGTTTCTGCAATTCGTCTTCTGCATTTCTGTTTCTTTTGCTTTTTTCTGCTCCGCATGTGGGCGTGCGTTCTGTTATATCTGGTTATCTGAGTGCGGGGGGGGTTTCTGAATCCCCAGATCTGTGCTGTGTGCGAACTGCGCCGCGGCCAAGGCTGAACCCTAAAGAAACCCTAGAAAACTTATCTTTTTAAAAAAAACAGAGAATAAAAATTTTTAAAAAAATAGAAAAAATAAAAAATAAAAAATTTTATTTTATTTTTAAAGAAAGAACCAAACGTGTGGAGAGGAAAGATTTTCTAATTGGAGAAAAAAATTTTGAAAAGAAAGAACCCCAATTGACCCACGACCCCGGCCTCGGTCTCGGTCTCGGTCTCGGTCTTTTGATATATATATATAGGAGAGAGAGCCTCCATAGCTTTCTTTCAAGTGAGAGCTTATGGGAAGTCGTGCCCTATATGTAGCCCACTCCCCAAGGAGTAAAGTGAGCATGTGGGATAAAGCCCTCACCCTTTCCTCCACAAGCAAATAGGCTTTTGCCCCTTCCCCCCAAGGGAAACGGACTGTTTTGAGGACTACAGGAGCTCTAGATAGAGCACACTAGGACCCTTTGAACGATACCCTCGTTTCGAGCTATCACACGCCCTAGTCCAAGTTCGACCGTAAGTAAGGGGGTCAAAAACGAGTTAAAAACAATCTAAAAACAAGTAAAAACGGGGTGCGAAATACCCAAGAAACCACTTGTGTGGGCTTTAAGGGTAGTTACCAACGCACGTAGGGTACCCACGTCACATGCATCTACGTTCTGGTCGGGTGCTAGAGCCTGAACCACTAGAAAGTGTTTCAGTTTACGCAGGCTCACACCATCCCTCCACGTTGGCATCTTGGCCTTCGGCTGGAACCCAAGGGAGTGCAACCCAAGATCCACGAATAGTGGATAGTGACTCGTCCTCTGACTCAGAAGCCATGGAAGGACACCTTACCAAGAACCCTGAGGAGACAAGCCAAAACATGCCAGTGTGGGCCCTACAACCTGGATCTAGCATGTTTAGTCGTCTAATAAAGACCTTTAGTAGAGCTACACGCTCTGAGCATGCGACAAGCGAAGTAAATGAAGAAGGAGGGGTAGTAGATTCACCATTCATATCTTATGTAGACCCTACCCTCCCAAAGAGTGTCCATGTGGATATTCTACCCCCTTCGTTTAATGAGGGCCCTACTGAGCTACCAACTTCCGATGCTCTTCCTAAAGTAGAGGTCCCTAGAAGCCAACCCATAAGAAGTGACATTGCGTCCACTTCAAGAGAACCGTTTGGCACACCAAGTCTAGATGGGATATTTCTCAATGAAAATTGGGAATATGATCTACACACAGAGACTCTAACGGACCTATACACGGGTTACACATACCATGTGGGTTGGTTAGAAGTCCTACGATCTACATCTAGTGCCACTAATCTAGAGGAGCAACAACACATGATATGTGAGGTAATTCATAGAATTATCCAATTTGAGAGGCAAAATAGGAGAGTGAACCTAGTGTCCACTGGCCCTATGAGATTTTTGGATACGGGCAAGGCCAAACAACCAACCCTATCACAATTGGAGACTCCCTCGGTGAGTCCCATAGACCCTTCGTATGTTGTTTCGCCTGGAGTCTCAATGCAGGTTGAGCCCACGAGCAGTAACTTTAGCTTCCCAACCTTGGCTCAACTTTCCATTAGGGAATCCACAATGCCTACCCCAATGATGAGCATGACAGAAAGTGCACCTGTTACCACTGTAGTTAGTACGACACCACTACCTAGTGGAACAGTACCTACAACAGTGCGTGGTAGTGCCTATCGGCCTTATGTACCTATTGCTACTCATGCTCATGTAGCTCCTACGCCTCCTAGTATGCCAATGGCGTATGCTCCAAGACTGCCTTATCACAACCCTTATCCAAGAGGGGCTAGGCCTAGCTACATATCATATCCTACGTCATTTGCCAACATACTCAGACCAACGCCAACTCCTATCAGCCAGGCTATCCCAGAAGTGCCTCCACCACCTATGCCTGCTCACCTAGGTGATCTCGCAGCGTTTGCTCATACGATCGGACGATCCATTGCGGAAAACATGCGGGGCATGCCTGAGAGAGAACCTAGAAGCAAGGCAGTACAAGTGGCTAAGCTCACTCAAAACTTCAGCGGTAACGAGGACGTTAGGAAGCACATTGAAGTCTTTGAACACGTGTGTGATTCCTTGGAAGAGCACAATGAGCTGCATAAGTGTAAAGCCTTAGGCTTAACCTTGAGTGGGAAGGCCGGAGATTGGTATCGAACCTTAAGGGTTGAAGAGCGCACTCACTACCCCACTCTCAAGAGATTGTTCTTGAAAGAATACATACGCAAGGGTGTGCTTTGGGGAGTAGCATCTCAACTCCAAAAAGCTGAGCGCGAGGAAGGGGAGTCAGTGAGAGACTTTATAAGTCGATTGAAGCATCTAAATTCTCGCTGCACTCCCGATGAACGCTTCATTAACAACCAACTCCTCGATAGATTCATCCGAGGATTGCGCCACGAGGACATTTACAATGGCCTAGTCATTAGAGGTCTTACAACGTGGGAAGCAGTCACGGCCAATGCAATCCAGTTAGAAGACAACTTGATGATTGCAGGTAAAAAGGTGTCTTCAGAAACAAAATCTGTTAGTTCGCAAGTATCTGGGCATGAGCCAATGACGGTAAAACCTATTGCCAAGGAGCCCAAGATATCTGAAATGTCTGTGTGACCGACCTTACTAAGGCTCTCCAAGAATACTTTAGGGGTAATCGAGCTCCTCAGAATAGCCATATGTACCCAAGGAGAGAGCAACAATGGTGTTCGGTGTGCTTAGGACCACATAGCACGAGTGAATGTCCCACATTCAGAGTCAAATTCAATGGGAATTGCAATGCATGTGGTAAGTATGGCCATCAATCTAAAGATTGCCTAGTACTTAAGCGAATGTTGGCAAATCAGGCCCCACTAGCCTGGTCAAACACACCTCAAGTACCCGCGCTAATGCCTGCACAACCTGTCGAGCAACCGTCACAGCACATAGTTCCAAGGAATCCGAATGTAGTCCAGTCTGTGCCATTACCACCGCCAGTGTTAGAACCACAACCTCCACATCCAAGGATTACCCCAATAAACCAGATGGGTTGTGAGTCACATAGTGCGTGTGGGGATTATGAAGAGGAGATAGACCCCACTGCTCCCTACGGGATTGATACGTTTGAAATGACTCCCCAGTACTACATGGAGGATCATTTCGGGCAAGTCAAGCCTGTATATCAAGCGGCTGCTCTCGCCACTAGAGGGCAAAACCTTAATACCTTGGCGAGGAGACCACCTCTTCAATGCTACGATTGTGGTGGACCGCATCGTGTAGCGGAGTGCCCTAACAGGCTACAGAAGATCGCTACTCAGATGCAACCAAATCAAGGGAGTACATCGGGAATGCCGGTACTTACATGTAATCGTTGTGGCATAGATCATTTGATCGCTCAATGTCCACATAATCCTAATGCACCCAAGATTACGCCATTGAATTTGGTTGAGGTCACCAACCAAGCACGAGGATCCACACCCATTGTACCCGCGAATGTAGTTACACGGTCAATGCTTCAAAATCAAAACTACATTCTTGAAGAGAGGGATACTGCATCAATCGCTCAGGCAAAGAAAAAGAAAACACGGCGAAAGAGATCGCTTAATGCCACAAGCTCCAAGCCCAGTTCAAAGACTAACATAGGGACAGGAGACGACCCCGTGTATATGAATGATCCTGAAGATGATTCTGATTCAATAGAAACCATGGGGACCAAAGCCACTACCTTAAGGGAGGAACCCACACGGGAGCTCAATGAAGGAGAATCAAGCGAGTACATAAATAAGGGGAAACAGAAGGAAACTTCCTCGGCCCCACAACCAAGTCAGTTAATGCACTCTCAACCACCCAAACTGACTGAGACTCCCCAAGACAAGCCACGTGGGCCAAAAACCCTCAAGAAAAAGATTGGAACTTACCCAAACCCAGTTGAGGAGATTGAACAAGTGCAACACTTAAGGGGTTTGGTGGAAGAAACACAAAGAGAACTGGAGCCAAACCTGAGAAAAATCAAAATTCCAGACACAGTGTTTCCTACGCAAGTTCAGCCTCACAGGAACCATAAACCGTTAGCTATACCTAGTATCATTCGGAAGGAAAGTGAGGACAGGACATCAGGAAGTGGGCAACCACCCTTCCTGCTGGAAAGAATGTTTAGTGAGGGAATGCCTGACCCTATTGAAGAGGAAGTGATTCCATCTTCACCAGTCCCTAGTCAAGGGGCGATATCTCGAAAAGTACCGTTGAATGTGTCTAAGCTAATGGATTTCATGTCCTCTGAAATCAGAACCACGATCATATCCAAATTATACGGAGATCCTGAGCTATTCTTAGCTCTTCGGGCATTTCTCCATGGAGAACTAAAGGCGGGGTTACCACAATTTGCAAATATGGATAGACCCGACACGCTTCAAGATGAAGGGGGACATTGGGATCTACAACCCAACCTAGATAAAGACTCGGTCGTTGAAATACCTGTGAACAAGTTGGGACAGTACTTTGAAGGGGACGAATCTAATGCAACCCTCCCCATTACTACCAAGGGGTTAACTCTAAAGGGAATCCTTGATGGTGGTGCTGGCGTGAGCATTGTGACTAAAAACTGTTGGGAATCTATGGGAAGACCTCACCTCGAGGTCACAAACATAGTGGTTAAGATGGCAAACGGAACTATTGCTAAGCCTATTGGAATGTTAAGGGACCTTAAGATCAAGGTTCTGGGGTACAAGGTAAGACATACCTTCATTGTAATGGATTTCTCCAAGCATCCTATGTCATATCAAATGATCTTAGGACGTCCTTTCATGAGGGAAGCACAAATGGTGCATGACTGGTCGAAAAACCATGTCTACCTACAATTCCACGACTCTATCATTCGAGTTGATCTTGAGAATGGTCGTGCACATCCTTTAGGAAGCAAGGTTATCATTGATAATCGATCGGATACCACTATTCACTCCGCCCCATTAAGGTATTGCTATACATGCAAAAAAGAGACTGATGATGGGAAAGATTCTCCTTATATGGATGTCCTACCGGGTATGACTGAGTCGGATAACGTGGATTGGGTACACCTAGCGGCAACCATAGACACATGGGGGAATAGAGGCACAAGCTGGGTAACACCTGACGGGCAAGATATGCCACCGTTAGTGCGAATAAACATGATAGGTGTTTTGCACTTGACTCTTGATGGCGAGAAAGTGGCAAACTCCACTGACACTGACAGTAGCGAAGACTCTGACCAATGTAACTCTGAGTATGAATCTCAAGAAGAAACTGACTCTGAGCCTGATGGGAGGGATGAATCAAATATTCACCCAAATGGGGAAGAAATGTGCTCAAGGCCTAGGACAGTGACCTCCTGCAGTTCATCCGAAAGTGAAGATCGACCAAGTGAGTCCGAATCTGATAGAAACAAGAATCAAAAACTTGGTAAGAAGAAAACGAGACATAAGCGTCAACGCTATCGAGCCAATGTACGCACTGCAATAAACAAGGAAAGATCCACTGCAGAATGACTCAGTTATGTAGGAGCCATTGGAAGTTAGCGGATAATTGGGGACAATACCTCCAAAGTGTCATGTGGTGTATTCCGCAACCTCATGACGTCGCCCAATTAGAAATTGATGAGAAGCCAAAACTAAGTCGTACTGCAAGAAGGCGGCAAAACCAAGAGTTGGCTCAGCAACAAAAGGAAGCGGAATTGAAAGAAAAAAGCCTGGCACAACAAGAACCAGTAGACTTACACCCCGCACCCGAGCATTTCAAATCATTCACCACAGGGGAACGTAAAGTAGTCTACACAAAAGCCCAACGAACGCCTACCAATGGGAGTAGCGGTGTCTACGATGGCCCTGCGGTAGTTAAGGAGATAGACTTAGCAAATCCGGGTGAGGAGTCTAAACCAGTTTTTATTGCTCAAGACCTCACCAAGGCGGAAGAAGCTGCACTTACGAAGCTTCTTAAAGAATTCAAGGACATATTTGCTTGGACATATCATGATATGAAGGGTGTTCCACCCTCGGTGGTGCAACACACGATTTCAATGATTAGCACTGCTAAACCAGTCCAGCAACGTCCCTACCCAATGAATCCTAAGTACGCAAAGATTGTACAAGAGGAAATTGAAAAGCTTGTAAAATGTGGATTCATATACCCTATTGAGCACTCGGAATGGATTTCTCCGATAGTCATCGTACCAAAGAAGAATGGGAAACTCAGAGTGTGCGTTGATCTCAAAAAGGTTAATGCAGCCACCAGAAGGGATCATTACCCCTTGCCGTATTCTGAACATGTGCTTGAAAGAGTGGCAGACAAGGAGGCATATAGCTTTTTAGATGGGTACTCGGGTTACAATCAGATCACAATTGCAGTCGAGGACCAAGCTAAAACAGCATTTATCACGGAGTTTGGAGTGTTTGCCTTTCGCGTCATGGCTTTTGGCTTGACCAATGCACCTGCAACATTCCAACGATTGATAAACACGGCCTTTAAGGAATATCTAAGGGACTTCTGTGAAGCTTTCTTAGATGATCTTTGTGTTCATTTCTCTTGGGACGAGCACTTGATGTGTTTACGGAAAATATTTGAAAGGTGTAGATTATATCGCATCTCATTGAATCCTTTCAAATGCCAATTCTGGGTTAAACACGGAGTTATCTTAGGGCATATAGTGTCCAAAAATGGGATTTCCACTGACGAGAGTAAAATCAAGGTCATTCTGGAATTACCCCCACCCACCAACTACAAGGGAGTCCAACGGTTTATGGGCCATGTTGGTTATTATCGAAGGTTTATTCTATTCTTCGCCGAGATAGCTCGACCATTGTATAAGCTTCTCATCGAGTTTATTTGGACCGAAGAATGTGACCGTGCCTATGAGCTATTAAAGAAGGCCTTGGCGAGTGCTCCAATCTTGAGAATGCCTAACTGGGATTTACTCTTCCATGTGCATATTGATGCATCAAACTTTGCTATTGGGTGTGTGTTAACTCAACCTGGAGAGCACAAGCTAGACTACCCCATTAGCTTTGCCAGTCGCCAGTTGAACGATGCTGAGATGAACTACACCACTACGGAGCGAGAAGGGTTGGCAATGATATATGCAGTAAAGAAATTTCGTTATTACCTCCTTGCCACCAAGTTTGTTTTCTATGTAGATCATCAAGCATTGTTGTATCTGGTAAACAAACCATGCTCCACAGGAAGAATCACACGATGGCTATTGATTCTTCTTGAGTTTGATTTCACTGTTGTTGTGAGACCTGGCAAAAAACATGTTATGGCTGATCATTTGTCTCGCATACCTAATGGTGAGGCTCCTACGGGGGTTGATGATGACTTACCGGACACTTCCCTGTTCATGGTGGAGACAATGCCTGAATGGAGTGAGAAGATTGTTAACTTTTTGGTTAATGGCTTTCCACCCAAGGAGCTTCGTAAAGATCTAGCTCGAAAGCTGATCAAAGAATGCGAACCCTATTGCCTGATAGCCGGGACTCTTTATAAAAGAGAAAAGGATGACGTTCTTAGGCGTTGTGCCCGAGAGGATGAATATCTATACATTTTGCAAGAGGCACATATGGGTGTAGCCGGTGGTCACTTCTCAGGAGACTTAACTGCGCGAAAGATCTTACAATCAGGGTATTGGTGGCCCACTATGTTCCAAGATGCATCACTCTTTGTGAAGGGTTGCGATGAATGCCAACGATACAAGAAACCCCAGAGGAAAGATCAGATGCCCCTACATCCAATCAAAGTAAACCAACCATTTGAAAAGTGGGGTTTAGACTTTGTAGGTCCAATTAGTCCAGCGGCCCGAAACACACAATCTCGCTATATTATTGTGGCCACCGACTATATGACCAAATGGGCTGAAGCGAAAGCGACACGTAAGGCAGATGCGAGGACAACAGCCAAGTTCCTCTTTGAAAATATAATCACACGATTCGGTTGTCCTTTTGAACTTGTAAGCGACAATGGTACGCATTTTATAAATGAAGTGATTAAGGAGCTCACAACAAATTTCATGATATCCCATCATAAATCTACTCCTTACTATCCGCAAGCGAATGGCCAAGCCGAGAGTACCAACAAGACTTTAATCTCTATTTTGACAAAGACAGTTGAAGCTCATCGCACGGATTGGGATCTAAAGCTTACGACAGCTTTATGGGCCTATCATACTGCGTACAAAGTGGCTATTAATTGCACACCATTCAAAATGGATATGGCCAAGAAGCAGTCATGCCGTGGGAATTTGTCATTCCTAGTCTTCGTGTTGCTACTCAAGAGGGTTGGGATGGTAATCCCTTAGCAGAGCGACTGTATATCCTTGAGCGGCTAAACGAAGAAAGACAATTGGCTGTGTACAATGCCCTTGTGGAGAAGGATAGAAGGAAAAAATGGTTTGATCGCCACCTCAAGGACAAGGACATCAAGGTTGGGGATAAAGTCCTGATGTATGGAGTGCGTAATGAAAAGAAGAAGCTCAAATATGCTGGTAAGGGACCATATAGAGTATGTGAAATTACCCCGCAAGGTACCATTAGAGTGGAGACTCTCGACGGAGTTGAAACCATTGGATTCCTTAATGGGAGCAAATTCAAAAGGTACTATGACCCCCTGAGCCAAGAGGAGTTACATGCAATCCATCAAAAGAAGGCAGCCAAAGAACAAGCTGAGCTTAAAAAGATACAAGCGAGAGTCGAAGCAAAAGAACGTCAACAGCGTGCTAGGCGCCAACGAGAAGCCAACTTGGGAATTACGCAAGTATTTTTCGAGGAAGCAGAAGAGGATGCACTGGAATCTGACCCACCTCTAAGATACCCAATTGAGTTACAGAGTCCTTACGGGGAGGTGCTGTATAATGCATTATTGGATACAGGAGCTCAACACAATTTGCTATCATATGGCGTGTGGTGTCAATTGGGAAAACCACCTTTAACCAAGAGTTCTATCCAAGTTCAAGGAATCAACAAGAAGAAAACCCCTGTCTCAGGAATTCTGCACACTCCGGTTGCTTATGACAAGGGAACCATAATTCAAAGCTTTTTGGTTATGCCTGCTGGTACCATGGAAGGGACTGTAATCTTAGGGCGCAAATGGATGATGGCCACCAAGTGCAATATCGATTGGGCAACCAGACAAGTCACAACGCAAAAACCAACACTAGGTCTGACCGCTCAAAATCTCGCACCTAAGTCATCCACTCAAATATTAGATAATGAAAAATCACAAAGTCCAGTGGCAAAACCATCTTCGATTGCTGGCCACCCCGCTAACGCTTCAATGCCAAGAGTGGAAACAGGCAAGGTGGTTCCTAAAGCTCCGCTTACTATGCCAAAAAATACATACAAATGGGTCCCTAAAGCTTCGTTAACAGCTACTTCCCCAGCTCAATCTCGTTCAGCCACCAAGAAGCCTCGTAAAAGGAAAGCAGCTAACCACCCGAGAAAGGGCAATGTAACATCGCGATGGATTCTTAAAAAATTATTAGTAGCCCAAGGGTACTACGAGGGGAATGACCAGATTTGGGTCCCTAAACATAAGTTGAATCCCTCTACATCACCTGTAAAACCTTGCAAACCAATTGTTGCCACCCCAATGACAATTCAAGACCGTGGTAAGGAAAAAGTAATAGAGTGCTCTGCACCACTTCTTCCAGAGTTAGTTTGGATTCCCAAACGATATCGATCATTACCACCTAGCTCAGGAAGGGGGGAGCCACATGAAGCTTCTAGCTCCTCATGCCAGGCACACACTCATATAGAAGTTTCTACATGCTCTACACCTACTCTTGTCAACACCCAACAAAAAACCGATGAGTCTACGTCTCCCCTTGTAATAGTATCGTCGGAAACCATTTCCTCCATTCGTCAATGGGAGCGTACACTACCATCTCTGCAATTGGATGTGGCCACAAGGGTCATAAAAAGCTATCAGCCCACATCACAACCTATGACCCGCTGGACAAATTGGTTCCAAGAGGCTGCAACATCATTGCAAATAATATGATCTACCCAAGGAAAGGGGGAGCATGTACTCACGCTCGAAATTCTATTGCTTCCTCCTTAACCTTCTCCCCTGACCATGTAATTGCCAAATTCAAGGGGATGTATATATATAGCTTCATACATAGAAAAGAAAAGAGAAAAACAAAAATAGTAAAAAGAGCAAGAGCACAAAAACAAGAGAAATATCCGTATACAATCAAGAACTAGATTGTCCTGTCATAAACCTACTGATGCTATATCTGTGTTTGCAGATATGGCAGATGCCCGATCATCATACACTTCATCCACTCCTACCTTTGGTGAGAGGTATCATCTGTACCTTTCTCAGATATTCTACATGTGCTATCCTGTAATTGAAACTGAATGGGATCATATAGATATACTAGCCAGAGAGGAAAATGTTGAGGAATTAGAATGGCTAATTCGCCTATTGACCATGACTGACCCCTACTCCGTAGTAGAGGACATATCCCCGATAGCCCAATGCTTTCCTTTTCCACAAGATGACTATCCTCGCATGGCTACATTTTTGATGAGTTTATGTGGATGGAAAAAAGAGGAAATATCTGACAATGATGAATGGACGGATGAAACTCATGGCACTACTGAGGTTGACTTTATTTGTTTGGATGATGCGGATAGAGGCTTAGCCTTAGGGCTAGAGCCAAGACTCTACAACATCCTCTTACCGTATCCTCAGTAGTAGTGTGGTGACTGGTAGGTAGGTTAGAGTTTTCTAGTTTTTTCTAGTTTGGATTCCTTAAATGAGTCTTTAATTTTTCACACTGATGTGCCTCTCGAGGTATAGTGCTTGTTAGTTGATTGTACAGGTTAAAAAGTTTGAGGTGGGTTCGCTTTCAAGTCCTGAGACTGCCGCAACATTCATCAAAATATATCTACATCAAATTGCAAGCTGTCTCGTCAAATCAAGGAGATCTCCAATTTCAGGTGTAATTCTTCCATACCCACTTTCTTCCGTTTTTTCTGTTCAATTAATTGCATGAACTATAATGCATGACCACATGGAAATTGTCAATGAACTACTTAGTTTTTGAAGTTGCTTGACGTGCTAGTGTAAATCATTAACAAGCTTAACCTTATTGGATATATTCCTGAGAATGCATGACGTCTTTAGTTAACCTTGGAATACGATTGTCTTAGGTCTAGGGTCAAACCATCTTAATGTTTGACACCTGGCCATGTGTGTGTTGACCTCTAGGACATAGCTATTACCCCTTTGTCGAAAGGATGCAAGACAAATTATAGTTCAGGAGAGCGAAGATCAAAAGAAATAGATTTTTTTTTTTTAAGCCTACAATAAATGGCAATACAAGTCTATGATGTGCTTTAACGTTGGCCTATCGCCTTATTGATACTTGGTAAGCGAGGAGTATTCTACTCTCCAGACCGATGCCTTGGTTGGTAGGGGGTAGCCTTGCCTAAAGTGAGCTAATAGATTCCTGGATAATGCCTTGTGTTAAACATGGTACCAAGATCGATGTTAGTTTTGCCTTAGGAAGGTCGCCATTGTGTGTAAAAATTGTCTAGCGCCAAAAAAAAAAAAAAAAAAAAAGGCAAAAAGCTCCTGTAACTCTGATGTTTCTTGTGTCCCTAGGCTCGTGGTATTAACTTGTTCTTAGAGTAGACACAGTGTGGTCATCTGTTTATTTATTAAGCTTGGTTATTTTCCTTGACTTAGGCCAGTTATAAACCTTGATTAACCTTTGACACCTTGCTAACTCTTGATTTACTTTCAATAATTTTAAACTCCTGTTAATTTGCTACACTAGCTCACTCATGTGACCCTTAAACTAAGTTCTCATAGCAACATCCATTGTGGTCTAACATGCTTGAATTTATACACTTTATATCTTTTGAATTCCAGCATACCTTCACTCTACTTCCCTGTTTTGCAGACGGTCTACCACAACAACCCTCTCGAGCTTACCATACCATAGCTTCCGAGGACGGAATCTACATCAGGAAGGGGGGCATGTTAACCCATGGCGGACATTGAGACATACTATGTTTTACGTCATTAATTTAAATATTCTGAGTCATGGGCCGGGCTTGTCGGCACCATAGGTTAAGGATGAAGGGATTGGGTGATCGCCGATGAGAGGCGCACCTTGAATATCAGTAGGATAAGGGTTAGGATTGGCCGGCCATGTATGGGCGCCCAAGTGTGAATGGCCAAGTCACCTATAAGAGTCAAATGTAACCCTAAAATCCTCATTCTCATGTGTTGTGAATACAAGAGTGCTCTTGCCTTATCTCCTTGGTTTCCTTCTCCTGCGTGTGAGAGAGAGAGAGAGAGAGAGAGTGAGTGAGAGAGCGATCGAGCGCACTGTGTAGCGGCACGGCGGCGGCGACGAGGCGGTAGAGCAGCGCGACGGCGGCTCCTCCTTCACGGCTGCGACGCGGGAATCCTTCAAGGCGGCAGTTAAGCGGTGAGTGACACACCTTTTGCATTCTGTTTTGAGCTTGCCTTCCTGGTTGTATGCTTGCAGCCATTCGTGGCTCGCGTACGGTGTTTGGCAAGTCCCCAGCTACGACCTGTGTGGCAAAAGCGCACACCAATTGGCCGACCATTTGGTCCATCTCCAGTTTTTGCGTCTCGTTCACTTGAGGCCAGGCCGGTGTCTCATGTGAAGAGGCCAGTATTTTGCTGACATGGACGGGAGCCAGACTGGTGCCACCCGTGTGTTAGCAGGATGGTGTCGTATGGACGGGAGCCAGACCAGTGCCACCCGTGTATGACCTGGACTGTGTTCGATCCATGGGATTGTCACGCCATGGAAGAGCCAGTATTCGTGCCGTGTTTTGCCTATGGGACTGTCACACCATAGGGAGACTCGTGCCTGGAACTGTGTCTTACCTATGGGACTGTCACTCCATAGGAAGACCAGGTTTTTATGTTTTATGTCGTGCCAGTTTTGTGCCGACAGATATTTTGTACTTGTTCCATGAACGGGAGATATGTCCATGTTACTATTTGCACATGCACACATGATTTGCATGCTTGAAACTGTTTTCGCATGACATGTATTTGTGTGTTTGCCTGCTTGACGTGTTACTTACTGAGCGGGGACGCCTGCCAATGAGTCGTGAAGTCTGCTCTGTATTCTGACAAGTTTTGGTGCATGTGAACAGGTGGTAAGTATGTCGCACTTGTTGTTTTAATGTTTTTTATTCTAACCCTTTATTTTATAAGGTTAGGTGTTCACACTTATTTAAAAGTGGGCACCCACTTTGGGGCCAAGGTGGGGAGCCCCACTTTTAAGTGAGTGTGGGGGTGGGCATGGTCACCTACCCCCACTAATCCCCCCACATGCATGCGTGGGTATCACAAAGTAAAACTTCACTTTAGTTTTATTAAACTCCCTCCTTCAAGCGTGAAAAAATCCATCGCATCTATCTGGCGTTGGTTCATCACCCGGCGATCTCCTACGCTGGCTGTCCTATCGGCTGCTCCACCATCCATACAAACGGCTGCCTCTACTCTCCCCAGGCGGCTGGCTGCAACTGCACTGCAGGCGGCTACTCTCCCCAGGCGGCTGGCTGCAACTGCAGGCGGCTGCCATCTTCCCCTGTACTGCTGCGCCTGTTTTCTTGCAGGCTGTTTTGCCTACACAAAGGCGGCTGCTACCACCTGAAGGCTCTACTACAGCCGGCTGCTCCTCCAGGCGTATCTCCTCTTCAGGCTACAGCCAGGCGACAGTACCTGCAGGCTGCCCATCTTATACTGGTTGCACCTCCCCATGCTCCCTTGCAGGCGACTGGCTACTATTCATGCTTCTCTACTGTTCATGCAAACTCCTGGCTGCACATGAATTTCTGCAAGTGACTGTGCACTCCATCTCCAATCAGGCAAGAGGTTGTGCACTCCATCTCCAATCAGCAGCCAGGTTTCTCTCCTCCCTTGCAAGTGGATGTTTCTCACTCACAGCAGGCGGCTGTGTCTTTTGCGGTGATTCTTGTCTTGGTGGTTCACCACGAGGCCAACTGTTTCTTCATCAAGGGTGGCTTCAGCATACCACAAGTATTGGTTCTCTATCAACCATCTACAAGTAAGTGATTTTCAGATTTGAGTAAAGTATTTTATGTTTAAATCTGATAAGGGATTCATCCCGCTCGGCCAACACCCGTTCGGTGCCGGGTTGTCCAAGCTATATTGGCGAACCTCGGTCCAAAGGTGCTGAGATCGGGAGAGCCAGGCGTTAGTACGAGAGCGCCTGTTTGTGCGTGGTCTCGGAACACCAGTGAGGCGCTCTCCGCGGAGTCCAGTGAAAGCACAGGACCGTAGAGATTGGACCACACTAGTGGTCGTTCTGCTACGAGCTTCTACATCGAAATTCGAGCGTACTTGTTTGGTACTGTTTTCATATGTACATGGACATTATCTGGTTCTTGGAACCCATGGAGCATTGTATTCATTAAATACTCCCAATAAATATATCATATATTGAGGGGGGGGTCGGCCCGTTCCGGCCCCAGTGCTGGTGTCCATCTTTCCATTTCATTTCATTTAAATTTCAAGTTGTTTTAAGTTGTCCATTTCATATTTGTGGTTTTAAAGTTGTGCTATTAAACGTGTGGGTGTCCAACGGAGTCTTTCCCACTTGACGGGATCGGTTTCAGCAACAGAATTTTCAGCCTTCATATGGTGCCAGAGGTGGTTGTGGATATACACCTCAGAGAGGCAGAGGTAATCCTCATGGAAGAGGACGTTGGCAAGGCCAACAAGCATCTATGCAAAATGTGGAATGCCATTATTGTGGGAAGTTTGGTCATATGGCACGTGATTGTTACTGCAAACAAAATGATTTGAGAGGGGGTAGAGCACAACATGGTAGACATTATGCACAACATGGTGGAAGTTATGCAAATGGTGGAAATTTTGCATCAAGCAGTAATGATGGCAGCGCAAATCACTTGTTTGCATGAAACATGTCGTGGGATCTATGATGACAAAGGGTGACAGTGATGACACTTGGTATATGGACTCTGGAACATCAAACCATATGACTTGTCATGGCGAATGGTTTGAGCATATAAAGCCAAGGGATATGAAAGGCTATGTGGAGACAGGAGATGATTCCCAACATGCTATCACACATGTTGGAAATATATCATTGGTCATGCACAATGGTGAAGCAAAGTCTATGGCAGATGTCTTGTATGTGCCTTCTATTACAAAAAGTTTGGCCTCAGTTGGTCAAATGGTGAAACAGGGTTTACAGGTTCGTTTCTACGAGCATGGTTGCTTCGTTGAGGATTTCAAAAATGGATATAGAGTCATTGCCAAAGACAAGAAAGAAGACAGGTTATTTAAGTTGGATGCTGGGATTCCTGAGTTGAAATCAGCCATGTTCTCTAAAAGCTGAAATGTGGTACAGGACATTCACATGTGGCATAAAAGGATTGGACATGTGAACATACAAAGGTTAAAGAACATGCAAGCAAGAGGCATTGTTAGTGGGCTACCTAGATTCAAGTATGATGGGAATATGCATGTCTGTGATGCTTGCCAGTTTGGAAAGCAAGCAAGGTTGCCATTCCTAAAGAAGGCAACATGAATAGCAGGCCACTTGAGATAGTTCATAGTGATGTATGGGGTCCTGCACAAAACCCATCCATTAAAGGCAGCTTGTATTATGTGACATTCATTGATGATTTCAGCAGAATGACTTGGATTTACTTTCTCAGAGAGAAATGTGAAGTATTGAAAAAGTTTATGGACTTCAAAGCTTTTGCAGAGAAGCAATATGACTCTTGGATAAAATGTTTGAGAACAGAGAGATGGTGAATACACCTCACATGCTTTTGAGAATTTCTTGAGAAAGCATGGCATAAGAAGACAGTTAACTTGCAGGTACACACCTCAGCAAAATGGTGTTGCTGAGAGGAAAAATAGAGTCATTTGTGATGTGGCCAAGGCAATGCTCAATGAAAAGAGCATGCCAAACTATTATTGCGCAGAAGCATGTGCCACAGCGGTGTATGTACTTAATAAGACACCCACAGCAGCCATACATGGAAGTACGCCAGAGATGCGTCTTACAGGTTTTAGGCCAGACATTGGACACCTCAAAGTGTTTGGTAGCATAGCTTATGTGCATGTGCCAGATGAGAGAAGGAGGAAGTTGGATCCTAAGGCAGAAAAGCACATTTTTGTTGGGTATGCACAGGATCGCAAGACGTATAAATGTTACAATCCACAAACTAGACAAGTGGTTCTCTCACGAGATGTGGTGTTTGATGAACTTCCTAGTTGGTACAAGGCAAAGGATGAGGGTGTGATTGATTCCGTTGATGCTGATGTGCATGTGAACTTGCCACAAGCAAGTTCTATTTCTATGTCTTGGCCAGCAGAGTGAGAGTAGTACTATACGTCCATGGTCAGGACGCTTGAGACATGAGAGTGAGCATTGGGAGTAGTACTGTGGATAAAGGGAAAAAGAAGGTTGAAGGAATCAAGTTCAGAAAGTTTGGATGAGGAAGTTAGCATACCAGTTTTACGCACACCAGGTGCAAGGCAGAATAGATATGTGCCTCCACATGCTAGAGTGACAGGTGTTCACAGTGATCCGCATGCATTGCGGAGATTCCAAAGGGTCAGGTATCCAGTTGACAAGTTGACATATCATGACTTTGCTATGCATTACGCATATATGACCTCTTTGGTGAAGCATGTGGAACTTACATGCTATACAGAAGCTATTGCGAAGCATGTATGGGAGAAGGCAATGGATGTTGAGATGGATACATTGGTTCATAATGAAACTTGGGATTTGGTTGCCTTACCACAAGGCAAAAATGTCATTGGTTGCAAATAGGTTTATAAGGTGAAATGCAAATCAGATGGTTCCATTGAGTGCCATAAAGCACGGTTGATAGCTAAGGATTATGCACAAACCCAAGACTTGGACTATGATGAAACATTTAGTCCAGTTGCAAAGATGGGAACAGTGAGAGCAGTCATTGCTATGGCTGCAACAAATGGTTGGGAAATGCATCAAATGGATGTGAAAAATGCATTTCTAAATGGTGATTTACAAGAGGAAGTTTATATGGCACAGCCAGAAGGATATGTACACCCGAGGTACCCCACTCATGTATGCAGATTAAGAAAAGCATTATATGGTTTGAAGCAAGCACCTCGTACTTGGAGTGATAAGATAAGCCGATATCTTATCTCCCTTGGATTTTAGGTTTCTTCAATAGATTCTTTACTCTATGTGACGAAAACAGATCATGGGATTATCTTACTTGTCATCTATACGGATGACTTGATTTTGTCACAGGAGATCGTGCTACAGATGTTATGTATGTCAAGAAGGCATTGAGTGGACAGTTTGATATGAAAGACTTGGGTGAATTGAGATATTTTCTTGGGATTGAAGTGATCAAAGACATACAGGGACATGGTTAGTGCAACGCCAATATGCATTGGATATGTTGGCAAAATATGGGATGACAGGGTGTAAGCCAATGAGTACACCTTTGGAGCAGAATTTGAAGCTGCGGGCTGATTTTGGTGAAGAGTTGGATGATCCGTCTATGTATAGAAAGATGGTTGGCAATCTTATTTACATGACTATCACATGACCGGATCTCAGTTATGCTGTGAGGCTAGTAAGCCAATTTATGCAAAGCCCCAGAAAACCTCATTTGGATGCAGTGAGCTATGTAAAGACCACTGCACATTATGGTCTTCTTTATGAGCATGGTAAAGGCTTGGATGTACACGGCTACACAGATGCAGATTGGGTAGGTAGCTCGTATGACACGAGGTCTACTAGTGGCTATGCCTTTACATTTGGAAGTGCAGTGGTGAGTTGGAGCAGCAAGAAGCAACCTACTGTTGCTTTATCTAGTACAGATGCTGAATACAGGGATGGAGCCATTGCTACATGGAGTATGGTTAAAGAGTCTCTTGGCTGATTTGGATGAGTCTATTGATGGCAAGGTTGTCATTCATTGTGACAACATGTGCAGCATACAGTTGGCCAAGAATCCAGTTTTTCATGCGCGGACCAAACACATAGAGATCCACTATCATTTTGTCAAAGAGAAAGTGTTGGATGGTAGAGTGGATTTGCAGTATGTGAAGATTGAAGAGCAGGTGGCCGACATCTTTACAAAGCCACTTAGCAGAGAGAAGTTTGAGTACTTCCGTGCTATGTTGGGAGTACATGGGATGGGCTTGAGGGGGGTGGGGAGTGTTGAGAGCTTTGATAGCCCAAGCTCATCTACATCTTCATCTATGGCAGTACATCATGAGCTTGAGAGGGGCTGTTGAGATTCAAGCTCGATGTCAGCTTATGCCAGTTGCACTATGTGCTGGCATGTTAGGTAGTAACATGTGTGAGACATAAATGACCACGTCCAGCTGGTCATAGTGTGTGGACATTAGCTAGGGTTAGCAGTGTGGACACAACACATGTAGTGTGTTGTAGATTATGGATTAGGGCTTTATGCATTGTGTGAGAAGGAAGATGGCTTCCCTCTATGGTTAGGGTTTGCTTAATACATTAGGGTTTGCTCCTGTGTGTGTGTCTCCTCTCCCTCTACCTGTTTTTCATCAATCATTCAAGTTGTGACTCACAGTACGGACTGGCTCTCCTCCATGTTCGGACTAGCACACCTGACCAAGACCATGTACGAGACTTGTACACCTCACCCTCCTGGACATTTAGAGTGGAACCCTGGCTGAGTCGTCCTAGACTGAGGCTCACAAGGAACCAATTACCACTCCAGGTCCTACACCTGCTGTGTACAGATATGTACACATGGCATCCCAAGTGCGGATGCACGTGACAAGGTAAGGGCTAAGGCACTTATGTGGATGCTAGGAAGGAAACCATGAATTCGATTTAGGGCTTACATTTGGTTAGTCTCCTAGTAGGGATTCACGAGGACATGAATCTATATTAAGGGGGAGATAATGTTACGTCCCAAACTGGTCTAGGGCTAGTATTAACCAGGCTTAGGATAACCCTAGGTTATGGGATAAGCTAACCTAGCATTAGGGTTAGGGCTTAGCCGAGCGTGGGAGCCGCCAAGATCCATCCACAAGGCTAAGGGCTAGCAAGATGAGGTCTCGATTGACTTAGACTCAGTTAGAAGTAAGCCAAGGGCTATATATGGCAAAAAGCTAATAATAAAGCTATAGGCCAACAATAGCCGGCTATTACTATATAAGTGACTTGAGGGTCATTTATGAGGATTATTGAGGATCCCTCATGGTGGAGGAGCTCCACAGGACGAACTAGGCCTCTAGGCCAAAGTAGCTACAGGCAAGCACGCGATCTCGTGGTATGGGACGCCAAAGCAAGCTGTCGGGGCCTAGCTAACTCATGGCAATCAAACCTCAAGCTTGGAGATGGTTCCGGAAGGGAATCTATGGCTAGGTGGTGAGCCGCTAGCCACAATCTTTTGCGGTCGTTGATCTTGGATCCGACTAGGGTTTATCTAACTCTAATTTGATGCAGGTTAACTAACCCTGCTAAGTACGCGGTCCTTACACTGTTACCTTTGGGGGGGCACCTACATTGTGATCAAACCGATGGCGCTCCTGGGGAGGCGGGCAGTGGCACTGTTAGGGCAATGGACTGCCTGCCATTGGCTAGAGCCCTCTTCCTACTAAGCCTAGGAGAGAGGTTGGGCCGTAGGGGTCAGCTGGAGACAAGAACCTCCATCCTGGCCTCCGATCCCGACTCTCCTCCTCTTGCCTGTTGTGCCTACGGAGGCCTCAGTCGAGGGGGCCTTGAGCCCAGTCGGCTAGCATGGGAGAGTCTCTATCGGCCCACAGCCACACATGTATGAAAGCGCATGCATAAACAACATTTTCAGCCTCTCATGGACATAAGTCATGAGGCCGACATGCATATGAAGGGACCGACTACAAGTCTGGTGTGTCCTCATAAATAGACCAACAGCATAAAAATGGCCGACTTGTTGTAGGTGGGCCTATATAAGCCCTTCTCGGTCCCAATCACTTAACCATCTAACTCTTGCATAATTTAGCAGCGAACAAAGCAGTTACCATGCATGCCTAAGTCCAGGACTTGTTCATACATATCTTCAGCGTGCTACACTCCTAGGCAGCCAGAAGTCATCTTCCGATTTCACCCAAATTTGCTTAGGGAATGCAGGATTTTTGAAGAAGATCAATGATGTCTCCACGAAGTTGAAGTTACCAGACAATTGCAATATGCATGATGTCTTCCACGTCTCATGCTTGAAGCCTTATGTTGAACCATCATTGCACCGGATTCCCGATGAGCTCCGGCATGAGGTGGTCATTGAGGCAGAAGTAATCGAGCTCAAGCAGATTCTCCTCCACAAGTGGAAGCCTGGTTCAAGTCGAAGACTCGCATGGTTTTATACCAAGTTTAAGGACCGAGGCACACGTGAAGATGTTTGGCACGACAAGGAATTTTTCCAAGAGCACCCCCAAATTTTGGCAAACTATTTGGAATCCATGCAACTGTCGCCAAACTAAGCGAGAGACATGCCACCAAACTAAGCGAGAGGCATGCACCCATGTGTCACTTAACCCAGTTGGAGAACAATCGCATGTACATCATCCTAGTGTAGTAGTCTATAACAAGCATGTAAAAGCATTAAGGGCTTTAGGCTTAGCCTTAGGGCCAGCCATAAGTGGGCTCCCATATGGGTTGCCCAAGAGCCACAAAGGGCCATCCATGCTACACCCCAAACCCTACTATGTTTCCCTAATTCTACCCTAATCACACAGGCAACACACACACACACATGCTGGAAATGAAATAGACTATGATATCAAATGTAAGACTGTTGGTGCTGTGAAAGCGTGAACAGAGAGAATCTAACAGCTGAAGACTTGTACACTCATAATCACACACCAATATTTATGCGAGATTTGGTGTAGATCCTGAGAGCCCAAGCTTAATTATACAAGAAATGGTGTACAATGGTGTGCCCAAGTTGATGGAGAACACTGATTTCCCTCAATCAGGGGCGATCTCCTTGCTGATTCTCACCTTCAAACGTGCACGTTAACTTTCTTCCTTGCTGCTCCAATGCTACAGACGGTTGACTGTGTGGAGAGGGGAGCATGTCTATTTATATGGCCATTTCAGATCCAATCAGGGTTGGCTTGCTCGGCCTGATACCCGACTGTTGCCCGAGCTGCATGTGCTTTTTCACAGATAGTAGTCAAAATTATGCTACCTATTAAAAATATGGCATCACATGGAAAGACTTCTATGACCACCTACCTGTGATAGATGCGAGAATTTGTGCATTTGATCCACTTTGGATGGATTAAAGCATGTAGCTGTACAAAGAATGAGAAATATCAGCCGCAACACAGCAGGGCTCTGCTCAGAATTCGTGCCCTCTTTTGCTTGAACAATATGATACCCAAATGCCACCATCCAAAATGGGTGGACAGTCTCAATCTCACCCTTCTGCTGCTGCCAACTATGGTGTAGGCCGATGCCAAAGAAGATGTCCACCATCGCGTAACAGCTCTGCTCTGCTCTTCCCAATCCGTGTAGAAATAACTGCACTTTTCCTCCTGCTGCTCCCCTCCAAACCTCCTCTTCTCTCTCTCTCTCTCTCTCTCTCTCTCTCTCTCTGTGTGTCGTGTTAACCTCTCGCTATCTCTCGTCTCTCAACAATCCGTGTAAATATAAATGTGTTTTTCTTCCTCCTGCTCCCGCGCCCCTGTAATTGATAGCTTCCCTTTTTTTAATTTGAATTTGTAATTGATCAATTTTTTAGTTCTATTTTAAATTAGTTAATTATACTTCAGTAGGTAGTTGTTTTTAAATCTATTTCATATTTTAAATTAGTTAATTATACTTCAGTATTTAGTAGGTAGTTGTTTTTAAATCTATTTCATATTTTTTACTAGGTAACGTAAAAATTTAAAAATATAAAGTTGAGTTAACAAATTTTAGAAAATAAAGAATTATAGTAGAATTGGTTACAAATTTATAGAGTGAAATTAATTTCTTAAGAGTAGAGTTTGATGTTTCTAATGAATTGTAGGTGTTTATAATTGTAATGATGTGAAAGAACAACATAGCACGATAGTAAGCATGATAGTAAGGCTATGACTAAGCACGTTCTAGCCAAGCACAACGTAGATGTTGCACAGCATTATGCAATGTTGAAAAAAGAAACTATTGGTGACACTTTCAACACTGACATGTTTTCATTTATCGGGGAAGGATACGTTTCTCTATATTTATAAAATGAAGGGGAGACTTGTGCCACCTCTCTATCCTCGACACATGTTAGAAAGAGAGCATAGAACTTCATATCTTGAAAAGTTGATGTCAGTTGACAATATTCTACGTATATCCTCTTTTCATGGAATCATCAATAGCAGTCTCTTTCATTATATGGTCAAAGCGTGCATGTTGAAACTATGGATCAAGCTCTCCTACTAGCAAAATATCTACCTAATCAAGCCTAATCTTAGGCTAATTAAACATGATAAATATGATTAATCTAAGGTGGATGTAATCTAAGTTTACTCTCATGATGATGAGTATGTGCAATAGACTCGAGCACAATTAGATTACAAGATTAAGACTTGTACTCATAAAAAGACTTGAGATATGTGCAAGTGATATGATTTCATTGCTTGAAATGGTCCTTTTTTCTATGAGGAGGTGCACGCTTTGACTTGTACATCGAAGTGGGATAAATACCTTTGCTCATGTGGCTTCATGCTAGGCTTTGTACTTTCTTGGCTACTCATTCTCACTCCCCACCACTTCCTTGTGCTCTTTCATTTCTCAACACCCCCCCTTGGTGCCTTTTCTCTGGGCTACTCAAGGTGGTTGGATGTCGATTACAAAATATTTTCACCTCCCCCCCTCCCCCCTCCCCCCTCCTCATTTCTAACTTAGCTGGGTAACTCAAAGACTCTTTGACTTGGTTACTCGCTAGCTAAGAGGTTACTTTAGAGGTGGTCGGGTTGATTTTCACTCCCCCAAGGTGCTACTTTGGCTACTCTCTGGTGGTTGATTATGCTTAAAACATACAAATTTGCCTACTCATTTGGTGGCTTTTACAACATATAATTTAGGTTAGAGTGGTGCTTGGTAGCTCGATGTTGCTTTAGTGTTGCTACTGGCTCGAGATCTCCTTGATTTTGCTTGATGAAGATCCCTTATTACTTACTTCATTCTTTGTCGGCTCTTTGGCCTTTACTCTTTGGGTTGACTCTTGGCTCTTTGAGTGCTTGTCTTCATGTCATGCTTTTTCTTTTAGCTGCCTCCTCATTGTGCCTTTGATGTAGATCTCATGCTTAGGATGGTGTTTTATTGCTTCATCTTTGAATGCTTTTGATACTTCAATACATATGCTTTCATGCATGAGTGCCATACATGCGGTCACTTCATGCATGTGTGCTTTTGGATGTGAAAGAGCTTGTGTGTATGCTTTTGTGCTTATCAAAGTATATGATGCTGTCCTGATGCACATGCCTATCCCTTTGGTGACGTTTGCCATTTGAGGTGGGCTTATGTGCATGTTGTTGATGAACATGGCCGCTTGCTCTCTGCTCTCTTTATTGTGCTACTCTAATGCTCGCCTCCTCTCCTTCCGTTCATTCACGGCTCTGTATCACTTGTGTAGCCGCCTGCTATGGAGCTGCCTATCGGCAATCAATTGACTTGAGAGCCACCTTTCTACAACTCTCCCTCTACACTACAATCCATCCCTTCTTCTCAGCTCACCTTTGAAATCTACTATGTTGTAGCTTGCATGCCTACTTACGCAAACATAATTTCTCTAGAGTTTGTTTCCTAATTGTTTTCACAAAAGCTAAGAGGCTTTACACTCACTAATGCAAGAGAGCAAAATACCTAACTAGAGGAGAAAATGATTAAGAAAACCCTAGGTTCACTACCAACCTTCTTATTAATGACAAATGAAATCCACCTAGCCTAAGCATGTTGAAATTATGGATCAAGCTCTCCTACTAGCAAAACATCTACCGTGCATCTACCTAATCAAGCCTAATCTTAGGCTAATTAAACATGATAAATATGATTAATCTAGAAAATAATCCACCTTAAATTTACTATTATGTTTACCTTAGCTTAGGGGAGAAAAGATCTCAACAGGCATGTCGGGTCAGAGATAACGCTTTGTTTCTCAATCCAAATGGTTATTTATGTGCAAAAAGTGCTGATGTATAAGCATGTAGAAGAAGGAATACACAGAGACAGTTATGTATCCTTATCTCAAAATTTTATGTGAGTACTGTATGTTTTGTAATCTGTGTAATGATTATTTGAATGTTCATTAATGTTGTAATTATGTTTAATGTTAAATCCATGAATATTATGTTGGTTTATTTGACAACACTTTTGATGATCCTATTGCAATCAATTCTTTGCACATGCTCTGGCTTATGATCTCAGCATCATGCAAATTTTTCATTGGATCTGGCATGGGTGGTTTTTTTTCCCTTATCCATTAAGTTGCGGATCGTTCATTTTCTCTCAGGCCATCCTTCACTCTGTTTTTGTTGTCACCATCCTTTACTCTGTTTTTGTTGTTACTCAAACTTTGATGGCATATGTTGTTCTGTCTTACATGTTGATGTGGTCTCCTTATGTGAAGGGGTTTTCGCTATTTTACATATCTATGTTTTGGTAAAACCTATTTGTGGCATCTCATTGATCAAGTCAAAGTGATTACATTTCATGGGGCTTTGCCTATTTTACATATCTATGTTTTGTTAAAACCTATTTGTGGCATCTAGTTAATCAAGTCAAAGTGATTACATTTCGTGGGTGTTCCTCTCTAGGTCTATTAGAATGTTTTTCATTTTAGCATTCAACATAGTTTTTATCACTTCTATGTGCTAGTTTTCCCTATCCATGCTCAAGTAGATGTGCAAGACTTTCTTCTTCTAGAAGTAAAGCATGGCAACAATGGCTCTTATTAGGCTTTATTGCTGGATCATTCATTTATGACAAATCAAGACCAGCATTATGATCCTCATCGGCAAGAGCACCAACACTATGTAGCACTGGATAGTCTATGGGAGGATGCACCCCCCCATAGAAGATGAGGAATATGAGGCCCCCATAGAAGATGAGGAATATGAGGCTACTGAAGAAGATGAGGTACCCACTTAAGAGGAGGATGAGCCTACAGACATTAGAGTTGTGGAAGATATAGTCGAAGGACAGCCAACACATGGATGCTTACAACCTAGTCGACTCACCAGTACCTATCTCAAGCATGGCCCAAAACTTATTGATTTCTTGACTGCTACTTATGCTAGATTAGGTGTGGATATATCCGACATGTCATCTCCAAAGGCTCTAACTAGTTGCTCTTGCATGTTAGGGTGGTGCCCATTTAGTCTTGCAGGTGCATCATTACCTCCACTATTACCCATCGTGGCTTAACGAGCATCTCTCAAATATCCAAAGTTCCATGGTAAGAAGGAGGATCTAGATACACATGTGGTAATTTTTAAGAACACCTACTTAGCCATTGGCATGCCATCCAACTATAGCTACTCAGAAGCATAATTCAGTGGTACTTTTGATGGGCAAGCAACCAACTGGCATTTTCAGTATGGCCCCAACGCATTGCCAACATATGAGCAATTGCATGATGCATTTCTACACCAATTTTGGAAGGATAAGACATTCTTGCAAGTGCTAGAGAAACTACACTACCTTGAGAAGAAAATGTTACCAATAGAAGATTACGTGACTGAATTTCACACTCTACAGAGTCGAGTGGACCCAATGGATCGGCCAATTGAGGCACTTATGGGAGAAAGGTTTGTCTAGGGTTTACGAAAGAAGTTGAAGCCTGTAGCATCCGTTGATCTCACCATTAGCAAATTTGATGGGCTAGTGGAATATGCTCAAAGATTGGAGCATAATTTTTTAAGAGAAAGATCGACTTCAAAGAAGGGGAAAAAAAAGCAAGAAGTAGATTTCCCAGAGGCTGAGAAAGAAGATGACACTTTAATGATGACTCCGATGCAAAGTTAGATTCAAAATCCAAGCACAAGAAGCACAAGAAGAAAAGCTAGAAGCTAGAGACGGTTGAAGAACTAGTGGCACAACACGGACTAAGATTCATGGTACAAGGGCAGGGGGAGCTAGATCTGGACTGCAATCAGATGTGTGGTGTGCATGAAGTGTTCAAATCAAGGTCACAACAAGGAGGAATGTAAGCTTACTCCCTACTGTGCTATATGTCACACCACCACTCATGTTATAGAGGCCTGCCCCACCAGTACAATGGCAGAGTGCATCATCAAGCAGAGAAAACCTAGGCTTCTACAGTTCTAATCCAATAGATAGCACCAGTCAACCACATCACTACATGCATACCTGTTTCTCGCTCATTTCCCTCTCAACGGAAAGGCAAGACAACAGTCTGGTGTGACAGACCACAAGTCAAGCAATGTCGTGTCCTAAGTGCTATCTCTATAACAAGCTTCATAACACAGGCTGTCAACCATAGTTGAGAGCATACAATAACTACACCCTTCATAACACAGGCTGTCAACCATAGTTGAGAGCATACAATAACTACACCCTTCATACATCCATTCTATCTAAGTGTCTCTCTCTCTCTCTCTCTCTCTCTCTCTCTCTCTCTCTCTCTCTCTCTCTCTCTCTCTCTCTGTGTGCATGTGCTCCCGCCAGCAACCCCCTCTGCGCCCCCTCCCGCTAGCCCCCCCCCTCTCTCTCTCTCTCTCTCTCTCTCTCTCTCTCTCTCTCTCTCTCTCTCTCTCTCTCTCTCTCTCTCTCTCCAGCAACCCCCTCTGCGCCAGCCCCCCTCTTCGCCCCCTCCCGCCAGCCTCTCTCTCTCTCTCTCTCTCTCTCTCTCTCTCTCTCTCTCTCTCTCTCTCTCTCTCTCTCTCTCTCTCCCCCACCAGCAACCCCCTCTGCGCGCCAGCCCCCTCTGCGCCCCCTCCCGCTAGCCCCTCGCCTCCCTGCGGCGCCAGCCCCCTCTGCACCCCCTCTCGCCACCAGCAACCCCCTCTGTGCCAGCCCCCTCTGCGCCCGCCCGCCCTCCCGCCAGCCCCCCTGCCCTCTCTCTCTCTCTCTCTCTCTCTCTCTCTCTCTCTCTCTCCCACCTGTGCATCCCCTCCCACCTCTCTCTCCCGCTGCCCACCTCTCTCTCTCTCTCTCTCTCTCTCTCTCTCTCTCTCTCTCTCTCTCTCTCTCTCTCTCTCGTCGCCTTCGCATCTCTCTCCCCGTCGCCTCTCTCTCTTTCTCTCCCCGTCTCGCCTGCGCTTTCTCTCTCCCCGTCGCCTGCGCATCCCCTCCCCGTTGCTTCGTTTTGTCGCCGCCTGTGTTGCTGTTGCCGCCATGTGAAGCCCCAGTCCACAAGCCAGGTTATGTTTGCTACCCTTTCCCCACCCCCACCCTTGCTCAGGCCTCCACTCAAGCCTCCAAGGCAGCAACATAAGTGTTAGGGTTCTATCTCTCCGAGGTACGTAGATATGGCGAAGGGTGCAAGCAAAGAGGAGATAGTCAAAATGGAGGAACATCTCTATCAGAGAAAACAAGAAGACGGCGGACTCGGCCATCAACATCATCAACCGACTTTCCAAAGTCGAGAAGGAGATCGAAGCTTTACAAAAAGAGAAGGAAGCTTGGAAAAGGGAGAAGGAGACTTGGGAGAAGGAGAGGGAGAAAGAGAAGGAAGGAGAAAGAAGCATGGAAAGAGGAGAGAGGGATGGAAGAAGGAACGGGACACTATGAAGGAGGAAATCGACATCCTCAAAGGCGGAGGTGATCTCTCTACGGGACAGACCACCACAGGAGGAGGGGGAGATTGTGGAAGTTGACAAAGAGGCCATCAAAGAGGAACTCACCAAGGCAATCACCAAGAGCCTAGAAAGTAAGATGGGGCAACAAGGGAGGGAGCAGTGGTGAAGAGGAACATCAAAAAGGAAGTGAAAGAGGATGCCCAAAAAGAAGGGCTCCAAATTGTCAGCACCACCATTGAGGAGGAACGGATGCGACAGGCTCGTAGACTCAATGTGAGAGTCACGGGGATTCCCGAGGTAGTTGACTCTACCCCCAAGGGGGATGGGCGGACACTATGCACATGACTTGGATACTCACATGAGGGACCCCCCTTCCTCAAAGCTTGGAGGGCTGGGAAAGACATGACAAAGAAGAGATCTCTCATCATATAGTTTCGGGATGTGGAGGCACGCACCATCTTCATGAGGAAGAAGTTCATACTACGAGGCTTAGAGGGAGCTCCTATTTTCTTGGATGATGATCTCACGAGGATGCAGCTAGAGCATAGGAGAGCTTGCATGCCAGAGTCTTACACGCGTGAGGAGAGAAGGAAAGAAGGCCTTCTATCGAGATGGTCGGGTCATCATTGATGGCCGACCCATGGATTAGTGGTTTGGGGCCTATGGGACACAGACCAGGCCACTGACAGAGATACACATGGCAGTATGGAACTGTAATGGTTCACTATGGGATGACTAGAGCATGTTATGGTGAGGAGAGACATCATACTTCTGACAGAGACACATCAGAGCCCAGAGAGAGGGCTACCTCAAGTAGAGGGATTCCAGTGGGAGTCAACATACAAGAGGACCACACACACTAGGGTACCTCGAGAGGGTTGGGGGGAGTAGCAGTTCTATTTAGATAAGAGCTACAGAGGAGACTGAGAGTGGTAGCACACAGAGGCCAGATACATGTGGATCAGCTTACAGCTCTCCTCACAGGACAGGGTTATATACATAGCCCTATGTTACTTTCCTCCATCAGGATCCTCCTATGTCATTACAGAGGACATGCCATAGGAGGAGGAGACAGGAGCCTCGCCATGCATTATTTTACACTAGGGGAGGTATTTCTTACAGGTGACTTCAATGCCCACACACAGAGCAGATAATAGTGTGAGGTGTATGACTATGATGACATGGAGATCCTCCACCCTGTGGACCCAGAGGAGATAGGGGCTACTCGGGCATCAGAGGACACTGGACTAGACAGAGGACATTATGGGGACCACTTACTAGAGTTGGGAGCCAGGTATTGTCTCGTTATTTATAACGAGATCCTACAGTAGCTGGGATAAGGAGGGTTGACATGCTTCCCACCACATGGGGGTCATACACGGACTGGAGGCACGGTGGTAGACTACATTATGGGGTCTTTGGAGGCATCACAGCTTGTCACCTCATTCTCCATCCCACCTCATCCTATTGGGGCAAATCGTACATACTTGGCATTTTCACTAACCGGATCACCGGTATCACCAGGCCCCCCACATATCGACGCCACACACTATCTACTTCTTCACACATGACATGGCTGACATATACACTGGCAGAGTAGAGGATGGGCTCCTACTCATGGATCCCCTGGCACCTATGGATACCATTACAGCCCAGCTGGCATCACTCCTACACACGGCTGCATTACAGATGGGACTATGCCCCAGAACACATGGTATGATGACAAGTGCAGAGCCCTATACTCATGGCTCTGCATACAGAGAGCCTTGGGAGAGCCATCACAGAGTAGGAGTCGAGGAGAGAGATGAGAAGACTTACTCGCCGCAAAAGGCGGGCCTTCGCAGAGATACAGGAGCTAGAGATCTTCCATTTGTTCATGAGTAGAGATAGCCCTATCTCATGGCGGCACTTCAGAGAGCCCCAGACACTAACACCCATTGCAAACCCACAGACATGGCACACATATCAGAGGGCCTATACCACGACCCACAGCAGCCACCTATACCTCAGCGCCACAGGAGCCTCGACCTACCACAGCTAGCTTCTTTACCCACTCGATGGTAAAGGAAGCTATCCGCTGCCTACAGCATGGACGGGCTGCCGACCATATAGGCCTACAGGGTGAGCATCTCATATATGCAGTAGATTCTTTGGCTCCTTTTCTTGCACACTTGTTTAACAAGGCACTAGCAGAGGGTTTGCCTGTGGAGTGGACGATGCACACCATTGTGCCGATCCACAAAACAGGGGATACGCTCGATCCGAGCAACTACAGGTAGGTTATGGTTGGCCACGTGTTGGCCAAACTCTATGGTGCAGTGTTGGACCAAGAGCTTGGACCAAGAGCTTAGCTTATATGCTGAGCGAGCAGGTTTACGCTCATCAGGGCAGGCAGGCTTCAGGAGAGCTTTCTCTACCACTGATCATGTATTCACTTTGAGATGTATGATTGATCAGGCTAGAGTGAGGAAGAGAAAGCTCTATTGCTGCTTTGTGGATTTCCGCAAAGGCATTTGACACAGTACCACAAGAGAGGCTCTTTCAGCGCTGCAGTCTCTTGGCATACCAGCAGATATGACATGGGGCATATATGCATTATATGAGCAGGTTTTTGGGCGAGTCAGATGCCCAGGAGGTAAGTCCGAGACTACTGCTAGCACCATTGGTGTGAAGCAAGGATGCCCACTTTCCCCCACGCTATTTGGGTTATACATTGATGAGGTGGCTGACTTCATTACACGGGGAGACGGAGATGGAGTTGATCTAGCAGGTACCTCATTACATATTATGCTTTATGTTGATGATATTGTATTAGTGTCGGAGTCTCCAGGAGGTCTACAGCAGCATCTACATGCACTCGAGGATTTCTGCACACAGAGGGGTCTTACTGTGAACCTTGGGAAAACCAAGGTTATGGTCTTTCATACATCGAGACAGGGCAGGAGTTAGCTGACATTCACTCTCGCAAGACGCCAGGTGGAGGTGGTGACATCATATGTGTACCTAGGGGTTACCTTCTCTGCAGCAGTAGCCCATGCGCTTCACCATGGGTTTAGCAGCCAGAGCTAGATTGACATGGGGATATGCAGCATTGGCTATGCTAGAGAGACAGTGCCACCAGGCACATTTTCAGGAGCCCCGGACGAAGGGGTGGCTATTTGACACATTATTCACACGAGTAGTGGTATGGGCGCCAGGCCTTGCTACCCATTGGTGGACATAGATAGAGAGACCACAGGCCCTCATGATGGCATGCATGATACGCAGCAAACTATCAGTACCTCATGACATTATCCGAGCAGAGTTTGCTGCGCCTCTTATGATGGTAGAGGCCATATTCCAGACTATATGCCTGCTAGACAGATTCAGAGAGATGCCACAAGGCAGATTGTCATACAGAGCTTTTGAGGCATCTAGACAGCTTGTTGGCATCTAGACAGCTTACCACATGGCTCCCGAGTAGCTATTGGTCAGCTTAGAGTCTCATCACATCGATTGGAGATCGAGACTGGTAGAGCAGCACGGATCCCCCGAGAGGAGGGGGTATGCAGATTGTGCAGAGAGGAGGTGGAGAGTGAGGATCATTATGTTTGTAGATGCAGAGCATATACAGCCATCAGACAGAGAGATCCCATTTTATTCAGAGAGCCACATTCCCTACGCCAGCTCTTTGAGGTAGCAGACCAGCGCATACTGGGGAGATTCATTCTAGACATACAACGTCACAGAGAGACATCATTACAGGCTTAGACAGCTCTAGAGGGGGGATGACAGACACAGATTACTTTATTTTTTCAGAGATCCACCCCACTCCTCCCAGCCCCTACACAGCAAGGAATTACTCTCTAGAGAGCAGAGACACTCAGAGCCCGCAGGAGACAGAGGACATGGCTCGCTTCAGAGCAGACCCAGGCATGTTCTTCAGGGAGCTGTGGACACCCCCTTCATTGATGTATACCATTTTATACCCCCAGTATGGTACAGGATGGAGCTAGCTAGGTTGCATATCATGATTGTATACTCCATGCATATAGCTTTGCATTCTCCTAGTAGTAGAGCTCCATCCCCTCCCCCACTCATTGTACTTATTGCACACCCAGATTCAGCTTTTTTAGTTTAGTACTTTTTCATTTTGTTGGGATGACAGAGGATACCCCACACATGTACACTAATTTGTCTCATAAGCCGAGTTCGGTCTTTTGGAAGATGTTAATAAAATCTTTCTTTCTTTCTCTCTCTCTTTCTCTCTCTCTCTCTCTCTCTCTCTCTCTCTCTCTCTCTCTCTCTCTCTCTTTCTCTCTCCGTAGTGATCAGTTGCCCTTTTAAGCTGAGACTTCTTGTTCTTTGCCAATGGCTCTCTGGTGGTTACAGTCCACCACCTCCACACGTGTGATACCGAGATGGTTCTCACGACATGTGGAGTGGGTTGACTGCGCCTTCTGTTGCGACTAAGCTATTGGGCACAACACCTGGCATGCCCGGTGCTTGAGCTTCTGCTCTCCGGAAACCAGTTTCCCTAACAAATTTTCCTTTGATTTTTTTTAAACATTTCTAGGGGAGTGTGATCTAGGATGTATACATCATCGAAGTAGGTGGCGTGCTTCTGCATCTTCTTTAATTTTAATGCTTATTCTTTTGAGCAACCCAGACCCTTGTTGTAGGTTTGTGGTGTCTTCAAAAACTTTTACCACCAATCTGAGTGGGGTCTTCCCTAGAATCTTCTTTTCTTCCATTGGTATGGGCCTCCACTCAACCTGTACAGCTTCTTCATATTCTGTTAGATCGTTTAAAGGTGGGCTTTGTACCTTTTCCGCTTCCGGGTCTCCGGTGCTCCACTTCCAAACACTGGCACTTGTAGGTGGTTGTATTCTAGGTGGAAGCATTTTCCTTCCCTTCAGCGTTTGTGAGAACAAGTATTGTGAGCATAGGTGCTCTAGAGGAAGAGGTTTCCTAGCAAGTATGGATTTTATTATGTTTGCATTTTGAAAATATTACTATAGCTCTGTATTAGCCCTCAGTAGCTCAGAGGACATCACATGTGAATCCTGAAAGAAGGGATTGTCTAGGCTGGCCGATGGTGTCTATTTTAAATTTTGTGCTCCTTTCAAGCTTCTGTTTTTGTATTCTTATGCATGCTCTTTGGCCTTGTCTCTGTCTTGGAGAGCTTCTCTCAATATTTTCACATAATCCTCAGGGCTTGCAGCACCTGATCCCATACCTTGCTAAGTCTAGCCTTCACTGTTTTTATTACTGCTACTTTGGCATCTAGTAGAAGGCACATAACCTCTTCTTCATTCTGGTTCTTTAGGGCTTGGGCTTCTGACTAGGAAACCGCCAAAGCCGTTGTGTTGTTTAGCATTTCATCCTTCAGTCCTTTGTTGGCTTTTTTTCTTTCGCTAATTTTGCTTTTCACTGATGAGGGCTCTGATCTTCCCTTCGCTCAGCTCTTTTTGCTGCACTAGGGCCTTTTCCACCGTAGTGATCTTCTTCCGCATCTCCTCATTTTGTTGTGCCATCATCTGTGACTTATTCTCTAAATCTTTGGCTTTAGCTATGGCATTCATTAGAATCCCATGTTGTTTATGGTTCAGGACACACATCTGATTGATGGTGCTCTGGGCCTTTGTCTCATAATCCTCCATCAAAGAGAGATCCTATGAGAGGATGTTATGGGCCATAGACATTAGCCCTCTATCCATGTCTAGCTGTTGGCTGGGGAGTTCGGCCTCCAGCTCTCCGAGTAGCTTAAAGCTGTGGCTTGGGCCTTCCTACACCTTTTGTGCCAGAGTCGCCACCGAAGGCCGAAGTTCCATTGGTATGACAACAATTTATGTTCGCATAGGCAGCTTCCCCTTTTGAGCTGCTTCTTCCTCCTCTTTTTGTGTTGTTCTCCTTCTCTCCTCTTTTCTCTTCTTCCTCCTTCATTCTCTTTTCTTCTTCCTCCTTTTCCTTTTCCTCTTCTTCTTTTTAGCTTCTGCACAACGGCTTCCTGCTTCTATCTCTCCTCCAGCTCCCTTTTTCTTTCTTCTTCTGCTTTCTGTTTCTTGACCTCTTCCGGGTCAGGCAGCATCTCTTCATCTATTCTTTGTTTTCTCTTTTTGCTGGTTTTCTGGGCAATCTTCTTCCATCCCTCCTCATCATCTGTATCATCTTCAAACAAACTGAAAGTCACTTTGGCAACTTTCGAGGATACTCTAGCTTCCTTATGTTGTTGTTTGGCATAGGCGTCTCCTGTTCGGAGATCCATCAACTTGGCAGCCTGAGCAATTTCTCTTAGATGCGCATCCTTAGCCTAGGTGGCTGCCCTTTTCTCTAGATTTTCTTTGTAGATGGTGGCCCAATTTATTTTCTCTCCTACTTTTGCTGCTCTGAGCAGTCTGTAATTTTTATTGGACATCCTCTGGCTTGCCCATGAACATGACATTATGCAAGAAAAAGATGAACTATTCTCGTCGGGTTTCATTCGCCACGTCCTTCACTTGGTGCATGTTGCTAGTCTTAGGGATTTCTTCTTCCACCCTAGGTTTCAAGTTTGTGTCCATCGCTCCATCCATTGACACTCCTAGTGCATGATGCATTGCAAGCTCCCAAACCTTTATGGGCTCCTTCCCCTCTATATGTATAGTGTTGGTCTCCAAAATTTGATTACCATCTTCCCCCCATCCTCGGGGTCCTACAGCTCCTCCCACTTGTGCTCTAGTAGTCTTTCAAACCTACACTTCCTTGCCCACTCTTGATGTTATTTCTTCCTCTCATGACTGGGATTATCATGGGCATGCAGATGCTTTTCTCAGGCCTTAGGGTCTTGTTGATCTTCAGCATGGTGTTGTCTTCTGAGAGAGTGTTGGAGATGGGTGAGAAAGTTATGAGCAAGAGGGCAGATTGTGAATGTGCGTGTTTAGACTCCTTGTGCTCGTTTTTGCGATGTTTTTTCCTTTTCGCTTCCTTTTTTGGGGCATTGTCATTTTCGGCTTTCCAATTTTCGTTTTAATGATGTTGTGACACTTGTCCTCCATATAGTTGCTTATGCCAACATCGTGGCTTTTTGATTTATTGACGTGGATCGAGCTGGCGTACACCTAGTCACTTGCTTTTTTACTCATGTGGCTTTGATTGGTTGTGGAAATCTGAGCTTTTGCAGACTACACACCCTTCTATGGCTTTGTGGTTTTCTGAATTTTTCACATCCACCTCCACTAGTGAGACCATGCCACAAGATATGCTCCAAACCAGCTCTTGGTTCTCTGCTTCTCCTTCTTCCAGTGTAATTACCACTGGTTGGTCCTTGTATTTTCTCGTCCTGAATCTATTTACTATTTTTGGAGAAGGTTTTCCATCCAAGTTTTCTAAGGTAAATGCATTCTGGATGAGCGGGTCTTTTACTATGAATGGTCCTATCCACCAGATTTTGAACTTTTCGAGGTGAGATCCCAACTTGGAATTGTAGACCAATACAAGATCTCCTTTCTCAAAAATCATGTGCTTGAGATGCCTAGCCTGTCAGTTCAAGCCTTTCTTCTCCACTGCACTATTTCCACCTATAGAGAGTTGATTTGCCTTCCTTCCGCTAAGGCTAGGAGTTCCTGTATTCTCTACGCTGCCAGGATTCTTCCATTGGCAGCTTCTCGTGGATGGCCACTCTTAGACTGGACACCATAAATTCCATAGGCATTACTATTTCCAACCCATAAACTAGCTTGAATGGTGTTTGTCCAGTTGAGACTTTGCAATCATTTTGTTGACATTTATAATTTTCTTTAGAATTTTGGTTAGAACTTTGTTGGTAGTTTCCGCTTGGCCATTGCACCGTGGATAATAGGGTGAGGACTTCTTGTGATTGATCAGGTATCTCTCCATCAACCCTTTCATTACTTTGTTCATGAAATGCCTGCCCTAGTCATTGACTATTTCCACTGACAACCCATGCCTAGCACTGATGTCCTTGAAGAGGAACTTCACCACCTCTTCTATGGAGTTGCTCTTTATAGCTTTAGCTTCCGGCGACTTGGTGAAATAGTCAGTAGCCCAATGATGTACTCACATCTATTGCCTTTTGTGGGTGTCTTGATTGGTGTAACAAAATCCAATCCCCACTTCATGAATAGAGATAGTGGTAGTATAGGTGACATGGGCAATCTATTGGTATCTCTAGGTTGACCCATCCATTTTGACAGACATCACACTACTTTGCTTCATTGTTGGCATCCCTCATGATAGTTGGTCACCATAGGCCTACTTGCAAATTTTTTTGGGCTGTTATTTCTCTGCCCATATGTCCTCCCACGATACCACAGTGTGCTTCTCTTAACACTACTTGCTACTCATGATATGGGACACATCTATGTAGGATCTATCTATACCTTTTTTATAGAGTTGCTCAGTAATCATGGTGAAATTTGTGCTTCTTAGGGCAATTCTCTTCTTTCAGTCAATAGTGTACCCTTCTAGAAAAGTCCCATCTTCCAAAAACTACATCATATCATAATACCAGATTTCTTCTACTTTCAGCTACTACTACTACTACTTCCAGTCAATAGTGTACCCTTCTAGAAAAGTCCCATCTTCCAAAAACTACATCATATCATAATACCAGATTTCTTCTACTTTCAGCTACTACTATGAATAAGTTGGTATTTGGGAGTTGATCATCTACACCATCCAGAGCAGGTTCTTTGGAATCTAGTCTGGACAAAAATTCCACCATTGCATTTTCTTTTCCGAGTGTATGCTAGATGGTGAACTCAAATTCTTGAAGTAGGAGCATCCATCTTGCCATTTTTCTCACCAGAAAGCTTTGTTCACCAAATAAATGAGTGCTTGATGGTCCACATGGAAAACAAATTTGTTTCCCAAAGATAGTGTCAAAACTTGTTCATGGCTTAGATCATTGAAAGGGCTTCACACTCTGTTGTAATGTAGTTCCTTTCCGCCCTTGGGCTTTATTGGCATAATGGATGGGCTACATATATCCTTTTTTATTTTCTTGAATCAGTGCACTGTCCACTGCTTTGTTTGATGCATCTATATATACATGGAACATTATATTCCATTCCGGATTATTCTCATCACTAGTGTAGATGACACCATGCTCTTTAGCCATTGGAATGCCTTCTGACACTCTGGACTCCATTCATACTTTGCATCCTTCTTGGTAAGTGCATATAATGGGTAAGCTACATGTGCTAGATATTTCCAAAATCTAGCATGCCGCCTCACACCTTACCAAGGAACCTTTTAAGTTACTTAATGTTCTGAGGAGTAGAAATTTTGGATATGGCCTCTGCCTTAGCTGGATCTATAGCCAATCCTTGAGCTAACACAATGTGTCCTTACAGTGTCCCTAATTTTATTGCAAAAGCACACTCGGCTGGATTTAACTTTAGCCTTGTATCTCTGCATCTCTATTATAGACATAGCCTCAAACGATAGATATGTTTTTCCTTGTCTCTGGACACACTAAAATCATCCACAAAAGCCTTCATAAAATCTGTGAGGTAGTCATAGGAAATCTCCTACACCATTCTCTGGAAAGTAGCACGTGCATTTTTTAAGCCAATCATCATTACAGTTGCCATGAATACACCCCATTTAGTGTGATGATGAAGGCAGTCTTTTCCTTGTCTTTTGGATCCATCTTCACCTAGTTGTACCCGTTGAAACCATCTAAAAAAGAGTACATCTCCTTTCCGACTACCTCATCCAGCAAGGAGTCCATGAACGGAAGTGGCAAGGGATCTGAGTTAGTTGTGGCATTTAGCTTGCGGTAGTCCACAAAGATTCTGATTTTCATATTATTTTTGGGAACCACTACAATCAGGAATATCCAGGCAACTTTTTCCACTAGCACGATGAAACCCATCCTAATAAGGAGTTTGTCAATTTCTTCTTTGGCTTACTTTATATAATTTGGGTTCATTATATACCTCTGCTATTTAACAGGTATAGCTCCCTCTTTTAAGTTGATGTTGTGCTGGAAGAATTTAGGGTCGATGCCCTCCATGTCTTCATATAACCAAGCAAAGACATCTTGGTATTCCTTTAGCAAGGACACCAAATCCTGTTTGAATTCTTCTTCCAGTTCCACGCTGATCTTCACATGCTTTTCTTCTTTTCCATCCCTATATTTACCTCCTGTAGTTTGTTTGGGCTTACTTTTGCAGCATTGTTTTCCTAGTTTGCCTTTTGCTTTTGCACCCAATCTTAAATCTCCTGGATCGCTTCTTTTTGTTCCAGATTTCGGGCACATTTAATTTCTTCCGAGGCTTTCTCCTGCAAGGGTTTTCTCAGTTTTGAGCCCTCTATTTTTTACGGAATCTGCTTCTTTTTTCTTCATTTGTTTATCTGCTACTTCCGCGTTTTCACCCTTTGCTTCCACATAATGCCCCATTACTTCATCCACATATAACATGTACAAGGGAACTAGGTCCAGGTGTTTGTGGAGTATTCTTTTCTCTTCATCATCATCAAAGCCTTCTGACATGTTGAATGTTTCAGCATGAACTGGCCTCTGAGTAGGTTTTACTGATTCTCGTACATCGAAAAGATCAACATGAACTTATTGTTGTTGATTGGTTTGTCCAATGGCTTAAGCTGGACATTCATGTAGCAGTCAGCATAAAGCAAGTGGAAACTGAAGAGGAGTTTGAGGAACTAGTTGAGCTTGCCAAAATGGCAGAAAAAGAAGTCGAGAAAGAAGACAAAAGAGGAAGCCTAGGAAGAGTGTCACCACTGAAGAGGATGATTCAAGCAACTCTTCTGTTAACCCAATTCTAGGGTTAACAAGATCTATTGCCATTATCTTATTATCTTACATCAAGGAGTCATGATAGATACACCAAAGGGTCATACATTCAAGATATGAAGCAATAGTGTCCAAAGCTACAACTTGGACGGGCGCCTTTTATGGTGTAATGGAGTATTTATGGCAATTCCCGCTTCAAGAGCATGCGGTAGCAACAAGTGAGGATGAAGTCCTAAGTGATATACTTCATGGATATATTATGAGAGTAGTCATAGTAATCATTATAATAGCATTAGGCCTCTTATGAGCCTGAAGTGCTCGGTCAGCCACAGTTTACGTGAGTGTGAACACTTATGGCCATGTATATAAGTGAATTTCTCTCATAATACAACATACTCTCCCATTGTGCAATTGAGTCTTGCTCTTGCTAATCCTCTTGCACTAATCTCTCTCCCTAATGCATGCTAGTGAGTGTGTGTGAGTGAAGTGAGGTGAGAGGAGGGATGAGTACCCATAGTGCAATGTGGCAATGTGACAACGCTCGTGCCTCTTGTGGCAGTGTGACAACACTCGCGAGAGGCACGATGGAATTGCTTCTCAAGGAGTTGTAGAGCTTGGAGACCTCAAGGGTTACGAGCTCGGCCATTGAAGAGATCCTCATGACAGTTGCGATTCACCAAGTAATCTCTTGTTGGATGTGTTTCAAGGGGGGTTAGGGTGAGCCATAACATCTTCACAGGACCCTCCAGTGGGTGGTAAAGAAAAAGAAGAAAACTGGGAAGGCGCAAGCAAGCCCTGGAGAATTGATGCTGCAGGTAAAGCAGTTGATGCAAGAAATGAAAAAAAGCAAAGACTCAAATTTCTGTAAAAATGTGTTATGTTCCCAATACAAACAGGAAGGTCACCTCAAGGAGGAATAGGAGGAATGCACTATGCCACCAACTTGTACCATTTGTAATATGTACAATCATAGTACATGGAGTTGCAGGTACAACATGATAAATAGCATGGAAGGAGAGGAAAGAAGACCCCTAGGAATGGGAAGGTATGGAAATAGAGTCCACCAAAATTATTCATGAAGAAGATGCCAAGGAGGAGTCAGTGGTTCTACAACCTTCACATGCTAATATTGTTAACAGCCTGGACACACCAAAGCAAAATGTGCCATGAAGAAAAAGCATGATGAAGAAATACAAGAAGAATTGATGTAGCTCAAAAAAAATCCGCCAAGTGCCAACATGATGCAAGCAGATGACATACAAATGAATGTTCATGACATCTTGGCAATCACAAGGGCTAAAGCTAATGAATCTGGTGTAGTAATAACCCCGTTAGATAAGAAAGACTCACTCAAAGCCCACAAGAAGGCAATTGTGAACTGGGAATGTCAGGAAAAGATGAGGATCCAAACTACTAAGGAAATAGAGAGAAGACAAGGTAAGCAAAAAGAGGATGGCTCACACAAAATCATCGCAAATCTTTCGGAGACAAGTGGAAGCATGCAGTGCACCTCAATGAGGAATGCTTGGAAGAAAGCCACAGAAATACCGACTAGTTGTAAACCAATGTAGTGTCAATGCTGCTAGATAGACAGGTCCGGCGGCGCTGAGACAAGTGCTGGACTTATGTCCAAGATTCAAGGCCAAGATCTTGATGGCAAAAATTGAAGGACTGAGCAAGGAACTAAAGCACTCAGTAGAAGAAGAAACCCCAAAATGCAGCAATATGCAAGCTGAAGAACCCCTAGCATCCATAGATAATGAAGTGGGCAAAGTCACAATTCAACTGAACAATGTGCTCATTAATGATGCCAAATAAAATGAAGGCAAAACCATCAAAGATTACATAAACAGAGTCAAGTATCTCCACTCATGTTGTAGTATTGTAGACAAGTTCTCTGATGAGAGACTAATTGGGAGATTTTTGGAGAGACTTGAAGATATTCCCCTGCACAACTCCTTGTTTGCCTTGGGACACACCTCTTTTAAAAAAGGTTGTAGGAGTGCTCTAAAATTTGAGAATAACTTCAAGGGAACGACAACTCCACAAAAGCCTCCTTCAAGACCACCAAAGCCTAATGAAAAGGGTAAGGAGTCCACGTCTGGACAAAGTGTGGAGCAACTGGCCTCCACCCTAATGCAACAAATGACCCAGCAATGGAGAATCAACCAAGGCTGGGATCAGGGGAGCCATCCACATCTTTATCCTAGAAGGGAACTCGTATGGTGCCCGACCTGTTGTGAGAAAATTATACTGGCACTGAATGTCCTCATTTGATACCCCGCCCAAGTCTCTATTGTACCTACTGTGTGAAGTGGGGCAACCATGAGATCTCTAACTGCTACCATCACAAGGCTGCTTTAACTTGAGCTATGCCTCAGGTATAACCCGCCAACCCCAGGCCACCGCTAGCTTTGCTAGCTCTTGCACATCACAACGCTCCTCAACCTGGCCAAGAAGTTCCCCAAAGAGGAATCCTTAGGGTACCATAAATACCCTTACCACCCCCAATTCTCCCACCACAGCCCCCGTTACCCAGAGTTGCACAGTTCATCAAATAACCCCAGAACTCTTTGAGGATGGGAATGAGGGAGAAATCTTGGAGACTCCCACTTATGAAACCCAAGAGCCCATGAGCCCACCCTCACAAATTCTTAGTCACTATGTCATGGAGGGTGATCAAATGTACCCTGTGTACTTAAGCAGCCCCGATATCTCAGGCTAGGGATATGAATCAAACAACGAGAAGACCGCCCATACAGTGTTATGATGATTGTGGTGGACCTCATCGAGTGGCTAAGTGTCCTAACATGAATAGAACAGCTAGTGCCCCTGCAGGTGCTCCCGCCATGACTCCATTGTGCGTTGGAGATGTGGTATCAATCATATGTATAAAGATTACCCGCTAAGACTAGGAACAATTGAAAAGGCTCATGAAGCTAATCCTAGCACCAGTTTAACCTGCTGAGTGTTAGAAATGATTTCGTTCAAGCAGCCCCCCTCAATATAGTACCCAGACTATAGAACTGGAAAAGGGCCGCAACACATGCTACTACACGCAAAGGCATCAACCTCTCAAAACTAGGACCAAGTAAGAGCCCCTGAACAAGCCTGAGTAACTCGGTGCTCACGAAAGAAAGCCACCAAGGTTGGGAAGGGTGAAAGCTGAGTGATTATCGAAAGCAGTTCTGACTCTAGCATAATAACTCATCCTTCTTCTTCATCTGAAGAAGAAGATATGCTACGTGCCATAGCCCGCGCCCAAGAACGCATTGACTTCCGTCAGCTACACAAAAAGCTTATGGAGTATCCTAATCCTATTGAGGAAAAAGAAAGGCTCCAAGCCACCCAAGAGTTAATTCGTAAGTGCCAAGCTCAGTTGGAAGCTGATCCTCCTACTTTCTACCTTGAACCATGCCCGTCTGTCTCAAACTAGATACCTGCACATGATGCTCAGGTTTATCCTTGTTGGCGAACTTCTAGACCAACCACTCCCGCAAAGAGTTAACAAAAGAAGAAGACGCTACCCCCCAACAGAAAGATAGGGTGGTGGAATATCTTAGAGACCAGCCTTCGTTCTAAGAGACATCGCATGTCTCTCTTCTTTCCTCTATTCTTAGGTCCAAATTCCTATCGGCACCTTGCTCCAAGGTAGCCCAAGCCTATGGAATAACCTAAAAGACTAAATGGAGGGAGGTCTCAAGGAAGAAGGCATGCACGAAACCATGGAGCCTAACAACTCTAATGATTCTGAGGAAGAATAATTTCACATACCTCTTAAGGTAAAAGGGACTCCTACTGTTCGAGTGAACAAGCTCGGACAATACTTTGAAGGCAATGAACTTAATGGAGCCTTGCTGATAACTTTCGAGACGGCCACCAAGTTACTGCAATCTTGGATGGAGGAGCCGGAGTGAGCATTGTGACCAAACAATGCTAGGAAATAGGGAGAACCTGTCCTAGATAACACTCGATTGTTATTGAAACTCACTAATGGAGCCACCGCTAGACCCATTAGTCTACTAAGGGATCGTAAAATTAAGATTTTGGGAACCACCTAGCACCACAGTTTTGTGGTAATGAATTTTGGACGTCAGCCAATTTCATATGACTGCATCCTTGGCATACCCTTTATGCGAGAGTCCAAGATGATCCATGATTGGGATATTGAGCACATCTACATTCGGAGAAAAGATCTTACCTTCAAGATCAATCTACGCACATGGAAAGTACACCCTGTGATGAGTGGCAGACCATTTGCAGAGAACTCAATCACAACTACACGAACTATTGAAGTTCATCTATGCCATACATGTCATAAAACATTGGACGATGAAAGGGAGAGTGAGGATTGCACACCACTTCCAGAGCTGGAAGACTCTGAGAATTGGATGCATATCCTTGCTACCCTAGACATCCTGCTTAGAAAAACTCGTACAAGACTTGCCACAGTGGATGGGCCCAATATAGCCATGCAAGAGCTTGAATAGGTTGTTCGAGCCAAGCCATCAAGGAGAGCACGCTCCCTTAAAACTCACAGGCCCGAAGGATTCCCTAGGCCGCCAGAGAGGTATATCTTCCGCCGAGATAATTCTGAAACCCATTGTTTCAAATATGTGGGAGTCGTGGAAGCACATTAGCATTTCAATGAAATGTGGCAAAAAGAGTTTGCAAACAGTTCTCTTTTGGTCCACACTACTATCACATGGCTAGTTGTTCTTGTTGAACCCATTCAACAAGAACCAGTCCCTGAAAAGCTTTGCTGCTCTGCACGCAAGGCATGCAACAAAAAGTTAGCACATAGAAAAAGAAGCCAAAAGGCTAATTGACAAAGAAAGTGCTAAAGCCAAAGAAACACGACAGGTGCCCAAGCACTTTAAGATCTTTCAAATGGCCAACTGCTTTGTTCAATATGATTTGACTCAAAGATCTAATAGTAGGCAACCTGGGACCTCATATGACGGTCCATCCAAGGTTAAGGAAGTGAACTTGGCAGGCCCAAGTGAAGACCCGAGGCCCGTATTCATTGTTGCAGAAGACCTTTTAAAGGAGGAATAAGTCAAGCTCATTGCTCTCTTGACTGAATTCTAGGACTACTTTGCTTGAAATTTTTTATATATAAGATTATTGGGTTGTGTATTTTCTTCAGTTTACACCCTTGTTATCCATATTGTTACTCTGTCCATATAAGGCAACTAAACCTCGCCTTTGTGCCTAAGTCTTGACATTGACACCAGCAGTTGACTGGAACATGTTGAGGTGAATGCTGAGGCCAGGATCTGGAATGATGGTCATGGTCCTCGAAAGGATACGCATAGTTTAGAGACTGGCAAAAAGGTTTCTACTAAGAGGTGGAATTTCTTTGGCTGAAATATGCTACTTTCTTATGGTGATTCTGTTCCTGCCCTAGTCCTGCTTTACCTTGCCATGTCTTAACCAGGGCCTTCCCAATAGCACATGGCCTTTAACCAGGGCCTTTTAACTAGGGCCTTCCCAATAGCACATGGTAAGACCCGGTGTGGTTTTCTATGGTAATAACCACTAAGTTGACCTTGAAGTCAACTTGTTTAATTTTCATTGTTGGGACATTTTTGATGATTCCTTTAGGTACCACCATCTTGTTATCTGCCATTCTTATGTTGAACGGAATGGGCTCCCACTTGAGACCCAATCCTAATGCAGTTTCCTCAATGATGACATTCACTCCCGATCCTCCATCGAGCACTTGTCTTTGTTGAGAGTCTCAGTCAGTTTAGGTAGCCGAGAGGGCATTAGCTGACTTGGTTGTGTGGGGAGTGGCTTTGGTCTCCATGGTTTCTATTGAATTAGAATCATCTTCAGGAGGATCATTCATATACACAGGGTCGTCTCTTGTCCCTATATTAGTCTTTGAACTAGGTTTGGAGCTTGTGGCATTAAGCGATCTCTTCTCTCACGTTTTCTTTTTCTTTGCTCGAGCAATTGATGCAGTATCCCTCTCTTTAAGAATGTAGTTTTGATTTTGAAGCATTGACCGTGTGACTACATTTGCAGGTACAACAGGTGTGGTTCCTAGTGCCTCATTGGTGACCCCAACCAAATTCAATGGCGTAATCTTGGGTGCACTTGGATTATGTGGACATTGAGCAATCAAATGATCTATGCCACAACAATATGTAAGTACTGGCATTCCCGATGTGCTCCCTTGATTTGGTTGCTTTTGAGTAGCGATCTTCTGTAGCCTATTAGGGCACTCTGCTAATACACGATGCGGTCCACCACAATCGTAGCATTGAAGAGGTGGTCTCCTGGCAAAGGTATTAAGGTTTTGCCCTCTTGTGGTGAGAGCAGCCGCTTGATATACAGGCTTGACTTGCTTGAAATGATCCTCCATGTAGTACTAGGGAGTCATTTCAAACGTATCAATCCCATATGGAACAGTGGGGTCTATATCCTCTTCATAATCCCCACACACGCACTATGTGACTCACAACCCATCTGGTTTATAGGGGTAACCCTCGGATGCGGAGGTTGTGGTCCTAGCACTGGTGGTGGTAATAACGGCACAGAATGGACTAAATTTGGGTTCCTTGGAACTATGTTTTTGTGACAGTTGCTCGACAGGTGGTGCAGGCATCAGTGCAGGTACTTGAGGTGTGTTTGACCAAGCTAGTGGTGCCTGATTTGCTAACATACGCTTAAGTACTATAGGCAATCCTTAGATTGATGGCCATACTTACCACATGTATTGCAAGTCCCATTGAATTTAACTCTCAATGTGGGACATTCACTCGTGCTATGTGGTCCTAAGCAAACCGAACACCATTGTTGCTCTCTTTTCGGGTACATATGGCTATTTTGAGGAGCTCGATTACCCCTAAAATATTCTTGGAGAGCCTTAGTAAGGTAAGCTATAGACATTTCGGATATCTTGGGCTCCTTGGCAATAGGTTTTATAGTCATTGGCTCGTGCCCAGATACTTGCGAACTAACAGACTTTGTCTCCGAAGACACATTTTTACCTGCAATCATCAAGTTGTCTTCTAACTGGATTGGATTGGCAGTGACTGCTTCCCACGTCGTAAGACCTCTAATGACTAGGCCATTGTATATGTCCTCCTGGCGTAATCCTTGGATGAAGTTGGTTGTTATTGAAGTGCTCATCGGGAGTACAGCGAGAATTTAGATGCTTTAGTCGACTAATAAAGTCTCTCACTGACTCTCCTTCCTCGCGTTCAGCTTTTTGGAGTTGAGATGGTACACCCCAAAGCACACCCTCACGTATGTATTCTTTCAAGAACAATCTCTTGAGAGTGTTATAGTGAGTACGCTCTTCAACCCTTAAAGTTCAATACCAATCTCTGGCTTTTCCACTCAAGGTTAAGCCTAAGGCTTTACACTTATGTAGCTCATTGTGCTCTTCCAAGGAATCACACACGTGTTCAAAAACTTCAATGTTCTTCCTAACATCTTTGTTACCCCACTGAAGTTCTGAGTGAGCTTGGCAACTTGTACCGCCTTGCTTCTAGGCTCTCTCTCAGCAGGTATGCCATGCATGTTTTCTGTAATAGATCGTCTGCCGATCGTTTGAGCAAACGCTGCTAGATTGCCTAAGTGAGCAGGCATAGCTGGTGGAGGCACTTCTGGGATGGCCTGGTTGACAGGAGTTGGCATTGGTCTTGGTATGTATGCAGCTGACACAGGATATGATATGTGACTAGGCATAGCTCCTCTTGGATAAGGGTTCTGATAAGGCATTCATGGAGCATACGCCATTGGCATAACAAGAGGTGTAGGAGCTACATGAGCATGAGTAGCGATAGGTACATATGGTCGATATGCACTGGTACGCACTGTTGTAGGTACTGTACCACTAGGTAGCGGTGTTGTACTAACTACAGTGGTAATGGGTGCACTTTCCATCATGCTCATCATCGGAGTAGGCATTGTGGATTCCCTAATGGAAAGTTGAGCCGCCAAAGTTGGAAAGCTAAAGTTACTGCTCGTGGGCTCAACCTGCATTGAGACTCCAGGTGAAACAACATACGAAGGATCTACGGGACTCATCGAGGGAGTCTCCAATTGCGACACGGTTGGTTGTTTAGCCTTGCATGTATCCAAAAATCTCATAGGGCCAGTTGAAACTAGGTTCACTCCCCTATTCTGCCTCTTGAATTGGATAATTCTATGGATAACTTCACATATCATTTTTTGTTGTTCATCTAGATTGGTGGCACTAGATGTAGATCGTATGACTTCTAACCAACGTACATGGTATGTGTAACCCGTGTATAGGTCAGTCAGCGTCTCCGTGTGTAGGTCATATTCCCAATTTTCATTGAGAAATATCCCATCTAAACTTGGCATGCCAAAAGGTTCTCTCGAAGTGGACGCAATGTCACTTCTTGTGGTTTAACTTCTAGGGGCCTCTACTTTAGGAAGAGTGTCAGAAGGTGGTAGCTCAGTAGGGCCTTCATTACATGAAGTGGGTAGAATATCCACATGGACACTCTTTGGGAGGGCAAGGTCTACATGAGATGTGAATGGCGAATCTACTTCCCCACCTCCTTTGTTTACTTCACTTGTTGCAGGTTCAGAGCACGTAGCTCTACTAAAAGTCTCTATTAGACGACTAAACATGCTAGATCCGGGTTGTGGGGCCCAAACTGGCACGTTTTGGCTTGCTTCCTCAGAGTTCTGGGTAGGATTCCCTTCCATGACTTCAGAGTCGAAGGACGAGTCACTAGCCGCTATTCGTGGATCTTGGGTTGCACTTCCTTGGGTTCCAACTGAAGGCCAAGATGCTAACGTGGAGGGATGGTGTGAGCCTGCGTAAACTGAAACACTTTCTAGTTGCTCAAACTCTAGCACCCGACCAGAGCGTAGATGCATGTGACGTGAGTTTCCTACGGGCGTTGGTAACTACCCTTGAAGCCCACACAAGTGGTTTCTCAGGTGTTTCGCACCCCGTTTTTACTTGTTTTTTGTCTTGTTTTTTACCCCCTTAATTATGGTTGAAACTGGACTAAGGCATGTGATAGCTCAAGACGAGTGTATTGTTCAAGGGGTCCTAGCGTGCTTTACAGCACAGTGTCGCCTATCCGGAGCTCCCATGGCCCTCAGAACACTCTATTTGTGCCTAGGTGTGAGGCTTAAATTAGAAAGTCCAAGGGTGCCTATGGGGGGGAAGGTGAAGGCTTTGTCCCACATGCCCACTCCACTCCTTGGGGGGGTAGACTATATATAGAACTTCACTCCCCTTAAGCTTTCACTTGAGAGAAAGCTATGGAGGCTCACTCTCCTATATATATATATATATATATATATATATATATATATATATATATATATATATATATATAAAGACCGAGGTCGAGGCCGAGGTCGATTGGGGGTTTTTTCTTTTTTATTTTTTTTAATAAAAAATTTCTTTCCACGTGGGTTGGGTTGATTTAATTTTTTTATTTTTTATTTTATTTTATTTTATTTTTTACTTAAAAAATATTTTTTTAAAAAAAGTCTTAAGGATAATGTTTTAGCTCATGTGCACCTAGGGCTGGCTGCTTGCCGCCGCGATGCCCTCTGCCGGCTACCAGCACAGCAACACAGCGCGCAACAGCTCTTCTACCCTCTGTCTCTACACGTGCACACACACACACTAACAGCTAACACACAGGAACTGAAATGTGCAGAAAACGAAGAAAATAGAACTGAAAAATGACTGAAGAACAGCAGCAAACACACACACAGCTCCACAAACCTGCACACAGTAGCATACACACGAACACGCCTCTTTGCCTTTCCTGCAGGATAAAATAGACTTCAAACAGCAGCCCAAGCTGCATCTGGAGCTTGGTGCAGGGCAATTCCTCGGCAGCGACACCAAAAATGTGCGCTCTTGTCGCACGTGTCGGAGCTACTGACTTGCCAAGCACCGTGTGCGAGCCACAAATGGCTGCAAGAACACAACCAGGAAACCAGCAAGCTCAAAACAGGGAGCAATGGTCTGTCACTCACCGCTCAGATTATCATCATCGTCTTCTCACGCCGCGATGAAGAAGGAGCCATCGCCGCCGCTCTACCACCTCGCCGCCGCCGTGCCGCCATGCAATGCTTGATTGCTACACACTCTCTCTCTCTCTCTCTCTCACACACACACACACACACCCACACACGGTGGATAAGGAGATGGAGAAGATGAAGCAAGAGCACCCCTTGTATTCAACACTCAGACAATGAGAGGTTTTAGGTTACATTTGACTCTTATATGTGACCTAGCCGTTCACACATGGGCGCCCACAACACATGGCCGACCGATTTTAACCCTTATCCTGAAATTCGAGGTGTGCCTCTCATCGGCGATCACCCAATCCCCTTACCCTTTACATGTGGTGCCGACAAGCCCGGCCCATGACTCAGAATACGTAAAATAATTATATGACGTAAAAAGTAATATGTCTCAATGTCCTATTGAAATATACAAGTGAATAGGGTGTGTGCGGGAACAAGCCCTTGCCAAGAGGTTGTAAAAGAGAATGTGTAAATGTGAGAGAACCTATGAAAAGGTGAGAATGTGTAAATATGTAAATGTGAGAGAACCTATGAAAAGGTGAGAAGAATCTACTGGGAGAGAATAAAGGGTAGCATGAGAAGATTTAGGAAGTGTGGAGATATTCTAGGAGGTGTGGAGGTATTTTGGGAGAGGTGGAGAGAATCAAGCAAAAGAGGTGGAGTGAATCAAGGAGAAATCAGTGGGATTAGATGCTTGGATGTAAACTCTATAAATTGAGGCATTGGCCTAATGAGAATTTGCTGGTTTTTGATTATCTATGCCTACATTAAGCTATTTATTAATTACTCACTAATCACCTTAATTATTTGTTAATTACTCACTAATCACCTTAATTATTTATTAATTACTCACTAATCACCTTAATTATTTACTAATCACTTTGTTAATGATGTTGATTCTAGTATTTGATCCACCATAGCTCATCACATTACTGTAATTTCAACATGGTATCAGAGCCAAGCCTAGAATCCATCATTTTGTGAGCTCATTATCTTGCTAATCATTTTGCTAATTAGGATTAGTAGCTAATTATAATTTTTTCCTCTTTTTTCAACATGCCTCTGTACCCCCAGCTAGTGGAGGAGCTCTAGCTCCTTGCACACTCAACATTAGGCCAAACCCTTCTAGCCACAAACAGCCATAATCCCCAAGATTCAGCCAGTCGAATTAGAACGTCAAACCGCCGTGTAGAACTCCGAAAATTCGCTGATTAGTGGGTGCCTTTTTTGCAAATCAAAGATCTCTACTTCATCAAATCAAATCAGCCTAATTCCTCTTAGCCCCGGGGGTTTTCAAGCATGCTCTAAAAGCTGGTGAAGTCAGAATTCAATTTGATCAAGCTACAGTGAGATCCAAGCTCTTCATCAAATCTACACAAGTGACTTTGGTAAAACATAGATTAAGCATTCAATGTTTGGTCAAATCTGGTGTTTCTTGGCTTAATCCTCTACTAGACTCATTGCTATTGATGGCCTTGAAAGCATTTGAGCTCATTTGAAGTCTAAGGCCTCAGATCTAGACTCCCCGCATACTCTATTTTTTGCACACAAAACATAGGATTAATTTTCTAATAAGTGATTAATCAATGCTAATCACTATATTTTGGTACAATTGAGGGTTCAAATTAATCATTAGGTATCTGATACAGATTCCTATAACTTCAGATTGTAATTCAGAGTTGGTTTGATACTCTAACCATTCCGTACAAATTGGTTACCCTTGATTTAATGTAATTTCTGGTAAAATTGTGCTGATAAATTTGTGATAATCATCATTTTGCATTTAACCCTTGGTTAATGCCTGTAAATCTCACTCAAATTCAAGATTATTCACAACCAGAGTTGCATTTGGGAATGTGCATAATAATGAATGCTATATGCATTATGTATTGGGCATATTGCATCAGTGTAAAAATGGGATCAGACACTGCCCTTGTCCAGAATAAGGCAAGAGGTATGACCTCCCGCATAAATTTGGGTTTGCATTGCATAATGATACAAGATAAACATCAAAAGCCCAAAGGAACTGTCAGCAAAACATTTAAACATGTTGCTCACATGGAGCAAGAAGAACTCACGGGCGGGCGGCAGACAAGCTCATGACCCCAGCTATGAAAGAAGAAGAACATCTCTTTCCAAGAGGAAGATCCACACCAAGAAGATCTAGAGGAAGCATTGAAGGAAGACATGGACACGAGAAGAGAAGCTGCCCACAAGAAGACTGAAAGAAGAGGAAGACATGGACGCGTGAAGAGAAGCTATCTCACGACGAGAAGAAGATTGAAGACAAGAGAAGATGTGAGGCTCCAAAGAGTGAGGAGCCATGTGCAAATCTTTGAGAGAGAGGAGGAAAAACCCACAACCCAATGTAACCTGCCCCCAACAAAGTAAAACCACCTCTGAGCGACCGATAATGTAGGCCACGTGGTAGATGTATGTGTGAGCACTTTAGTCAAGGTCGCGGGCACTTGTAGTAAGCCTTGGACACATAGAGAGAGAGAGAGAGTGTCAAGGACTATGAGATTAGGGACTTGAGGCACTGGTCGTGGGCTATCAAGTAAGAGAGAAACTTGGTACAGGGTCCAGGTGTGCTAAGTTAACTTGAGGGGAGGTGTGCTAGGCACTGGTCGCGGACTATCAAGTAAGAGAGAAACTTGGTATAGGGTCCAGGTGTGCTAGGAGTATTCACTTGAGGGGAGGTGTTGAAATATACAAGTGAATAGGGTGTGTGCGGGAACAAGCCCTTGGCAAGAGGCTATAAAAGAGAATGTGTAAATGTGAGAGAACCTGTGAAAAGGTGAGAAGAATCTACTAGGAGAGAATAAAGGGTAGCATGAGAAGATTTAGGAAGTGTGGAAATATTCTGGGAGAGGTGGAGAGAATCAAGCAAAAGAGGTGGAGTGAATCAAGGAGAAATCAGTGGGATTAGATGCTTGGATGTAAACTCTATAAATTGAGGCATTGGCCTAATGAGAATTTGCTGGTTTTTGATTATCCATGCCTACATTAAGCTATTTGTTAATTACTCACTAATCACATCTTAATTATTTGCTAATCTTTTTGTTAATGATGTTGATTCTAGTATTTGATCCACGATAGCTCATCACATTGGTGTAATTTCAACATGTCCGCCACATAGGTTAACAACGAGGGACACTAGGTTTTCCTGGCTCTTCGAGAATGAGAGGGGGTGGGGGAGCTAGTAAGATGGAAAGAAGTTAGTGGAGTACTGGTGACAATTAAGTGTCAAGCTAGTAGTATGGGCTCTTATGAATTTGCTTTCTTGTATGTGACTAGGAGTATTGTTTATTTTGGTGTTGGTGTTTTTTTCTTTTTATCGCCGTTTGTGGCGGCTGTATATCCTCTTGAGAGGAGTCAGAGTACTTGAATGAGTAGACTAGCACAAAATAATTGATTACCAGTATCCAAGTGGTAGGTGGTGGTATTAAGGAGGGGTTAGTAAGCAAGTGGTGAGGGGGGAATTCCAGAGAAACAAGGAGGTAACTCCCATGGAAATTTCTTGCGCTCCGAGATGCTGTATTTTGATGGTGGCGATGTACATGAAGCTCTAGCATCTTCATCAAGACACCTTAAGGGGTATCTTGGCTCCCGTGGGTGTTGATTTATTAGGTTGAGGGTGAGGGCAAAAGGTGTGCCCGTGATCCTAATCACCTAGGCATTCTTAATTACCTAGAGACTCTTTTTTTTTTGGGGTCCTCATGTGGGTGAGGACTTACATGTGTTTATTGGTTAGCACCCCAAAAGAGGGTTTTGTATTGATTAGCCCATTTGGTTAGATTTGTGAGCTTACCTTTGAGGTTGTCTTTGAGTATGGCTGTATAAGCTTTGACATTTGTGGCATGGCGCGGGGTGGAGCTTTGTGGATGAGGCTCCTTGGGTTGAAAGGGATGGGCGAATTGACATTTTGAGTGCCCATGGGTTGTGTGTGGGCAAGTCCGTAGGATTTAGTTGATGAAGAGGGGACTTGCTTGCCCGTTTGGTCACTAAACCATCATCGGTTGGACACAGGTATTGGTTTGGTTTGTGTGGTTTGGGCCAATTGGTAAGGGTTATGCCATGGGATCTAAATGATGGAGTTGCCATCATTAAAGTCTTGGGCTGCTAAGAGATGTTTGGGCACCCATCGTTACCGAGTGTGATGAGGGCTGTGTGGCTGATGAGGCTTCTTTGTTTTTTGTTGACAAGGCTTTGAGCTATGAGTAGGTTGTCGAGGACGCAGAGGAGAGGCTTTTGATTGTGGCTTTGGGAGCCATAGGTGTGTTTTGCCTTCATGGAAGCCTTGAGCATTGAGCACGTTGGTAGGCACCCGATGTCGTTGGCTTCGCTATGCTTGGGGTTGCTTAACCTTTGGCTGTTGTTGCTGGTCCTTTTGTCTCGTAACTCCTTGGGGAGTTGTTGTGTGATGGATGAGCATAGGTGGAGTTCTTGGGAATCCAGAGGCGAGTGTTGCCTTAATAGAAGCCTTGTGCTCTTAGACAATGTTAAAGTGTTGGCTTAAGGGTGGTTGTTTTCGGTTTGGTTTGCTTCTTGCTCTTGGGTTTCTAAGATGGCCATTTTGGGATCCAGAGTTATGTGTAGCCATCATAGAATCCTTGAGTGGTAAGAATATTCTTGGGAACCCACCATTGATTGTCATGATAATGGTAATAGATTGGGGTGTTGGCAGTGCAGGAGGTCGAGGTTGGAGAGGTGAGGGTGATTGTGGACGAAGAACGAGGCTTGATTTTGTCAATGTTGGATGACAATGCCCTTTCGATCGGCTTTGGTGAGGCATGAGGTGTGGTAACAAGTGAGAATTCCGGTGATGAGAATGGGACTTGAATTTGGAGGGTAGTCGAGGGTTAGGATTTGTGTATGACTTCCTCTAAGAGGAATGTGGATTTTCTGCCGCCGTTGACTTCCATGGTGGCCGTTTCTTCTCGCTAATTGATTTGGCAATGAGTGGCATCAATCCACTCTTTTCCAATTAAAATCCGGCCTTGGAGTGCTCTTGCATCTATGACATGAAATTTACACTCCAACTGGTTACTTCCTATATATATTTTAGGAATTAAATACTTAACACTTATTAGACACATTTCTTGTGAAATTCAAAATGTAAGTATTTTCTTGTGTAAGTGTGGAGTTTTCTACACCTCCAAGAATATGAGATTCATGTGGACCATAGAGTATATGTTGGCTTACCACCGTTGAAGACCATTCTCAGTGGGGAGTCCAATCCATATTCTTTGTGGGTTTAGTTATGGTGGTAGTTTGCGGGGGGGGGGGGGGGGTAGTGTGGAAGACTTACCAGGTTTTGGAGGTGAGAGAGTACCCTTTGTGGAAGTAGTTGGTGCAGGAAGAGGATCGCATTTGGTGCACTCCCTATCCCAAAGTATCATCGTTACCTTACCCTTGGGAAGTGCGAGGGTAGCTATGTTGTTAGGTGAGTTGATTGTACATGTAGCCCACCCTAACATGTCGTGGTGGGAAGTGCGAGGGTAGCTATGTTATTAGGTGAGTTGATTGTACATGTAGCCCACCCTAACGTGTCTGCGGAAGTTACTGATCTGTCGAACTCGAGCTATGCTCAAGAGCTCCACCGTAGCTACTCGTTCACCGCTTTCCTCCAGCACTTGTTATCACACTGAGGCGGTGGTTGCTAATCTAACGGGTGGTGAAACCTCTGTTCGCGAGGTGAAGATCGTGTGTGGGATCTCCGTGGAAGACGATCGCAATGGTAACCTAATCACACAAGCAAGATGGAGAGAAGAAGAAAGAGGGGAGCAACATAAAATAAGTGATTAGCACTAATTACTCCCAAACCCTAACCCTAACCCTAAGCACACCACACATGTTAGATTAGAGTTGCACGTGAGAGAGAGAGAGAGAGAGAGAGAGAGAGAGAGAGAGAGAGAGAACACTCTGTTTCTATTGCACAAATGGGAGAATGGTTTACAAACATGAGAAATTGGCTTTTATAGTTCCAAGCCTTTTCCCACTAGGCCACTTGGGAGTAAGTGACCCATGGGACCCAAAACATAGTCACAAGGATTTTCTCTATGGTTTGGCCAACTGATCAAGATCCTCTTGTTTGTCCTTCAAAGCTCAATACTTGGGAGCATCTTTAGGGCGTTCCCCTCATCAAATAATGGGATTTACAATATAGTGTTTGTGCCCATTACATAAGTGTGCGAACATAGTTGTCGTAGAGATGTGTTAACCATATGTGATTAGCATACTCCCCTTCCTAAACTCGATCATGTCCTCGTGATTGGTAAGAGGTTGTCGAGATGCTGGGAAGTGTCACACTTTTTTGGTGCTCTTGGCTCTCCAAAAATGAAAGGAGGTAGGGGAGTTAATAATATGGAAAGAAGTTAGTGGAGTACTGGAGATTAAGTATCTAGCTAGTTGTATGGGCTCTTATGAATTTGCTTTCTTGTATGTGTTGAGGAGTACTCCTTATTTTGGTGTTGGTGTTTTTTTCTTTTTTGTCACCATTGTGGGCTATGCATCCTCTTGAGAGGAGTCAGAGTGCTTGAATGAGTAAACTAGCACATAATACGTAATGACCAATATCCAAGTGGTAGGTGGTGGTATTAAGGAGGGGTTAGTAAAACAATGGTGTTAGTAAGCAAGTGGAGAGGGGGAAATTTTGGAGGGACAAGGAGGTAACTCGTATATGGAAACTACTTGTGCTCCAAGATTCTGTATTTCGATGGCAATGTACATGAAGCTCTAGCATCTTCATCAAGACACCTTAAGTGGTATCTTGGCTCTCGTGGGTGTTGATTATTGGGGGTCGATTTTTTCTCTTTCTTTTTTAAAGGTTTGTGGTTGTAGCTCATGGGATTGGGATCTTGTGTTGATAGGAGTGGTAGTTGATGGTGAGGGTCTGTGGGTGTTGAGCATAAGAAGAAGTTATGGGTAGGATGGATTAGGCATGAAGAATAATTATTGGGGTGAAGCGAGGGTGATTAAGAAGATCCCGGTGATGGGTTGTACCATTGACTAGGCTTGCACTCTCCATGGTTCCCCCCATCTAGAGGTGTACCTGGATGGTTGTCCAATGTTGAGGCTTTGTGCAGTGTGTGCGCATATGCCAGAGCCCTGTGAGACTTGTAGGTGTTGTGCATGGGCAAGGGAAATAGGTGTGCTCATGATCCTAATCACCTAGGCATTCCTAATCACCTGGAGACTCTTGTTTTTTTTGGGGGTGCTCTTGTGGGTGAGTACTTACATGTGTTTATTAGTAAGTACCCCAAAAGAGGGCTTTATACTTATTAGCCCATTTGGCTAGATTTGTGAGCTTACCCTTGAGGTTGTCTTTGAGTGGCTGTATAAGCTTTGACATTTGCAACACGACCCCTTGGACGAAGTCGAGGGGCGGGGTGGAGCTTTGTGACGAGGCTCCTAGGGTTGAAAGGGCTGGGCGAGTTGAGCTTTTGATTTCCCATGGGTTGTGTGTTGGAAAGTTCGTAGGATTTAGTTGATGTTGCCCATTGGTTGCCAAACCATCTTCATCGAGATTGGATAGGTACTGGCTTGGTTTGTGTGGTTTGGGGCCAATTGGTGAGGGTTATACTGTGAGATCCAAATGATGGAGTTGCCATCATTGAAGCCTTGGGTTGCTAAGAGATGTTTGGGCACCCATCGTTGCCGAGTGATGAGGGCCCGTGGGGGTTGACGAGGCTTCTTGGTTTTTTGTCGAGACGAGGATTTGATCTATGAGTAGGTTGTCAACACGCTAAGGAGAGGCTTTTGATTGTGGCTTTGGGAGAGCCACATGTGTGTGTTGCCTTCATGGAAGCCTTGAGCATTGAGCACGTTGGTAGGCACCCAATGTCGTTGGCTTTGCTAGGCTTGGGGTTGCCTAAACTTTGGTTATAGGGCCTTTTGTTGTTGTAGCTCCTTGGGGAGTTGTTGTGATGGATGAGAATAGGTGGTGTTCTTGGGAAGCCAGAGGTAAGTGTTGCCTTCATAGTACCCTTTTGCTCTTAGCAGACGATCGGGACTAGCCAACATTGAAGTGTTGGCTTAGGGTTGGTTGTTGTCATCTTGGTTTGCTTCCTGCTCTTGGGTTTTTGAGATGGCCATTTTGGGATCCAGAATTCTATGTAGTCATTGTAGAATCCTTGAGTGGTAAGAAGATTCTTAGGCACCCACCATTGATTTTCATGATAATGGTAAGAGATTGGGGTGCTGGCCGTGTAAGGGATCGAGGTTGGAGAGGTGGGGGTGATTGTTGATGAATAGGCTTGATTGTCTATGTTGGATGGTGTCGACAGTTCCCTTTTGATTAGCTTTGGTGAGGCACAAGGTGTGGTAAACGGTGAGACTGTTGATGATGAGGATGGGACTTGAATTTGGAGGGCAATCAGGGGTGAGGTTGTGTGTATCATTTCCTCTTGGGGACATAAGAGGACTGTGGCTTGTTTGCCGTTGACTTCCATGGTGGCCGTTTCTTCCCGCTAATTAATTTGGCAGTGAGTGGCATCAACCCACTCTTTTCCAATTATGATCCGGCCTTGGAGTGCTCCTGCATCTATGACGTGAAATCTACACTCCAACTGGTTATTTACTATAATATTTTAGGAATGAAATACCCAACACTCATTCGACACATTTCCTATGAAATTTGAATGTAAGTGTTTTCTTGTGTAAGTGTGGGTTTTCCAAGAGTTTTCCATGCCTCTAAGAATATGAGATTGGTGTGGACCATAGGGTATATGTGGTCTTGCCACCGTAAGACCATTCTCAGTGGGGAGTCCAATCTATATTCTTGGTGGGTTTAGTTTTGGTGGTGGTTCGGGGGAAGTGGAAGACTTACCAAGCTTCGGTGGCAGTGAGAGAGTACCCTTTGTGGAAGTATTTGGTGCAAGCAAAGGATGGAATTCGGTGCACTCCCTATACTAAAGTATCAGTATTAACTTGCCCTTGAGAAGTGCAAGGGTAGTTGTGTTGTCAAGTGAGGTTATTGTACATGTAGCACTCTTGCCCCAGCTCCCTCTAAGGGTGACTGCTTGTGATTGTGTCTTTGGTCTCACCTATGGGGAACCACATAAAACTTACAAGCCAATGGGTTAGAGACAGTATGTATAGTTTGTGTAAAAGACCCAAGGCTTTATATACGTTGTCCACTAGGCAGTTGAATTTCGAGCCTTGTGTGAAGAGATGGGTCGCCTAGGGAGACCCATGTTTTCCATGGCAAAAGATTGTGGCTAGCTATGGGAGACAACAAGGTATGCTTTCTTAGCATATTTTAGCCAATTTAGGGAAAATCTAGCCATACCTGAAGGGTTGTCGTTTTGTGTAGCTATGCTTACACTCAGGGTGTTAAGGGAGGCAAAGGCCTTGTAGGGTTCATGAAGGTACTCGCCGATTTTGGGACCATAAATTGCGTTCCGAGCTTGCGATTAGGGAGTGCACCAATTGTAGTGAGATGTTCATCTAGTCGTGGTTGGCTTCGTCGTTATCATTGATAAAAGTGACTGTATATGGCTCTAGCATTGTCATTGTTGACAAAAGTGATTGTATATGGCTCATGTCGTCATTGACAGAAGCGACTGTATATGGCTCTTGCATCATCATCGATAGAAGCAAATGTATATGGCTCCTGTGCTCATTTGACAGAAGCAACTATATATGGCTCTTGAGCGTCATTGACAAAAGTGAGTGTATATGGCTTGCACACATCATTGAAAGAAGCGACTGTATATGGTTCCCGCACGTCATTGACACATAAATGACTATATATGGCTCTCGCACATCATTGACAGAAGCAACTGTATATGGCTCCCATGTGTCATCAAGGGTTTGATGACAATCTTTGCAAGCAAAGAGATCGTTGGTCCTGGTTGTGGTCACAAAATCTTTGGCAAGAAGGGACCTCTGACCATGGGGTGTGTATGCCAGGTACATAAATTCACTTTGAGCATTTGATCCCCTTTGAAATGGTAGACATGATTTGTGTCGTCCCAGTCCATGGACCCAGTCGTGTTTGTCTCATGAAGGGCCTTCCTAGGATGTTGTCATAGCTGCAGTGATGAAAGTCCATGACTACAAATGTGAGTTTGAAGGTCATGTCATTGACTCTAACCTTGAGGTCCTGCGCTAGGCCTAGGGGTTGTGTCAACCCCCAATTTTCCTAGCATATTCTTATGAGGATGCTTACGCCAACACCACCATCCAAGATGCCTCTGTGACCTCATGTCTGTTTGTAGGAAATGGGCAGGGGTGCATTTGCATCATCACCTTCTTCAAAGTAGTGGCCTAGCGCATTTACTCAAACTTTCGGTGAGCCTTTGGGTTATGGGTTGTGCTCATGGAGTAGTTCAGGATGATGGGACTTAGATTCATTTGAGGAATCTGAGTTATCTCTCTCCTCTACAGAAGCCTGTCGTTTTCATTCCATCCAATCCCTAAGGTCATTCCATAAATTTGGATTTCCTTTTAATAAGGTTCCAACGGGCATTTGGATTTGGGAAGAAAGAAAGGAGGAGAGACCGACAAGGATGCGTTGATGAGGAAATTCCTCATGTTCAGGGCCTTGTTCATAGGGTGGACTTGCAATGGTATATGGAAATGCAATGTGGTCCTTATTTGACGGGGGTTGAGGTTGAGACTTGGGTTCCGTGGGAGGGTAAAATACCTCAGCAAATTTTGTGTGGGTACCTCATGAGTCTTTCTGGACTCTGTGTCATTGTACGCATTGAGTTGTTCGATGATTGCGAATGTGGGATTTGGGATTGGCCACTTGTGGAATAGGCAATGGAGGATTAGGAGGTATAGGGTGGGACAAGATCTTCATTTGTAAACATTATGTTGGCGAATGGATCTTCCTCGACCTTGAGTAGAAGTGGGGGCTCTTGCCTTACCTGGTGTGCGGAAGTGGGGGCTCTTGCCTTACTTGGTGTGCGGAAGTTTAGGTTCTTGTCCCAGACATCGAGTAAATATGGAGGACTGCTCATAATTGGGTATTGGTTCAAGGGATGCAAAAACAGGTGGGTCTTCAAACTAAGCTTGGTAGTGTTTGACCAATTCTTGGGCCTCCTGAAGACATTGCTTCTCAAGGATGGGATTGGGATATGCAGCCAACCATTTTTGTTGTTTGGTTAGTTTTTGTGCGGTTGCTTGGGGGAGTGGCATTTCGGTACGATCATCACTCTTGGAGGAGGAGGGTGTGGTCTTTGTTGAGCCACTATGGTGAATGATAACCCGATGTTCACCTTGGCCAATATGCTTAGAGCGTTGTTTCTTTTTGGAGGGGAAACATTCAGGAGCTAAGGTGCTGGACTGCTTGGGTTTATTGGCTTTCTTGAGTTTGGCCTGCAAAAACCGTGTGATGACATTCAATGGGAAGGTGGATATCTTCCCATGTTGATGAATGCTCAACACATTGAGGGATGTCATGCCTTTCACACTGGAGTGAGAAATAGATTGCAAAGGGAAATCCTTAAAGTAATGGTGGGTTCCACAGTTGTGACATTGTGGTGTCAGTGTGGCAGGTGTTTCTTTTGAGGGCATTTAGCCACTCTATGGGGTTCTTGGCAGAGGAAACACTAAAGAGGTGGTTTCCCTGTGGGTGCACCTATGATGTGCATAATTGGTTTAGGATCCATGTGAGGCACTGGCAAACGAATATGATGTGTTATGGGTGCGCCAGAGCACATGGGCTCCATGGGCTTAGCAATGGACTAGGTTTGGAAATTCCTTGATCAATGGGGTTTGCCTTGAGAGGCAACGGTTGGAATGGAAAGATGGACACTATAAAACGTGGTGGTGGTGCTATGTTTGAGTGGCTAGTTGGGGGTGGTTCCACCAGTAAAATGCATGGTGCTTGGGAGGAGAGGAGGGTAATGTTACAAATGAGCTTTGGGCTGGCATTGGCTCGATGGCCAATTGCATGGAATGGCTCGATGGCCAATTGCATGGAATGGCTTTCTCACATGTTGTCATCGAGAAAGATCACCTGTTTTGCAGGCTTGATCAAAGGTGGAGGGGTCCTTCACCAACATGTGGTCGTGAAGCCTTGGATTGTGCAAGCCTAAGAGGAAATGGTCCATTAAGTGCTTTTCACTCAATTTTTTTTCTTTGCAATGCAAATCGAGGTACTTAATGTGTGCAATGTAGCCATATAAGGTTTTCTGTGGTTTTTGTTTCAATTGGAACATTTAGATTACGAGGCTCCATTTGGGCCCACAAGGTGCGAATCCAAGAATGAAGGCCTCTCTCGCACTGCTTTGAAAGTGCCTTTATGCCACTCCCTTGCCTTCAAGGTTGAGTCCAAAGAGATGGACCTTTGTTGTGTCATCAAAAATTTTAAATGCCTAACAGATTTGGTTAAAGACATTGAGGTGGGATACAAGGTCTCCAACTCCATGGAATTTTGGCATAATTTTGAAAATTTTCACTCACATAAGTTGTGTATGTGATGGTTGTGGGTGCATTTGTTGTGCCACTCCCCTTCCTAGAGCTTGCACTAAGCTCACAATGTCTATTTGGGGATCAAGGGAAGGTGGTATGTGGGTGGGGGGGTGGGAATAGATCCATGGTTATAGGAGGAGACATGTGTATGTGCTCGCATCTATTCACATCGGGATGCATGTATGAAGGTGCACCACTAGATGAGGGCTCTTCATAAATTGTTTCACCCTCACAACCAAACGTGTGTGGCATGGTAGCCACATGTGAATGTACAATGGCCGGGCTGCCACCTAATGGAATGGGGGCACTTGGGGCATGCAACCAAGACCAGAAGGTGTCCATGGTGTGCGTTGAGGCTCAGAAAAGGTTCAATGGTGCGTGGACTCGAAATATTTCGGCTCTCTTTTTTCTTGCACGACGTGAATGCCTAATAGAATGGGGGCACTTGGGGCATGTAACTATGACCGGAAGGTGTCCATGGTGCATGCGCGGACTCAAAATAGGAGTTTTGGCTCTCTTTTTTCTTACCTGTGAACGCACCCTTAGGTGAAAAAAGGTCTTTTAAGGTGTTTCGTGTGTGTAAAAACCACACTAGTGAGTCGCGAAGGTAGACCTTAAGCACCTCTAAAGATTTGGAAATTTTTATTTTGTTTTCGAGAATGTTTTTTTTTAAAAAAAAGGGAAGGTACATCCGTATGCTTATGAGAAAACGATTGTGGCTTTAGGAAGGTATGACCATGGTGGCTAAGTTGTTTTTTCATTTTTTTCTGAATTCCAGGAAGGTACACCCTTACGCTTATGAACGAACGACCGTGTGGCTAAGTTTTTTAAATTTTTTTTTGGGAAGGTACACCCATATGCTAATGAAGACCTGTATGGTGAAGGATTTAGGAAGGTACAACCGTGGCTAAGTTTTTTTAAATTTTTATTTATTTTTACCGAGAAGGTATACCCATATGCTTATGAGAGAATGGCCATGGATTTAGGAAGGTACGACCATGGCTAAATTGTTTAAAGGTTTTTTTTTCGAGAAGGTACCCCATACGCTTATGAAAGTATGACCATGGTTTTAGGAAGATACGACCGTGGCTAAGTTTTTTTTCAATCATTTTTTTGAAAAAAAGTTATTTTTTTTCCGAGAAGGTATGCTCATAGCTGATGAAGGTATGGTCGTGGCTTTAGGAAGGCACAACCATGGCTAAGTTTTTTTTTAAAATCAAATTTTTTGAAATTTTTCCCAGGAAGGTATGCCCGTATGCTTATGAAGGTATAGTCGTGGCTTTAGGAAGGTATGACCATGGCTAAGTTTTTTTTATTTTTTTTAGAATTTTTTTTTCGACTATGTCCATACGTCTGTACACCGCATGATTTTGAGTGAAGATTTGAATTTTTGAGTGAGGGACAACTAAGATTCCCTCATTAATGAGATGAGGAAAGAGGCCAAAAGTTAGAGGTTAACTCTAGATTGGTGGTTTTCAACTAATCTAGAGGTACTCTAACTTAACTAAAAATTAATCTTTCTTAATTCCATTGTTAATCACCTTTCAACTCTCTTCTTTGCTCTAATTACTTTTTAATTACTCTCTAATTACTTTTTAATTACTCTCTAATGGTGAGGAGTTTAGAGATGGGGATTTGATAGGTGGATTAGCAATGCTTAGGCTAACCCAATGAGGTGATCATCCCCAATTACTCTTTCTAATTAGATCTCTAATTAACCTACTCACAAAAGAGTAAAAATTAGGCAAATGAGATCGAATTAGTGCTAATTCTCACTAATTGTGACCTAATGGGAGTGAGCTTGGCATGGAATTAGGTCAAGGCAAGTGTTTAGAACACTAATGTCACTCCAGTTAGTCCAATTGCAAGCAATTAGACTCAATTTTTTTTGATTTTTTTGCTCTCTTTAAGCTCACTAATCACACTAACCAATAGATTAGTGATAATTATTAAAAATTAAGAGATTACTTGTGATTTTTTGTGTGTTTTTTGGTTAATTAAGATTCTATCTTTCATTACTAAGATACCTATGTACACTTTGTGTAAGTAAAAATCCTCTTCTTTGAGCTCTCTAATCACTCAAATCTCTAGTTTTTTTTTCTTAAACACTTGCTAATCCTACTCCCAACCACACATTATGTACAAAAAAAAATCAAACAAACAAAAAAGATTCTATCTTTCATTACTAACCACACATTTTTTGGTTAATTAAGATTCTATCTTTCATTACTAAGATACATATGTACACTTTGTGTAAGTGAAAATCCTCTTCTTTGAGCTCTCTAATCACTCAAATCTCTAGTTTTTTTTTCTTAAACACTTGCTAATCCTACTCCCAACTACACATTATGTACAAAAAAAATAAATCAAACAAACAAAAAACTGAATGTGCCATAGTTACTTACTTGGCACTGAGCTATGGAGACTCTGTCAGATTCGAATCAAAGAAGGCTTTGACAAGTAGCAGATTGGCGCTCCTTGGAAACGACGCCAAAGATGTTAAGCCCACCCTAATGTGTCGTGTTTAGTTATTGATCCGTCAAGCTTGAGCTATGCCAAGAGTCCCATTTGTGCAATAGAAGGGGAGTGTTCTCTCCCTCTTTCTCTCTCTCTCTCTCAACTCTAATCTAGCATGTGTGGTGTGCTTAGGGTTAAGGTTTAGGAGTGATTAGTGCTAATCACTTGTTCTCTCTTGCTCCCATATTGCTTAAGTGATTAGGCTACCATCACGATCGTCTTCCATGGAGATCCCACACGATCTTCACGAGAGAGGTTGCACCACCCATTGGATTAGCAACCGCCTCGATGTCACAAACAAACGAGTGCGAGAGGATAGCACAAGGCTTTTCTCTATGGTTTGGCTAACTGATCGAGATCCTCTTATTTTTCCTTCCAAGCTCAATACGTGGGAGTGTATTTAGGGCGTTTCCCTCATCAAATGATGGGATTTACAATATAGTGCGGGTGCCCATTACATAAGAGTGCAGACATAGTTGTCGTAGAGATGTGTTAACCATATGTGGTTAACACGCTCTAATGGCTCCTACACAATAGAAAGAGATGCAAATGATCATTGATAGAGAAGTATAATAAGACAACTCAAAATTTACACTGTTCTGGCACTTCTCCTCTAGGCACTCAGAATCATTTTTGATGCATTTATAATGAAGTTGAGCACACTAATTTTGTGAGAAATAGTAGTTTACAAGATAAAAACACCTTTAATCATGTGTAAAAATATAGTGTTTATCATCCAATGCATCAAAATTGCTCCTAGAGGACTGGGAAAGCTATGCTAGAACAGTGCAAATTTAGGCTCTGCGCAATGGCGATGCAGGCTCAAAATTCACACTGTTCTGGCACTGCTCTCCTAGCCACTCAAGATCATTTCTGATGCATAATGAAGTTGAGTACATGAATTGTGAGAAACAATAGTTTATAAGATAAAAACAGCTTTAATCATGTGTAAAATTACATTGTTGTCATCCAATGCATCAGAATTGCTCCTGGGTAGAGGACTGGGGAAGCTATGCCAGAACAGTGCGAATTTAGGCTCTGCAGCAGCAGTGCAAGCTCAAAATTCGTATTGTTCTAGCACTGCTACCCCAGCCACTCAGAATCATTTCTGATGCATTTATGATGAAGTTGAGTACATTTATAAATGAAGTTGAGTACATTTATAATGAAGTTGAGTACATTAATGCATTTATAATGAAGTTGAGTACATTAATTATAAAAAACAGTAATTTACAAGATAAAAATACCTTTAATAATGTGTAAAAATACATTATTTGTCATCCAATGCATCACAATTGCTCCTGGAGGGCTGGGGAAGCTATGCCAGAAACAGTGCGAATTTGGACTCTACAGCAGCAGTACACAGGCTTAAAATTCGCACTGTTCTGGCACTGCTCCCCCAGCCACTCAGAATCATTTTTGATGCATTTATAATCAAGTTGAGTACATTGATTATGAGAAATAGTAATTTACAAGATAAAAATACCTTTAATCATGTGTAAAAATACATTATTTGTCATCCAATACATTAGAATTGCTCCTGAAGGGCTGGGGAAGCTGTGCCAAAACAGTGCAAATTTGGGCTCTATAGCAGCGGTGCAGGCTCAAAATCCGCACTGAAGTCAATATTAGACAATTTGGGAAAAATCTCATAGTTTGGGAATCAAAGATTTCATATTGTTTTGGACATATCTCAAGCATATTAACTCCAAATTTGTCGGAGGTTGTAGATTTAGATTCTACTCTTCAAGATCTTTCATTTCTGATGCATTCACAAAAACATTGATGGTACAAACTAGAAAAAACAATGATATACTTGATGAAAATAAGTTTGTAAAAATTGTATTGTTCATATTAAGAAGTAATACATCATCTTTACAAAAGCTTTCTTACAATATTGAGCTTCCTTATCTTGTTATTGGTGGGCAGAGTCTGCTCAAGGAGTGATTGGGCTATTTCTTGAGGATCCTCTATGCATGCTTTTGGCTATACCTATATGAGCAAGAAGCTTACCCCTAAATCCAGAACCAAAAACATCGAAGGCAAGGGATTTTTTAATCAGAACTATACATTTGGTGCTGTGTGCCATAGAGGCTACACAGAGCACCTTAGAGAGGGCTTTCAAAAAGAAGAGAGTGAAGGTAGATTGAGGGGTGTAGTCCCTCTGGATAATGGCAATGCCATCCACCATAGGAAGTCGACCAAGATAGTGCGCCAACGCAGCATCATGTCCATGGACCTTGGCCTGGTCTCTGTTGTTGCCACTGTCTCTCCCAGCAAATTTATCAATTTCAACCACCCTCTGCAATCAAAGGAAAAATCAAAATATTTTCGTATACATAATTACAAATGTTTCTAGGTTGTAAAAGGTCGATTATTACGTCTTGCTCAATGTCTTCTTTTGCCAAAGTGCTGGTGGGAGCAGAGAGGTCAATCGAGGACTTAGCCTCATCCTTTTTTGGTGCTTTGGTCTTCTCCATCACTCCAGCAACAAGGGTATCCTTTCCAGCGTCTAGCTTGTTTTGTAAGGTTGTGAATTCCTCCTTTTGGAACTAGGGCTTTCTTCGCGCGGTCTCAACCATAGTTTCCTTGACCAAAGCAACTATTTCTGCGAGATTATCCAAGGGGTAATATAGCACTATCTAGGTGAGGACCGAGGTTGGACGTATCAAGGTGGTCCACCTCATATCGCATAATGCCCAAGCATTCATCCATTCTCAAGCCAGCTGCCTTTTCAAGGTCATGAAGAAATAAGTATTCTTTACCTTCCACCACAATGGTGTTCAAGATATTGATCTCAAGCTCTGGCAGCACCTTGCTCTCCTCGTGTGGGGAAGATGGCCCCGCATCTTCTACTATAGTGGGCTGTTCAGCTACAGATTGTGCACCCTCTGCAAAGTGCTTTGATGCAAGCTGCTCTTCCACACGAGCACTCGTTCCTACTGCCTAACTTCCTTTTGCCATCCCTCAAATACCCTACCAACTGCAATGCAGGAATCTCTACGTCCTCATCTGAATCCTCATCGCTAATGAGGAACGCAAAAGTGGCGAGCCATGAGAGGAACCTAGTTCCTAAATTGCCCTTCCCCAACCTCTTCACCTCCTGCTTATTGAAGGTATAGTAAGCTCCTGCGGGGATGTAGATGTGGATGAAGCGTTCAAGGCGCTGGATGTAGGGGCGGGCATATTGTTGAATGTACTTAAGCAGCTCAACAGGCACCCATCGATCATTGGGGCAATGGGGAAAGGAGATGGAGTGGGGAGCCAACTATTGCTCCATGTATGCAATCTGCGTCTCATAATGTTGGGACGCAAGGGCGAGCGACTTTTCAAAGTCGACTTCATGAGAGAACATGACAAAGAGCTCGCTCTTGCTCGCCCATGGGGTAATGGAGAGAGGAACTCATAGAAGTTGTCAAAGTGGGTATCCATGTGAATGCAAAGGGATAGTGTGAGTTCGTGCTTGGTTTCTATCGCGTGAAAATGAGAAAGAAGGCACCTTTGGCTATTTATAGTTAAAATTTAAAGTTTGGCCTTTTCACACTAGACCGCTAGAAAAATTATAGTTTGCAAAAATATTAAGATTTCAATTAAATAAAGATTGGTTAAAAAAGAGCCTGCTACAAAATTACAAGCATGTCATCTAATCTAAAATTGTTATAATATCTTCATTTTTTGTCCCTCTTGTGACATTTACTTCATAATCTCCATCTCCTTGTTGACTTGAAAGCTTGTCATTGCCTTCACCTCGATCTTGAAACTCTTGCCCCTCACGTGCATCAAAACAGAGGCTATTTTTCCATATACCCAGTTCATCTTCAAGCTCTTCCACATGCCTACTATGTGTTGGTAGGGCTATGCACCTTGCTCTACTGAAAATTCAAGGTCCTCCATTTGCCATGATTCTGAGACCATGGTTGTCCCCTCCTTACGCTTCCCAATCTGTAAAAATATAGAAAGTGGCACCATAACGAGGAAGTGTAAGGGTTAAATCTAGACATGTAGTGGAATCAGATATACCTTTCTTCTCATCAACTTGAAACTTGACTCTTCCACATTGTCAAAGCCCATGATGCTAAACTGTTGACGTAGGTCTGCTAGGCTCCAATGCTTGCTTGCTACCACTCGCTCAATCCATCCATTTTGCATCATCACAGCTACCTCAATAGGCATAATTTCTTCTTCAGAGGCTTGAAGTGGGATGATGTCTTGATATCACTTACCATCTTAAACTTTAAGCATAAGATGGTCCAAGCATCAGGTTTAGGCCATTCGGGATTGTTAAGAGGGGGGTTGGGGATCTCTTCTAGCTTGCCAAATAAACTTGGTTTTTTATCTACAAAATTTGAGTGAGAAAAGAAAAAGAAATTGTCATGTACAAGATCACTTGGGCTTTGAGATACAAACATTGCCTCTCCAATGGATGCATGCATATAGCATAGAAAACTCCAGTGAAGCTTTGGAGTGGTTGTTCCTCAACATAATTAGAGAGGAAAATATATGCAGAGAGAGACATAAGAAAATGGAGAATCATAAGAAAATTTTAAACAAAAATTTCAATATTAGCATGTTGTTAAAGCCGTGTTTATGTTACACTGACAATTTGAAGGAAACCTTGGTTGTTGGCCTTGAATGTACAGGTCTCCAAGGGTATACACATGTTGCACTATGGCAAACAGTCCTTCCTTCTTAGTATGCTTGAAGCCTTATAGCCGCCCCTTCCAATGATGTAGCATATTCCCCAGTTGGATGACGCAGTTGATGTGGTCCCTTAGAGCTTGGATGCATGTAGACCCAAGCCCCAACCCTGAATCTTGTTGGAGCCCAAACTCCATTTTCATCTCTTGTGTTATGCAGCACAGGCTCTTCCACTGTCTCCCTAGGTCTTCTCACATTATTGGAAGAGGCCATGGTGGTAAGAAAAGAGAAGAAGGAAAAAGAAAAGCTTGTTTTACAACAAACAGAGGAGTGGAGAGGAGAGAAAGTTCAGGGTTTTCAGTGCAGATGGAAAGCTTAAAAGAGGGTTTGAGTTTGAGAATAGGCTTCCTGAACCTAGAGTAGACTAAAGAAGGATAGAGTTTCTGTAGCAATGGAGAGGGAGGGAGCTTGAGAGAGAGAGAGAGAGAGAGAGAGAGAGAGAGAGAGAGAGAGAGAGAGAGAGAGAGAGAGAGGGAGGGAGCTTGAGAAGGAGGGAGAGCTTGAGAGGGATGGAGTTTCTGCAGCAATGGAGAGCTTAGAAAAGGAAGAAAGAGGGAGAGGGAGCTTGAGATTGAGGGAGCTTGACAAGGAGGGAGAGCTTGAGAGGTATGGAGTTTCTGCAGCAATCGAGAGCTTAAAAGAGGAAGAAAGAGGTTCAAAATGAGCTTTCCAAACCTAGAGTATGTTGGGGGGAAGTTTGAGAGGGAAAACACACTTTTGGAAAAAAATTAAAATTTTTTAATTTTTAGGGTTTTTAATCTACGCGATTCTAAGTGGGGGGACCTCTAAGTTTAGGCCCAAGAGGTAGGGGGATAAGAGTAGTACTTAGGCCGCATTAGCAAACCAAAGCCTAGGCCCCCTAGGGTCAAAGAAGTAAAAAATGTGCACCCAACCCTCTTCCTATTGGTCCATTCCTAATCAAAAGTTAATCCAAGAGACCCTCTTTGGGTCCAAAAAATTCCTAATGCGTGGCAACCATCAAACTTATGAACATGATATACACAAGCCTTGTGCAAAACCCAACCCAACCCCACCCTCCCCCCTTCCTCCCAACACACAAAAAAGGCACACATAATTATCCTAGTGTTGTCCATGCTGTTCAAAACAAAACACCATTATAAGTAAACAGCTTTTTCTTCTTGCTATAAGTTCTAAGTTCTATTAAACTCCACTAGATGTAATATGATGGACTAGACTCTTGCAAATAGGGAAGCGGGTCACATATAATGTAGTATGTTTCCTTCCCACCATGCAAGGCTTAGTAGAACTACCAAAAACTAATGTATTCGTTCAATTTATGGCATATAATATTTGAAGGGCTATGGCCTATTAGCACCTATGATATTTCTAATTATATATCATTCACTTTATGGCATGCCACCATTAGTAGGGATATGTCTCATTGCTGCCTTTGTATTTTAGGAGTATATACTATGATAAATAAATGAACTTTCCATCATGTTGAATTTGGGCCTAAGCAAGGAAACATAGTGAATGAATAAGATCCCCATGCTTCTTTCATGCCTATCGATTAGATGTGGAGTCTTATTAGGGTGATGAGGCTAGTTAGTGGCCTTGCTAGAAACATAAGTGCACCCTATCCATAATCCACAATTCCAAGGGCTTTATTATTTACGGTCTAGTAATAGGTTTTGCATGGGATGACAGTTATATATATTAAGAAAAACCATAATAACTTTCATTTCTTACCCACTTATTAAATCCTTGCTATACTAATGATTGAATCTATACAAACGTTTTAGCATGTTTTTGCAAATGGGCTAAGATGATTATGACAAAAGACTTCTAAGATATGATTCAATTCACATAAATCATTTCTAAAGTGTGAAGTAGAAGCCCAAAAGTGGCTCCCAAAGAGTATACTATGTTTGCAAACATAAAGAACAACTTATGGACTTTTGATCTACGAGAATCCCATGCTTCACATGCATCAAAAAGTTTTTATAAAACCTTTGCTTGTGGT